>NC_077222.1:55912598-56230529 GCF_024763615.1 Phlebotomus papatasi
TGAGTTGAAATTGCTTTGTTGAAAATTCAGTGTGAGCAATTCCTACGAGAAATATGACAGAACTTCATGGCTTTTCAGTCTTAATTAGCTATGGCGAAGGACTAACAATGTTTCTTCGCTTTTTTCGAGTGATATTATTAAATATTCATTGAATATTGTGTTGATTCACGTTAATGGTGATTTGTACATTTGACCTGAAGTGAGATTTGCCTTGTGAATTAGATTTTTCGTGTGAAAAATGGGAAATTTTCTAAGAGATTCACCAGTGAGGTGCTACTCCTTATTTGGGACAGGTGTTTTTCTCACGAAATTTCGTGAAGTTTTAGCTTTTGTGATGACTAGGTTGGACAAATGCCTGGAGAAACAAAGGAGCATCATCTTTACGAACGAGATGTAGCGAAAAATGCCTTGAAAGGCTCCCGGAAAGGCCAGGGAATGAGCGAATCCGCCCGTACTTGAATTACCGGAGTCAACTCACATTAATGAATGATATGGAAAGTTTCCGTGCTTCTTTTACATGAACAGGAAGAGGACTTGGTAAGATTGGTTGCTGAAACGAAGAACAATGGGCATCCTGTTGAGGCGGATTAGCTGTCCAAATTTACAGCCAAGTTGTCCAAATTAATAACCAAGTTGTCCAATATAAGAGTCAAATTCACCTCTACATATCAATTCATTTACAAACGTATTAAGACTAATTTTAATAAAACCTAAGACAATAAACAGCTTGCCAAGTTTCTAAACAACCCTTGTGAAAAGAGAGTAACAAAAAAAGTCAATTATAGTATTGAAAATATCGCACTTCAAAGTTGGAACATCGATGCTTATAAGCAGACTGGACCAAATTATGAGCCTTTACCCTAATTATCAACAAATGATGATAAGCCAAATATTTAATAGAAATATGTAATTCTCTTAGGAAAACTAAAAGAAAATTCACATTATTCGAAGGCATGAACGATCGAAGGGAGAGTACTTTCCCCTATATTTCGACTCCTTACCCCTTAAATAAATGGGTCGTATTATGGTAGAATTTTGCAAATGAATTTTTTGAAGTCACGCTGTTTGTCCGTCTGTATGTGCGGCCATTACTACGTCTAGAGGACAAGCGGTTAGAGATAGAGAATTGGGAACTTCGGGGGACTCCTCCAAAAGTCGACCCTGGGACTAATAATATGCCCCTCATTTTCTCCCAAGTCCTCCCTTTCCTCTCCAAAACCATGTTTTTTGGGAATCACTCGAAAACACGCCGTGCGATTTTTTTTCATTTTTAAATATTTTAGACCGAAACGAACATTTCATCCACTGAGAAAAAAACGGGGGTGCGATTAACTTTTTTCTTCGTACCTTTAACACTTTTTAGGTGTAAAAATATATCAACAGTTTTTAATGTTAATTTTACACATTTTTAAGGGTAAAATTAACATGAAAAAGGTTAATTTTAACCCCTAATACACCTAAAAAGCATAATATTTACACCGATTTTGGATCAATACTGCAGGGTAAAATTAACATTTCCGGAATGTTATTTTAACTTCTTCGGATTTCTCTTAGTGTATAGTAAACTCTCGCTAATTCGGCTCTTTTAAGATCGGGCTACTTTTTAATTCGGGCGGCAGTTAAATTCGAAAAAAGTTTGTTGACATTTTTCAAGTTCGATTATGATTATCAAATGAAGAAAATATGCTCAAATTTGTCATGATTTGTCTTAGCTTTGATGTGATTTTGCATTATTAAGTGGTTTTCATGAAATTTATAATAGCAATGAGCATATAAACTCAATATGAGTATTCAGATGAACAAAAAATCGTTGCATTTCAAACAATTTGCTGCCCGAATTTCTTTCTAATTCGGTTGACATCTCGGTCCCAAATGCCCGCATTTGGGAGAGTCTACTGTAATTAATTAATGTATAGAATTTAAATTCAGTGACCGTTAAAACGTGTGTTTGACAGCGGCCTCCCGCGCCCCCATAATACATTAAAAAAAAATTGTTTCTCTTCAAAAAAAATCATTTTTTTCGAACACTTTTCTTCTCATTTCTTTCTGACACGTTTTGCATATGTCTATCTCATTCTTTTAAACTCCAATTTCAATTAAGCTAAATTGAATTTAGAGTGATGTTTAAAAGAAGAAGAAGAGTGCTGAAGAATGAAATAGTCATATGCAAAGCATGTGAGAAAGAAAAGGATTCAAATTTCGGCTTCATGGAATTTTCCTGATCTAAAAGGTGTTCCATGCCGGAGCTATAAGAAACTAATTCTAAAATATGAATATTCTATCTCAAGTATTTCTAGTACATTGACTGAATGGGTTAAAGAATGAGAGACATTAATCGTTAATCGCACTGACATTACTATGTATCGTAAATTAAATCGTTCAACAAAATGCACTTTTAACGAAAGGAGAATGGTCAAATCCGGTCCCGGAATCGCCACGAACGGGACCTATGTCATTGGATAGACATTAGTATAGGTAACAACTTTTGTTCTGGGATCAATGTTCTAAACCATGGAGGAACAGTTCTAGAGCATAAAAACTATTTTTTGAATGATGAAGAATGATCAAAAGTATATGGGCGCTGGTTCATCTTCATACAAACATTAGAGTAGACGCATTTTGAAGATATTGATATAAGGTTGAGAAAAATGCCGGGACCCAGGACGATAAATGCTGGGAGTCCTTGTAAAAAAGGCCTTTATCCTTCCGAAAAATCGTTGTTTTGACTACGAATTATACAAGAACTGCTAAAATGATCTTGATGAAATTCGGTATAGGGTCAGTGCATGTTATAAACTTTTTATTTATGCATACCACCCCCTCCCTCCACCCTCCGTTGTGGTAGCCCTCATACAAAATGGGGGCACTTTACCTTATAACTACTTTCTAAGAGGATGTAGAAAGCTGATATTCAACAAGGGAACAAAGTTTATGGAAGACACTTCAACCATACATGTTAATCCCCTCCTCCACCACCCCTTCTAGTAATCCTATACAAAATGAGAACATTTTGACCTCTTTTCTGAGAAGAAGTAGTTTGTTTGTAAAAGAATGAAAAAAAAATAAATAACTAATAACGTTAACAATAATTTTCTAGATTTTCTATGCATTTATAGACATCTAGTCGAATTACAGCTTTCTGCTTCCTCTTAGAAAGGATATATAAGGTAAAATAGTCTTATTTTGTATGGGGGCTACCAGAAGGGATGATCGACGAAGAGTTTGGGCAGTATGGTTAAAAAGTCTTCTTTAAGCCTTGTTACCATGCTGTATTTCAACTTTCTATCTTTTCTCGGAAAGAAGTTATAAGGTGAAATGCTCTCATTTTGTATGAGGGCTACCAGAAAGGGGGACAGAGGAGGGAGATATTATACATGGTTTAAAAGTCTTCCCTAAGCTTTGTTCCCTTGTCGAATTTCAGCTTTCTACCTCCTCTTAGAAAGGAGTTATAAGGTAAAGTGCCCCCATTTTGTATGAGGGCTACCACAACAGAGGGTGGAGGGAGGGGGTGGTATGCATGGATAAAAACTTTAAGTCATACAGTGACCCTATACCGAATTTCATCAAGATCACTTTAGCCGTTCTTGCGTAATTCGTTGTCAAAACAGCGATTTATCGAAAGGATAAAGGCATTTTTACAAGGACTCCCAGCGTTTATGGTCCTGGGTCCCGGCAATTTTTCAATCTTATATCAGTACCTACAAAATGCGCCTACTCTCGTTTGTGGCGATTCCGGGACCAGCGCCCATATAGTTTTGACCATTCTCCTTTATTATATACTATTAAATTCATAGTTGATATATTACATTACTTATATCATTAATTTTTCTTTGTAATATTGTAGGGTGCAAGGAATACCTGTTCGGCAGGGAACCCCTATTGGCAGGCTCGCGAAAATATTGAAATTTCTTTTAAATAAATTATTTGTATCTAATACAATGCGTGTAATATGACATGCTTTTCTTTGATCTATCTTTCCCTGTAACTTCTCCATGATTTTATGAAAATTAAGAAATGTTTAACCCATTTCATTTTCCGACGTGAAGAAATTTACAAATTCTTATGAAAAATTATAAGAAGAAGCTCCTACGGAAATATCTTTTTTCGTGTTTTTATCAATAAAAAGAACGTATAATTATTACATGAGAGTGAAAAAATAACTAAATTTTAGTGTCACACAAGGTTTATATCAATTTATTGTATTAAAAGATATTTAATTATTGTGCTTAAAGGTAGACTCAAAATTCATTGCCTTCGGGACCTTTAAGCACGTTCAATTTCTTCTTCTTCTTCTTCTGTTTTATGTAAGGCTGTCGGACTCACTCGGGTCCATATAGCCACTTTTGTTCACTTAGTTCAAATTTAGGTTTTCCGTTATCCCATGTACTTCACTAATTTCACTATTTTATTTGTATTTTTAATTTATTTGTCTCTTGTTTATTATCACTCTTTTTTTATATCACTTATTATTATTATATCACTTATTGTTGTTATACGATCACAGTTTTTGAATTATTATATGCTCACTTTTATTTCTTTGATATATTTGTAGATCTCTTTATATGTTTTTTCATTTGCTATTTTAAGAATATTTTTTATGCTCACTTTTTCATTATTAATGCACTTATAGTTTTCTCTTATCTTATTAAATTTTCTGCATTGGATCACTATGTGATTTATATCTTCCACGGTTTCGCACTTATCGCATAATTCTGTGTCCTCTTTTTTTATTAGTTTTAGGAACTTTTTGTCACAGCAATGTCCACTTCTAATCCTTTGGATTATTTTTATTTGATCACTTCTTAAATTAATATTTTTGAACCATAGTTTTTTTTCTAATATTCCCTGTCTGATGTCATGGTTGAATTTTCCTTTAGTTTCACAATTTTTTTTCCACAAATTTGTCCATTTTTTCCACATAAATTCTTTTCTTGTTCTGTCCACCTCTTTTCTACTTAAGCTACATTCGATGCATATCCCATCCTTCGTTGCTTCCTTAGCTGCTTTGTCAGCTCTCTCGTTTCCTTTAATATTTATATGCCCAGGGATCCATTGTATGGTAACTTTTGTATTTTTATTAGCGCTCACACACGTTCAATTTGCCCACTTTTCTATGAGTTTGACACAATATGAAGAATAAGAAGAATTATAGAAATCAAAACAGTGCTCCTCAGTTTTGTTAAAAAAGACGTGGAAAACTAAAAGAATAAAGTATTTGTGAATGTGAAAAATTGATTAAATTGATTCGTGAGTGTCTCTTTAGTGAGGTGTAATGATATTTTTGCCTGGAACCTACATATTTCTGCGAAAATTTCGATTTACTTCATTGTTTGCTTTCTTTTGCAAAATACAGCTGAATTGAATGATACTCTCTGGGAAACGATGACACCAAAAAAGTGTTTGAAAAGATTGGCTTATCCTCAGAAACAGATTGGCGATGCAATTAATGCTGTTAAAAAAGGTATGTCAGTCCTAAGAGCTGCACGTGAATATGGAATTCCCCGATCAACTCTGCAGTATAAGGTGTCTGGCAAAGGAAAACTAAACACACTGGGAAGAGGAGGATTTCACAGTGCTCTAGGCAATGATATTGAGCAAAAACTGGTCGAGTGGATTGTGCAATGCGCAAATTTTGGGTTTCCTATTAGTAAGGAGACTCTGTATTCTGGGGTGGAAACTCTTTTGAAAGAAGCAGACATACAGGTAAAATATTTCAAAGACAATCGTCCATCGCCTAAATGGATCTACGCATTTTTAAAACGCCATCCAGAGGTTCGTCAAAAGAAAGCCGAATATGTAAACAAGGCACGCGGAAGTGTCACGGAAGCCAAAATCCGTGCTTGGTTTACGCAGATTCAAACTGAATTAGGAGAAAATGTCCACATCCTCCAGGAATCACAAAGAGTATTTAACATGGACGAGAGCGGGTTTAATCTTTCTCTACAGGGAGGGGTTGTAATTGCTCCTTTGAATCATCACGCATACATTGAATCTGAGCATTCGGATAAAGAGACCCAAACAACATTGTTTGCTGTAAATGCTGCTGGAGATTTCGCACCACCTTTAACCGTGTTTAAATACGAGAGAATGCCCCAGCAAGCCGCCACCTGTGCACCTACTCCAGATTGGGGTTTAGGCAAAACAGAGTCGGGATGGATGACCTCGGAGTGCTTTTATGAGTATATTGCTAATGTGTTTTTGCCGTGGGTGAAGAAGCAATGTATTCAACTTCCCGTTATCGTTTTTCTGGATGGTCACAAGTCCCATCTATCTTTGCCTTTGAGTAAGTTTTGCGCTGAAGCAGGCATAATATTAGTTTCGATCTACCCAAATTCAACACATATTCTTCAGCCGTTGGACGTGGCGGTTTTTAAGCCTATGAAGGCTAACTGGAGGCGAATAAAGACAGCCTGGAGGGTTAAACATGGACACGAAATGAATAAGTTTAATGTACCAGCCGCCCTGCACATGATTATCTCAGATCAAAGAATGAGAGGAAATATCATATCGGGATTTCGTGCGTGCGGTATTTTTCCATTTAATGCAGATGAAGTTGACTACTCTAAAGTTATTAAGAGGAAGGAAGAAGTGTTGCAAAATGATTGCAAAGAAACTGACCCGGAAGAAAGTGCGGACGCCGTCTTCCTGAGGATGCTAGAGAATAGAATTGATGTCTCCACGCTGCATCAATTCAAAATGACTAGGATGAAGAACACTCACTGGAAGGGAGATGTTGAATCGAAGAATTTATTTGAGTTTTGGAATAATGCAGTCTCTCTGGCTGAAGGAGCAACGCCAATGACAGTAAATCCTTTGCTGTTACCAGATAATGGCTGTTTCACTGAAGATCCAGTGTTGATTACAAGTGCTTCCTTGCTTTCGGTGGACAATAATTCTGCTTTTTCATTGGAAGATAGAAATGAAGAATATGGTTGGCATTGCTGAATTTTGCTAGCGATTCACTGCTGATGCTAATTTTTTATTTTACTTTTCAGCTTCACTTATCGAGGAAGATGATTGGTTTATTTCTAACACAAATAACCAGAATGCACTGATTACTATTGAATCAATTCTTTCTGAGCCTACTCTCAGCACGTCCTCAATCAGTGGAAATGACGATGATATTGTTGCCACTCAGGCCCCGAAAATGATGTCCGCTCAACTTCCAGTGTCTCCTTCCAGCACATCCTCGATCAGTGTAAAGGACGGTTGCTCCTTCATTCCAATCAAGAAGCGAAGGGTCTCAGAAATTCTTCAAAGTGTTGTGAAATGGCCAGAAAAATCAAAAACAGAGAAACAGACAAGACAAAAGGAAGTCACTCCGTGTGCCGTTACTTCCAAAACATGGATCGAAATTAAGGAGGCCAAACAAGCTGAAAAGGAGAGGACAGAGAAAGAAAAAGAGCTCCGAAAAAAAGAGCGTGAAGAGAAAAAGAGGATACTTAATGAGGAAAAAGCACAAAGAAAGATTATGATGGAAATAAAGAAGACTGAGAAAATGAGGAAACAAGAAAATGTTGGAAAGAAAAAGAAAATTAAGAAAGAAAATTGATTAAATAAACAATAAATTTATTATGAATTTCAAAACATGACTTTTTAATAGTATTAAACTGATTTTTGTGGTCCTAAGAACTTGAAAACCATATAAAAAAAGTGCCAAAGAGGTCCAGAATTTCAGTTGCCCAATGGTACCGAAATTGCCAATAGGTACGGAATTTGGTAATGATCTTGAAAAATATTTTTTATTCTAATTTTTAAAGCATTTTGAGCAAAACAGTTGTACAGATCGATAGCCAAATAAATAAGCTAATTACCTCATTTTTTTAAAAACAAAAAATTACAAAACAACAGAAAATATTAATGAGCAAAGTCACAAAAGTTCTTAGGGTGCCAATAGCTGTTCCTTGCACCCTAAATGTTGAAATTTTCACGGTTAGCAGATCTGTAGCCTAGAGCCCGGCGCACAGAGGGTTTCGGCGGCGGCGCCAGAAGTTTTAAAATGGTTCAGCGGCAGTTGGCAGCGGCAGCCGAAGCAGTTGGCGGCGGCGCGCCTAGCGCGCCGATTTTTTTCTTCATTTTATTAACACTAAACCTACCAAGCCCGGTCAAATTGACCTTTTGGACATATTTCTAATATTTACGTAGACAAGACGTTCAATTGTCACTACCTTAAGTGCATGACTTTTCTTAATATGTCCATATGATATATTTTTGAGTATTTGTTTTTTATTTTGTTTTGTCTTTTTCGAGAAACTTTTTCATGTGCTCTACCTACCACGACCGGTCAATTTGACCGATTTGACATAGGTAATCACCTACTATATACTATCACCTACTTTCACTCTTGGATATTTTAGAGAGGCCCCTAGAGTCCATTTCATCTATTTACAGCAAAGTGAACCAACCCCTCCCTCCCCCAGTTAGTAAAAGATCAGCCAGAAGGGTAGAATTCGTTCTGATTTATTTTTTGACCAAAGTAATAGAACTAGCCACTCAGAATGTTCTGACAACCCCCCCAAAAGTTAATGCAAGGAATCCAAATACAATATGGATTTTCTTTTCATCCCACTCCTTCACCTCCAGAAACCACTCTTTTGGAAATATCTCAAAAACTAATTCATCGATTCCTTTCATTTTTGGATATGTTTTAGACGGACATTTCGTTCTCAGACACTAATTCTCTCCGAAAATTCCTTCAGGGGTTTTGCAAGGTCAGTGATCAATTGGTACTTAGGAATCAAATCAATGCTTAGGAAATTGGATTTTCGACGGATTTGGGCAAAATTTCATTTATTTTGAGAGATCTAAAAATCTTGTATAAGCCTAAAGCACTTTTATTCAGTTTTAGAATATTATAGAACAACTAAAATAGTTTAAAAATACTAACCTTGAAAGCTGAAAGAAAGAAGTTTTGGGGAGTATTGGTGCCTAAGGACGAAATGTCCGCCTTGACTACCTCTAAAACATATCCAAAAATGAAAGGAATCGATGAATTAGTTTTTGAGATATTTCCAAAAGAGTGGTTTCTGGAGGTAAAGGAGTGGGATGAGTAGAAAATCCATATTGTATTTGAATTCCTTGTATTAACTTTTGGGGGGGGTTGTCAGAACATTCTGAGTGGCTACCTCTATTATTTTGGCCAAAAAATAATTCAGAAGAAATTCTTCCCTCTGACTGATTTTTTACTAACTGGGGGAGGGAGGGGTTGGTTCTCTTTGCTGTAAATAGATGAAATGGACTCTAGGGGCCTCCCTAAATCATCCCAGACTGAAAGTAGGTGATAGTATTGTCTCTGATAGCATTCATCAGTATCGGTCAATTTGACCGGGTATGGTAGGAATAGGTATAGAAAAATCTCGGTAGGTTTAGTGTTAACAAAATATACGTGAAATTCTTAACTAATTCACAATTTTGATCCTTAATTTTTAGAATACTTCGCGTAGAAAAGGATCTATTCTTTTCTTTTAGGTAAAAACCCTATCAAAAAACACAAATTATAACGGTTTTTTCATAAGTTTTTCACAAAGTCTATCTTCAAGTCGTCGACATAAGATACTTTACCTTATATGGAAAATAAAAAAAATAGGCATTGAATAAACGAGCAGTAAAAAGTCAAATTTGGTCAGCAAAAAATTCGAAATTATCAGTAAAAAATAAAAAAGGACAGCTAAAAGTTTAAAAAGATCATTAAAAAAATTAAAAAAAGAGCAGTATACTTTATTAAAAGCGGTCAGTAAAAAATGAAAAGCGGTCAGCAAGAAATTAAACATGATCAGTAAAAAGTAAAAAGTGATCAGTGAAAAATAAAATATGGTCAGTAAAAAATTTAAAAAAAACAGTAAAAAATAAAATTTGATCAGTAGAAAATCAAAAGTGGTCAGTAGAAAATAAAGTGGCCAGTAAAAAATTAAAAATTAGCAATTAATAATAAAATGTGGTGAGTAAAAGATAAAAAGTGGCGAGTAAAAAACTACTAATGATTGGTTAAAAAAAATAAAATTTGATCAGTAGAAAATAAAATGTTATAAATAGAAAATAAAAAGTGGTCAGTAAAAAATTAACAATGGTCAGTAAAAAATTAAAAATTATCAGTAAAAAATAAAATTTGATCAGTAAAAAATAAAGAGTGATCAGTAAAAAATAATAAGTGGTCAGTTAAAAATTTAAAATGAGCAGTAGAAAATAACATTTGATTGGTAGAAAATAAAGTGGTCAATAAAAAGTTCAATAAAAAACAACAAGTGGTCAACAAGAAATTGAAAATATTCAATTCCGTAAGAAATTGGTCAGCAAAAATTAAAAATGTGCAGTAAAAAATCAAATGTGGTCAGAAAAAATAAAAAATGGACAATAAAAAATAAAAAGTGGTCAATAAAAAAATAAAAATGAGCAGTAATTTTCTTTATTTTCAAGTGAAATTTCGCAAATCTTGAGCCTAAAGGAGACTTTAATAGGGTGTAAAGTATGAGGCCTCTATCTCTCATAATTTCCAAGGGTTTGCGGAATCTTTGTTTTTTCCATTTTGTTTTTTTCCAATTTTTCTTTGGAATCTTTGTCTTCGGTAACCTTTGTTTTTTGGAAACTTTGTCTTTGGAAATCTTGTCTTTTACATATTTTAAACAAATATATTTTATTAAATAAAATAATGATATCACAATGGTGTTTTTTGAAGTTTTTAGTTTCGTCCTTCAGGTCAAAGGGAAATTTTCTGTGTTTTGGGAAATTGTTAGTTTCGTCTTTTGGGGCAAAGGGAAATTCTCTGTTTTGGAAAATTTTTAGTCTCGTCCTTTGGAACAAGGGTGTTTTGGGAAGTTAACAGTATAACCTATCGGGACGAAAGGAAATTTTCTGTTTTTGGGAGGTTTTTAGTTTCATACTTTGGGGCAAATGGAAATTTTTTGAGAAAAAGGAAATTTTTGGAAATTTATAAAATATACTTGTGCAAAATTTGTTACAGACAAAATTTCTGAAAATTGTGAAAAATGTATGAAAGACAACATTTCCAAAGACAACATTTCCAAAGACAAAGTTTTCAAAAAGCAAAAGTTACCGAAGACAAAGATTCCAAAGAAAAAACTGGGAAAAACAAAAGTGTAAATAACAAAATGGAAAAAACGAAGATTCCCGATCCCGAAGGAAATGCACCACTATAAACTGATTTAGGATTATCACTGGCCACTGACCAATTTATATTTTTTACTGACCAATTATAATTTTTTACTGACCAAATTTAATTTTTTACTGACCAATTTTTATTTTCTATTGACCACTTTTGATTTTTTACTGACCATATTTTATTTATCACTGATCACTTTTAATTTTTTGCCGATCAATTTTGATTTTCTAATGATCTAATTTTATTTTTTAGTGACCAATTTTTATTTTCTACTGCTTGTTTTTAATTTTTTACTCACCAAATTGTATTTTTTACAGACCACTTTTAATTTTTTACTAACCAATTTTAATTCTTTACTGACCACTTTTAATTTTTTACTGACCACATTTAATTTTTTACTGTTCACTTTTAATTTTTACCGACCAATTTTTATTTTTTACTGACCACTTTTCATTTTGTACTGACCAATTTTTATTTTTTACTGCTCGTTTTTAATTTTTTACTGACTGATTTTTATTTTTTACCGACCACTCAATTTTTTACTGACCTCTTTTAATTTTTTGCTGACAAATTTTTATTTTTTACTGCTCCTTTTTAATTTTTTGCTGACCACTTTTTAGTTTTTACTGCTTTTTTAATTTTTTTGCTGCTCATTTTTAATTTTTTGCTGATCAACTCGAATATATCTACTGATCAATTCGAAGTTTTTACTTACCAAATTTAACTTTCTACTGACCAAATTTAACTTTTTACTAACAAAATTTTACTTTTTACTGACAAAATTGAAAATTTTTGCTGATTATTTCGAATTATTTGCTGATCAAATTTGATTTTCTGCTGACCACTTTTGACTTTTTACTGACCATTTGGTTTTTGCCAAAAAAAATATTGAAATTATGGACCCTTTTTTGGAATATTTTCCTTACAATGAACATCAATATTGACTAAATTAAAATATATTTGTCGTTAAGAAATAGAAAAAAAAGATCTTCGACAAAGTAGGGGAAATGCTCATAATTTTGTCCAGTTTCTTATTTTGGACACTTTGAGGATAACATTGGACACTAAAAATAAATTGATTAAAATGATGAATTTTTATTCCAATATTTGATGAATAATGAATTCTATCTAAATATTTGTTCTTTTTGGAAGATTTTAACACTAAATACGTTAAAATTTGAATATGATTTGAGTTGAAATTGCTTTGTTGAAAATTCAGTGTGAGCAATTGCTTACGAGAAATATGACAGAACTTCGTGGCTTACTTCAGTCTTACTTAGTTTTGATAAAGTACTAACAAAGTTGGTTCGCTGTTTTTGAGTGATATTATTGAATATTCATTGAATATTGTGTTGATTCACGTTACTGATGATTTGTACATTTGACCTGAAGTGAGATTTGCCTTGTGAATTATATTTTTCGTGTGAAAAATGGGAAATTTTTTAAGACATTCACCAATGAGGTGATGGCTCTTATTTTGGACAGGTGTTTTTCTCACGAAATTTCGCGAAGGTTTAGCTTTTGTGATGACTAGGTTGGACAAATGCCTGGAGAAACAAAGGAGCATCATCTCTACGAAAGAGATGTAGCGAAAAATGTCCTGAAAGGCTCCCGGAAAGGTCAGGGAATGAGCGACTCCGCACGTACTTGGAGTATCGAAGTCAACTCACTTTAATGAATGATATGGAAAGTTGCCGGGCTTCTGTGACATTCTACGTTTCCCTTACATGAACAGGAAGAGGACTTGGTAAGATTGGTTCATCAAATGAAGAACAATGGGCATCCTATTGAGGCGGATTAGCTGTCCAAATTTACAGCCAAGTTGGCCAAATTAATAAACAAGTTGCCCAAAATAAGAGCCAAAGTCACCTCTACTTATCAATTCATTTTTAAACGTATTAAAACTAATTTTGATAAAAATAAGACGATAAATAGCTTGTTAAGTTTCTAAACAACCCTTCTGAAAAGAGAGTAACAAGAAATATCAATTAGTATAGAAAATATCGCACTTCAAACTTGGAACTCCGATGCTTATAAGCAGACTGTCCAAAATTATGAGCACTTCCCCTAGTAGGTAAAGAAGTAAATTTCCTATCGAAATATATAAACTAGATAATTTTTCCATTTTCGTGAGCAAAATGTAACAACTTATGCCATGCTTTGATACTACCCCAGCAATTTTTAGAAACTCTACAAAATCATCTCATAGAAAATTGCTCGAAAATAACATTTTTTAGATAGGGGAAGTGCTTATAATTTTGGACAGTCTGCTTATATAAGCATCGAAGTGCCAAGTTTGAAGTGCGATATTTTCTATACTAATTGACATTTCTTGTTACTCTCTTTTCAGAAGGGTTGTTTAGAAACTTAACAAGCTATTTATCGTCTTATTTTTATTAAAATTAGTTTTAATACGTTTAAAAATGAATTGATATGTAGAAGTGACTTTGGCTCTTATTTTGGGCAACTTGTTTATTAATTTGGCCAACTTGGCTGTAAATTTGGACAGCTAATCCGCCTCAATAGGATGCCCATTGTTCTTCATTTGATGAACCAATCTTACCAAGTCCTCTTCCTGTTCATGTAAGGGAAACGTAGAATGTCACATGAAGCCCGGAAACTTTCCATATCATTCATTAAAGTGAGTTGACTTCGATACTCCAAGTACGTGCGGAGTCGCTCATTCCCTGACCTTCCCGGGAGCCTTTCAAGGCATTTCTCGCTACATCTCTTTCGTAGAGATGATGCTCCTTTGTTTCTCCAGGCATTTGTCCAACCTAGTCATCACAAAAGCTAAAACTTCACGAAATTTCGTGAGAAAAACACCTGTCCAAAATAAGAACCATCTCACTGGTGAATGTCTTAAAAAATTTCCCATTTTTCACACGAAAAATATAATTCACAAGGCAAGTCTCACTTCAAGTCAAATGTACAAATCATCAGTAACGTGAATCAACACAATATTCAATGAATATTCAATAATATCACTCAAAAACAGCGAACAAACTTTGTTAGTACTTCACCGAAACTAAATAAGACTGAAGTAAGCCACGAAGTTCTGTCATATTTCTCGTAAGCAATTGCTCACACTGAATTTTCAACAAAGCAATTTCAACTCAAATCATATTCAAATTTTAACGTATTTAGTGTTAAAATCTTCCAAAAAGAACAAATATTTAGATAGAATTCATTATTCATCAAATATTGGAATAAAAATTCATCATTTTAATCAATTTATTTTTAGTGTCCAATGTTATCCTCAAAGTGTCCAAAATAAGAAACTGGACAAAATTATGAGCCTTTCCCCTAGAGGAAAATGATCTTCAGCAAAGTTCTATAGCGTTAAATTTTCTATAAGAATTTTCTAATTACATATCACTCGGGTTTGCATAAAACGCATAAACAAAAAAAAAACAATCTGAAAAACAAAAAATTATGTTAAACAAAAAAAGAACAGTCTGAAAAACAAAAAAACAAAAATTTATGTAAAAAAAATAAAGTTGCAGTGTGGCGCCTACTGGCGCTGCGCCGAATTATTCTTGGCGGCGCGCTCGGCGGCGCGCCTCAAAAATTTTTAGGCGGCGGCGGCTAAGAAAAAAGTTTGGCGGCGCGCTAAAAACGGCTAACAGTCGGCGCGCGCCGGGCTCTACGTAGCCCCTATATTTATTTTCTGTTGTGTTACATCTTGGATATAAAAATTTAACTGACTATTTTCCAAAGCACACCCCCTCTTAGAATTGCTTCCAATAGATTAATATTTGGCAATTCTAATGATATTTATATTATTCCTGAGGCCTAAATTCTAAAACAAAAGTCTCTTCAACTTCCACGATGTCCATACTCAACACCATTAATTCGCGGTTAAAAATTATCGCTTATATTTAATTAACTTATACACTTTAGACGTGATAAACAGTTTTTAATTATTTTATTTGCCAAATATTCTTATGAATTGGTCTAATTAAATTGAATTATTTTGCAACTAATATTTCTGTAAAAATACCAAGATAATAAAGTTAATCCTTGATAGTAACTCATAAAGTTTGAGTTACTACAGACCAAGCAACTATAAAAAAATTACAGTACTGTGAAACTAATTTTATTAGCTGTCAGAAATAATTGCTAAGAAAGAATGCAAAAAAGATTTTGTAGACTTTTTACAATTTCTTAAGGGTTTCGTAAGTTGCTATAAATAAGCGGCATTCGTCTGTAAATAATGGTAGATTACGCTTCTTAGATGGAATTATAACTGCTCGGATGATTATGACGGATGCAAAATTCAAGATATTTTAATGTTTAATAATGGTACCCTTATGCCGAAAATAGACAGGCTGATCCTAGAGAATACTCAGCTCGAAAAATTTGGCGGTAAAGGATTAGCCCAAACAATCATACACTGAGGATTTAGGATCAAAGATTATGCCCTAGACCTAGACACACTTGCGAGTTAAGCCGAGAGACGACTTAGTGGAAAATGATGGAAATGTATTTGAACCATTATTTCTAATATAATTACGCTAAGCCGTCTCTCGGCTAATCCTCATGTCTGTCAAGGCCCTTAGTGTTTTCAGCGTAAATTTCTATTAAATCTCCACGCTTTGATTACTGAAGATTACATTACTCCATTACTCCATTACATTACTCCAATCTTATGCATTTTAAGATTTTGCGATGCGTACCATTACTCTCCATGTTTTTTCACTCAATTGAAATTTCGAAAAGCACCAAAAAACACCCAAAGTGAAGCTTTTTAATTTCAGCACTGGCGCTGATGTCGCCTAATCCCCGAAAACTAAACTAACTAAACTAGACCTCGTGAATTTAGAAGATCATCCTGATCCTCCAATTTATTGGCTGATCCGTGGGTGTATCGACAACAATCCTCATTTTTCGGGCTGGCCCCTAAGCCGATCCCTGTGTCTATTTTGGGCTTTAGGGCCTTGACAGACTTGAGGATTAGCCGAGAGACGGCTTAGCGTAATTATATTCGAAATAATGGTTTAACTACATTTCTATCATTTTCCACTAAGCCGTCTCTCGGCTTAAGTTCTAAGTGTGTCAAGGGGCCAAATAGAGTCATCGATCATCGATTAGAGGTCCTTTACATAAATTTCCTTTACTTGAGCCTTTATTGCCAAATTTTACAAACTAATTATTCTCGTTGATCAGGCTGAGTCTATTCCGGTCTTTACATAGTCTTCACACCTTTACGATTCCAAATAGACTCAAGCTAATCCTGGAGAAAAGTTAGCTTAAGAAAATTTGGCAATTTAAGATTAGATAATGAAAATTTATGCAGATGACCTCTAATCGATGATTATAAGCGGTAACGGCCAAAATCTCGAAATCCTAAATCCCGAAAGCCAAAATCCAGAATTCTTAATAGTGTCATAGCTAACTCCCACGATTGCACCTGAACTTGCTGAAGGCAAAAGGAAGTTTTCTGTGTTTTGGGAAATTTTTCCACGCATTATCCTTCGTATAATTTCGTCCCCTTCAGGATTTTGACCATTCCGTGGAAATTTATTCTAATGGACCTCTAATAGATGAATATAGATTTCAATTTATGTCAGTTTGGGCGGAGCCGGTCAAAATCCCGAAAATCCAAAATCTTGAAAGGGATGAAATTATAAGGACGAGAGAATGTGTGGAATACTTTCCCATAACACAGAAAATTTCTCTTTGCCTCCAACAAGCGTGAGTGCAAAATCGTGAGAGTATAGCTATGACACTTTTAAGAATTCGGGATTTTGGATCATTCAAGATTTTGGCTTTTCGGGATTTTGACCCGAAAAGCATTTTTTTTTAGCGTTCGGGATTTTGACCGAAACCCTAGTTTAGGTTAAATCTCCTCTGACAAATGGTGGTCATTGTTTCCATCCAACCAAAAACTCCTTGTTCCAAACTCCTTTGTAATGATTCCGGTACACCTTTTAGATCAGGAAAATTTCATGAAGTCGAAATTCGAATTCCTTTCTTTCTCACATGCTTTGCATATATCTATCTCATTCTCTCGCACTCTTCTTCTTTTGAACATCATAGTAAATTCAATTGAGCTCAATCGAATTTAGAGAGCGAAAGAATGAGATGGACATACGCAAAACGTGTAGCAAAGAAAGCGAGTCAAATTACGACTTCATGAAATTTTTTTGATCTAAAAGGTGTGCAAAAATCTTAATGACTCCGGTAGAACTAGAAGGTACACCTTCTAGTTCAGGAAAATTTCATGAAGTCGAAATTCGAATCCCTTTCTCTCTCACACGCGTTGCATATGTCTGTTTCATTCTTTTGCACTCTTCTACTTCTTTTGAACATCACACCAAATTAAATTTAGTTCTGTCCAATTTTGAGTCCGAAAGAGCGGGATAGACTTATACAAAGCTTTTAGGAAAGAAAGGGACACGAATTTTATTTTCATGAAATTTTACTGAACTAAAAGGTGTGTCGGGGCCATAAGATTCTAAAGTTATAAACATAACAAATGAGAATCACTTTTATAATCACTAATAATCACTTTTATTAGGAATCACTTTTATAATAAGTCACAATATTTTTTATCAAAGTCTGATTAAGGGCGTGGTCTATTTACCTCAAATTTTAAATTAAATATATACAGTAGAGTCTCGCTATAGTCCATATTTGGTTTCAAATTTGACACTTGGGTCGCATTATAGTCCATGTAATTTTTTAAAATTATCAACGATTTTTAGTATTGAAATTGCTCGACGGCTTCCACTTTCTTTGCGATTGTGGTACTTGTCCTTGCTCTCTTCATTGTGGATCACAATTATCACAACTACTTAATAAAGTTTGCCAAAAATATTAAAATAATTATGCATGTCGCATACTAAAAAACATAACCTAACTTAAAATCAGTGTTTTGAAATCAACGGTCGATAAATTGTGGACTATAGAGCGATGGCCTATAGCGAGACTCTACTGTATCCAGCAAAAATGAATATATCCAGCATAAGTTTTAACATTCCGATCCAGGATGCTCTTCCCTTAACTGAATATATTGAAAATTTCATCTATTGGCTTCGTTTCTGACAGTAGGAGGCGTGTCCTGAAAATATTTATAGGCGGAGCTTATTTAGTAAGCCAAAAGTTAGTTGCGTACAAAAAATTTCATGTTAAAATTTTCTTTTCTAGTCTCGTTCGTCTTCACACAAACGTCTGGGAATCTTTGAAGCGTCTGGAAAAGTTCATTTTCACTGAATGGAAATTCCATAACACTCGAACGCTGGAATTAAGTAAATCTCTGTCACCGGTGGACAAACAACTATTCAACATTGATATTATAACACTGGTTTGGGAGGATTATTTTGTGCACCTCACGCAAGGAGTACGTCGGTATCTCAACAATGAACAACCTAAATCTCTGCCTCAGGCAAGGAAGAAGGACACAGTTCTGCTTTTCATTCATTTGGGACTTCAACTTCTAATTCACTGTGGAGTCTGGTGGTTTGTGGCATCACTTCTGGGACTTCCAATGAGCAAGTGTCCCTTCATCGTGCCACTATCATACGTTTTAATGGGATTCCTGTAGAAGTTCTGGAGCAACTAACTTCTGGAAGAATAATTCTTGGGTATCTGAGTCTCTTCTTATCTCGATATATTTGTATTCCACGTCGCTTTCCATTTCTTACAGTTTTTAATTTCATTAATATTTTCTCATATATTTTGTATACGTCAATAAAACATCCTCTTTGGTGTTGTGGAAGAAAAGGATTTTGTTTTTTTTTCTTTTTTTTTGGTTTGATTAATAAATCTTGAAAACCTGGGGAAAAAGTCGTTATTTTTGAATTGGAGGGAGTGGTATAAAATTTGGGGAGTGGGGACAAAAGTCGTCGAATGAGTAATTTTCTTTGGTCGAAAGAAGTTGTCGGAGGAAAATCCGATTCCAAAGGTAAATAGGGCCACTTATCGTGGTCTGTGGATGTGAAAAGTGAGTGAAATCTGGAGAGGGAGTTGCAGATGTAATTGGTGCTTATCTCAAAACACTGCCACGCACATTTCTCACGGATGTTTCAGAGAAAATTGGCAGTGACGGTGGTTGAGGTTATGTTTACAGCAAATACACGTATGCATTTGGAAGAAAATTGTGAAAAATTGCACGAAAAATTAGCCCCACTACCCACATAACATCCTAAAAATGCTGCCCCTAACACACAAGGACTCACGTAGTTTGAGCTACAGGATCAGGGAGAAGGTGAATGGTTGGAAAAGGTTGATATTCTCCGACAGAAATTCCCGAAATCTCTTCCTGTTTCTACTGCTGAACCTCAGTTTTGCATTCGTGGAATTACTCTACGGCATATGGACTAATAGTTTAGGTGAGTGGCTTTAAAATATTTCCCAAAATTCCTGTGGATGATTCTAATGTTAATTTTCCTTCTTTGCGGCAGGTTTAATATCGGATTCATTCCACATGTTCTTCGACTGCACGGGTCTCATAGCCGGTCTCTTTGCTTCCATGGTCACCAAATGGAAGGCTAATGATCGCTACACGTATGGCTATGTTAGGGCTGAAGTCCTGGCCGGATTCGTCAATAGCCTGTTTCTCCTCTTCATCGCTTTCTTCATCATGTCCCAGGCCATTGAGAGAGCCGTGGAACCTCCAGAGGTAAGTGCACTTTGTCACACTTCCCACGGTTCCAACTGACATCCGATTGTCTTTTGATATTGATGGATTTGGGATTTTTTGATTGATGGTCATTCAGAAATTATTGCTTTGTAATATTACTGTGCAAAATGTTGTTAGGAAAATGCAATTTCCAAGAGAGTCTGGACTCTAGACCTAGACTAGACACATTAACATTCCATTTAAAATGTGGTCAAAAGATAGATCCACGACTGATTCTGGGGGCTGAATCCACTGAATGAATCCATAAATTATCTAAACACCTCAAAAATTAGCAAAAACTGTATGGAAGCCGTCTAAATTTTTGCAGAATAGTCACAGTTCAGGCTTAGTAATATACGAATTTAAATAATTCATTTATTCTAGATCCAGACTTTTTCTCCAATAAATTTTCTCACCTTTCTATTAGTCGTTTAAAAATAAGAATGTCAGGTGATTGTTTGATTAATTGTTATTGCAGTTTTTTTATGTCCAAAGCATAATAAATTTTGTTTCTAAAGATGTTTTCAAAGTTTCATATGAGAGAGAGCGAGATGACTAGATCTCGGTTTCATTCACTCTAACTATAATGTCAAAAACACGTTTACAAAACAAAAGTTATTGTGCGTTGGGCATAATTTTGCACGCCTTTTAGATCATGAAAATTTTATGAAACCTAAATTCACATCCCTTTCTTTCTCACACGTTTTTCACATGTCTATCTCATTCTTTGGCACTCCAAAATTAGATTGAGCTAAATTGAATTTGTAGTGATGTTTAAAATAAGAAGAAGAATGCAAAAGAATGAGGTTTGGGATAGAAAGGGATATGAATTTCGACTTCATTAAATTTTCCTGATCTAAAAGATGTACTGGAATCAAATATTGTTAAAAAAAAATGTGGGAAAGAGTGGCATAGTCCTATGCAAAACTTCTGAGAAAGAAAGGGATGTGAATTTTGACGCCAAGAAATTTTCCTGATCAAAAAGGTAATGTGCTTATAAATATTTTTAAGGGATTTCACTGCAAAAGCAAAATTTCTAGCACTTTTTTTAGCTTTTTATTTATCAAATTTTCCGTACCTATATCGAAGTTGTAATGAACAAAACAAATAAGCTGTAGCTGTTTTCAAATACGAAATATCTTTGACCTAAATTTTTTGTAAAATCAACTTTTTTTACAGACTATAATTGTTGCAGTCTCTGCATTTTTTTTGCTACTTTACTTTTACTTTTTTAATCAAAAATGGATATTTTTACTGATTTTAAAATTTAAAAATGAGAAATAATGGCTCTGGCACACCTTTTAGATCAGGAAAATTACATGTACAGTAGACTCTCTCTCAATCGGTAATATGGGGCGAAATGTCATCCGGTTTATCAATAGATTTGGGCGTCAAAGCCTTTGTAAATTCCACAAAAAGGTCTCAATTATAAAGAATCACGATAAAATAGGAAGAACTACAGCGAATTTGAGCGAATTAGCTTCATAATTAAGCGCTTAAATTGTCAACAAAATTTGACGCCCGATTGAAAAAGAGCCGATTGAGTGAGAGTCTACTGTAATCGAAATTCACATCCCTTTCTTTCTCAAGAGCTTTGCATATGTCTATCCTATTCTTTCGGACTCTTCTTCTTCTTTTGAACGTTATAACAAATTCAATTTAGTTCTGTCCAATTTTTACACCGAAAGAGTAAGAAAGACTTATGCAAATCTATTGAGAAGACTGGAATGCGAATTTTGGTTTCATGAAATTTTACCGGTCTAAAAGGTGTGCCAGAGGCATAAGTAACGGATTCTGATAGGAATTTAAATGAAATGGTATTAAAATTAGTTACATGCATCCGAATGAATTCGACAACCGAAAATCCTAGAGGAAATATTAGGGTTAATTGGGTTGTGTCATTTCTTTTTAAAAATAATTTATAGCAGTGTTTCTAAGGACTGATAAGGATTAGAAAATGAGTGTGAAATCACAGTCTCAGAATACACAGCACAAAAGGCTAACGATATAATCCTGTAGAAATAATTAGGTCACAGAGGGTGGTATCTGGTAGCACAATTATTTTTTCTCATATATAAATCAATAAATCATTCTGTTCCTTCAATTGTTGTGTTCAAGAAGGATTAAAAAATTAAGAGAAACTTCCCAGAAAATTGAAGTTTATCTCTAGAATGATAATATTTACCTTATGAAGATCTAGTTATTGACATAAAATAACATTAAATATTTAATCTATTTAACCCCACTAATATTTCATCCTTATCGCGTGTTTTGATTGGCTAAAACTTGAAAATATTTAAAGTTCTAGCAAATCAGATAAACACGACGAAATTAAAATATTTTTTTCTATTCTATCTGAAAAGAATTAGAAATAGTTTAATATCCATAATAGCCGTACGTCAATGAAGCATGAATTATTTTTATAAGGTAAGAAATGAAAACTCTTTAACTTCACAATGTAAATATTTGCATATGTTCTGAATACCTCCGTTAATACAGAATTGGGTTTTCTTAAAATTTAGGTTAAAAAAATAAGAGCAAATTTACATAATTTTAATTAAAATGAACGGAAAAAATTAGTCCTAAAAACCGCCTACCTAAAGCGTCCTTAACCTAAAGAGTAACGATCCAAGGGACCAAATAGTAATAGACACAAGCTGATCCTTGAGAATATTTTACCTGTAAAATTTAGGAACTAAAGATTTTTCCCTAAATTCCATACACTGAGAGATTGAGCATCAACGAATAGAGGTCCTTTACATAAATTTCCCCCACTGACAAATTTTACCGGCTCAATATTCTAGAGAATCGGTCTGAGTCTGTGTGTCCTAATGCAGACTCACATTGAATATTCAAAATCGGCGATTTTTTAGTTTGACCTTTCCGTTCTTATAATTGGTCTTTTTAGAGGGTAGATTTTATTAGCCTTTTCAGATTTTCTTACTTTTCAAAAAATTATCTTTTTGTTCTATTTATAAACCCTCATGTAGATTTAAAAAAAAAAGTTCCATAAATTTCCATGAAAATGTTTCTTTTTTCTGCTTAAAAAATGAAATATTTTTTCGTAATCTTTTTATTACGGAACTGTATTAATCTTCGGTCGGTCAGCTTGCAATTTCGGCCACTTCTTTATGATGTGAAAACGACTTTCGAAGAATTCCGGAAGGGCAGGGGACTATGAGAATCAAAGTGGCCGAAATATTACCTAAAGCTATGTCTATATTTTTATTAATTTTAAAATGAATTAAGAATGTTTTTTTTTGGAGAAAAAAAAACCAAACAACACTCCTTAAAAAGAAGAGACAAAAAAATCAATTTGTATTCAAATTTAAAACTATGCTGACTGCACGCAACTATGCCGAGATTTGGTACAGAGTTACCCTAGTTATCCTACTTGAAACTTAATTACCTTCATACTGAAAAATTGGGATCGGAACCGAAATTGGCTAGAAAATCATCCAATTTTTTTGAAGTCGGTAGCACTGTAACCGAAATTATACAATTGGTGCACTGCTAATTAATGACCTATTGACCTATTAGGAGCTAATTTGTAAAATTAGTTTTGAAATACCCACCCCTAATACGATTTCTGACGTGGTGAATTTGGAAAGACTATGTACTTTTATTAGAAAAAAAACTTCACAAACATTTCTTTTTCAAAGTAAATTTTTAAATAAAATAATAGTTTATTAAAGAACGTAACAGCAAAAAGTACTTCAATATTTTCACCATACCTTAGAAAAATTAAAATAAAACAAACTTTTAAAAATTTAATCGAAAATAATCGAAAAATATTTTCGTGTATAATGGTATGGATTCTATTTAAGTGCAATTTCGGAAATTGCGAAACTAGGACGGGTTTTTCTGTCCCGGCAATGTGTCTAATCCTAGGACCCCCTGTGCACCGCTTTCTCCGGAGTCGAATTTGTTTTCTCGAACTCGAAACCCTCAATTAATTTGGAAAACGATATTCAGAGTATCAAAGATCCATGAAAGAATCTAAGAATTCTTATGCCATCAGAAGAGGCCATGTCAATGTGTTTCCGTCCTTAAGCTATCCTCTTTCCAATTAATCGAAATGTTTTTTGCGAAAAAGTAAAATTTCAAAAAAATACGGAGGATAGTGAAGATTAGCCGAGAGACGGCTTAGTGTAATTATATTAGAAATAGTGGTTAAACTACATTTCCATCATTTTCCACTAAGTCGTAAGTGTGTCTAGGGCACAAGTCTTAGGGCCCAAATAGACTCAAGCTGATCCTCGAGAATATTTAGCATAGAAAATCTGGTAGCAAAAGATCCGGTAAATGAACTTTATGCAAAGGAGTTCTAATTGATGATCCTAAGCCCACAGTGTATGACAGTTTGGGATAGATCTTCACTGCTGAATTTTACAGTCTAAATATTCTCGAAGATCAGCCTGAGTCTATTTAGGCCTTTAGCCGTCTTAGCCATATGGCCTTACTTCCCTAATTTTTGATCAATAAAAATTTAATAAAAAAAATTTGACGCAGGGTTGGATTATTAAGGGCAAGTTAGGGTAAGTGTGCCAAATTTCGGCATAGTTGCATGCAAACGTCAAAGTCTCAAGTTTGAAATGTAATATTTTAAATACAAATTGATTCTTTTTATTCTTTCTTCTGAAAGAGTGTTGCTGGGAACCTTGTAAAGAGTTTACCGTCTTTATTTGCTCTAAAATCATTCTTAATACATTTTAAAATTAATAAAAATATAAGCATAGCTTTGGTGCTCTATTTCGGCCACCTTCATTCTTATAGTTCCTTGCCCTTCGGGAATTCTTCCAATGCCTTTTTCACGTCATCTCGTTTGTCGAAGCTACATTTTTTGCTGTTCTTTTGCATTGTATAATCTCTAGAGTAAATAAAATATAAAAGTTCATGAATGTTCGAGGAACAAAGAAGGTGGCCGAAATTGCAAGCTGGCCGGAATTTGGAACACTTTACCTATTAGAATTAGATTTTGAAAATTCAAAAAAAGGCTGCCATTTAGTATTATGATACCTTCAGGAACTGGTCTAAACCTCTAGTCTGAAAACCGCAAGGCATAAGGTTTAGCCATATGGCTTTACATCTCTAATTTCTGATCAGTCAAGATTTATTGAAAAGTTTTAACGCAGGGTTGGATTATTAAGGGCAAGTGGTCCATTAGGATTAGATTTTGAAAATCCAAAAAAAATGACCACCATTTAGGAAAATGACACCTTCAGGAACTGGGCTAAACCTCTAGTCTGAAGACCGCTTTAGATGAAGCGTACAAGGAAGACCAATTTAAATATCTCAAAACCAAAATTCGTTTTACACTCACAAACTATTCCTATTTTGTTTATTCAATTCTTAAGTCGATAATACAATGTTTATCGGTCAGGATAATTCATGGGAACGAGATGAAACGCTTGTGAGAGAATATAGCTTAGCAGAATTTCCAGCGATGTCCACATTCGTTGCATAGGACAAATGTAGTCATCGGTTCATCAGCACTTCGTGTCTGAATTTGATTGTATGTGCAATTGCGCTTCTTGCACTTGCCACACTTGAGGAGATCGGTTTTGGTGCCCTGAACAGTGGCCAATTGGGCATCATTGATGGCTTCCTTGACAAAGCGCTCACGTAGTTTCTTCATTTCATCGCTGGCCATCTCTTCGGGGGTCATTTTGGCTAGCTTGGCAGCCGTTATGGCTCCACCCAGGAAATTTGTTCGCAATGTTGGATTTTTGGGATCCTTCAAATTGGCCACACGCGAACGAATGCGATTTTTGTATCGTGTATCTGTATTTCTGAATTCACTGTAAATCGCATCTTCCAGCTCTTCGGCCAATTCGTCTGCCGTGGAACTGACTTCGGGATCATTGTCGGTTTTAAGGGCATTTGCCAGCATCTCGCGGCATTTCAAGCGAATGGTATCTGGCATTGTGTTGCCAGAAGTGGGAAAACTTGTCTGTACTCGTCCACGATCTTTATCTTTATCCTCACGTTTACTTTCCTTCTTGCCACTGTTGCTGGGGGATTTGGAGGAGCTCTTGGATGAGCTACCGGATGATTCTTTACTCTGTGGTGTTACGGCCAGGAAACGCTTCCAATTCTTTATTAGCGTCTTAGATAGGCTAATAACCTCGTCATCCTTGCTACTCTTCCTCAGCTCATTTACAGTCATTCCTATTCGGGTCTTGGTCAGAATGTCCAAGTCTATATTAAGGGTCTGGAGGGCTTTTAGCAAATCCAGCGCTTGCTCCTGCCCCTGAAAGCACAAAATAAATGTAAAAACACGATATGAAAGACTTCCGGAAAGCCTGATTGAGGTTATGTATATGTTGATATTCCCATTGTTAATCGGAGACTTTGAACTTGTCCACGTATCCCAGGAAGTTATCTCAATTGAAAACTGACACGTCTTTCCGGGCATTTTTTGGTGAGATCTGACGGATGGAAAGGGCAAAACTGCAGGAAAAGTGGGTGGGAAAAGCCGGGATGGTTTGGGAAATGTCAATGTTGTATGATTTTTTCCAAAATACTCACTGTACCATCAGGTGAGATCATTTTACTCAGTTTCTTCTGGATCTTTAGCACTTCATCTTCCACACTCATGTTGTTTTGTGCCGCCAAAGCACCTTTTTCACCGTCAAATCAACAAAAATTGATGCTATTGAATCGAGAGAGCGACGCGAGAATTGTGCTTCCTTTGAAAGAAATCGATGGCGCTCGTGTCGACTATTAACTCAGCCGGCCTGATGTTAATTTTAATTTCTGGTACTCTTCCATTACATGTATGCGAATAAATAATTGTGGATCAAAAAGAATTTATAAAAAAATTCGTTCCAAATTTAAAGGATATTCAATATTTCAATTGACTCTTATCAATTATATGAAATAAATTTAAATAAAATTTCAAGAGTTTAAAATTGTGTCTTACCCGCTTTATCGACTCGTTTGACTCTTTGATATAAATTTCTAGTAATAACTCTTTGTATAAATTTAATTTCAGGACAGAATCATTGATAAGGCTTTTGACTGATTTTTTATTCAAGTTTACTTTTTTCAAACAATTCTCAAACAAATTAGTTGAGCTAAATTTTAATTATTATCTACACGATTTAGCCAAGACACGAACATATTTCACTGTTTATTACAGAATTTTAATTTTACCTGAGATTTTCCCTCTACCTCACTTTTTTGTATTTCTAATATTTTACCATTATGTTTTAACTCTTTCGCGTCCCACTTTTATTCAGCAGATGAATTCATGTAAAATTGAGTTTTTCCTAATGCTTTATGATCAAATATAATAGTTCAGAGAGGAAAAAAATTTTCCATTGCGTTAAAACTCGGAAAAACCCCGGGTCATATATGACCCTGTTGTCCTCAAGGGAAGTGTACATACCATTTTCAAAATCTATATCACGGACTTTTTAAGAGTTTTTTTGCTTGAAATTACTAATTTGGCCAAAACCATGGCAAACTGGATTGTCTTGATGAACACTGTACTCCTGGTGTTCAAGGAATCTTCCTGGTAATCCCTTGAACAGTCACTGTCACAATATTTTGAGTGGTATTTGGCAAAAATAAACTTATCCACATATTTATTCACACACAATACAATTGCACAATATAAGACGCTTGCAGAATACTCTAAAATATTGCAAAATATGTTATAATTCATCAGATATAAGATGAAATGTCCAGGAGCAAGATGTCCCACCTGCATTTCACAAAGAAAAACAATGTCCCAACTACATTTCGCTATAGGTTTGGGACGAAAACACTGTTACCCTTGGGGACCACAGGGTCATATATGACCCGGTAAATTCTACACGCTTTTCTGGAAAATTGAGAGTAGTTTATTATATTAAAATATGCAATATACAATCTTTGGATATTCTATTTTGTGTTTCTAAACAACTTTTTGCTGAAAAAAATTATAGAAAAAAGTTATAGAAATGCCGTGATGTATGCAAAAAACTTTCCGCGCCAAGTTTTCAGACTATTTTCAGCGACAAGGGTTTATAAAAAATGTATTTCAAATTTATCGCTTGAAAAATATTGTATACATTTAGGGGTATTTTAAAAATTATTTTATAAATGTGCTCTCAATAGTAGGCAATTCATATTAAATTCGTTCAATCCGTTTTCTCTCAAACCAGAACTCCCTGTAAGTTACGAAAACGTCGTGATGTGGGGAAAGGCTTGAGGCTTCGCACCAGGGCGGAGCATTCTCATACATTTTCCGTACAAAAGAGTGGTATATTTTTTTTTTGGTGATTTTTTAGTTTTGGTATAAAACCAAATGAAATCATTTTAAAACTTTAACCAAAAGAAAGTGTATCTAATGTTATGTTATTGGCTCAAAATTTATAATGATTGCACGAGGATAACAGTTCCTAAAACCTATATGAAAAAGATGTGAAATTCGCAATTTTTTGAATTTTTCTGACAAATTTTCTATTTGTAACACCAGTAACATTTTAAATTCTTTACATGTGCCTACCATTTCGTGTTATATTTATTTTTGTGGGATCTAAGACTTAGAATTTAAGAAAAATATACCATTTCTGAATTAAAATGCTCCATCTGTTAGTTAATCATCCTAGATTCGCACACACTCTGTCTTCGAACAATACATATTTTTCCCATGTTTCTTCAGTGAATGTTCCATTCCATTCATTTTCCCACCGCCCCTTTTCTCTGTCTCTCCAAAACAATGATATTTGGGATTGCTCGGAAACACGTCAAACGATTTTTTTTCATTTTTGGA
This sequence comes from Phlebotomus papatasi, assembly GCF_024763615.1. Lineage (NCBI taxonomy): Eukaryota > Metazoa > Arthropoda > Insecta > Diptera > Psychodidae > Phlebotomus > Phlebotomus papatasi. The sequence continues at coordinate 55,941,105 of NC_077222.1, forward strand.
TATACATATTTTATATATTATTCAGACTGACTTTTCCTCCTGTCCTGATACGAAAATACCGTAAAATCATTCCTAATAACGGGTTTTCAAGGTCAAAGGTTCAAAAGATTCTGGAGAACGTATGTCTCATCTAAATGGTATCATTTTTGGGCTCGTTGGAAAGGCCTTGGAATTTCCGATAAAACTCAACCGGTTCCAATCGGTTCTGAACTAATAATGAATCGTTTCATTACCGATACCTAATTTTTATCCGAAATTCAATTGTATTACTCTTGAAATGTATTTTAGGCAATGTTTTAAGTGATTTATAAATCGGTTCAAATCGGTTGTGAAACGGTAATGAACCGGTTGTGGACCGATAAGTAATTTTTGCTCGAAAATCTGTTCTTTTACTCTTAAAATTATTTTGAAGAATCTTTTAAGTGATTTATTAACCGGTTCAAATCGGTTAAAAACCGGTAAACAGTAGGAAAGAACTTTTGAGGCTTTTGAGGTATAGCATCTAAGTTACGACTTCGAGAACTTCAAAAAGTCTGGTTAAAGTAATATCAGGAAAATATGAAATGTTCGAAGCCAGAGTGTGTACGAAGCTTGAAAGTCTTCCCTTACTTCAATTCTCTGAAAGATTTTTTACGATAAATTAAGAGTTTTTTGTAATTTGGAAAAGTTTTCAGGTTTTAAGATAGGTTTCAGAGCTGACTAGGAATTAACTGGGTGTTTTTCCTTAATTTGTTATCAATCCTTCTAGAGTTTATTCGTACAGAGATACAAAGAATAGGAAAATGCTGAGTAATGTCGGATAAAACAGTTCTATATGAAACAATTTCGTTTATAACTTTTCAAATAACCATCCCAACGCTTTTTAGAGGATGTTTTCGCTCGATCCTAGATCTGACTTAGAATCTTATTTTTGTCTTCCGCTTTATCCCTTTCAGGTCAAACACGAGCGATTGTTCGTGGTGTCAGTTCTGGGGTTCCTGGTGAACCTTGTGGGGATTTATGCATTCCAGCATGGTCATGGACACTCCCATGGAGGTGGAGGTTCTGGTCATGGCCATGGACATTCCCACTCTCACAGTATTCACCATGGTCACGATTCGAATAACCATCTATTAGGCAACAGCCATGGGCACTCCCATGACCACCATAGTCATCATTCGGAAATGCAGCTGGGTCAGGGTAGCAATTCACAGATTATGCGCGGAGTCTTCCTGCACATCCTAGCTGACACTTTGGGCTCCGTGGGAGTCATTGTGTCAGCTGTGCTGATGCAAATGTTCGGCTGGATGATTGCCGATCCCATTTGCTCCATGTTTATTGCCCTCTTGATTGGCCTTAGTGTCTTAGGTCTCATCAAGGAGTCCATCATGGTGTTGATGCAGAGAACTCCAGTGATGCTCGATCGGGCTCTGCCTCAGTGCTACCAGAAGGTGACTGGCCTGGCGGGAGTCTATGCTGTCCAGGAGCCACATTTCTGGACTCTCTGCAGTGACGTCTACGTGGGAGCCATCAAGCTGGAAGTGTCCAAGAATGTCGATCCCAAATATGTTGTCACGCATACGCGCATGATTTTTGAAGCTGTGGGCGTAAAACAGATTTTCGTGCAACTCGACTATGTGTGATCCGTGCAAGAGTGTTCTTAAGTGATGATGATTAGTTGACTTCTAATTTTTTGTTTGTTACTCCATGAGGATTCTGAGGAAAATAGTGTTTGTTTTCCTCGTGAACTTTTTCAGTGAGATCAGTTCAAGGCGGTTTTTTCGATGACTGAGGGATTTTGTATCAGTCTGGTATGATATTCTTAAGGTAAAAGTGCAATTTAATTTAATATTAGTATTCAATCTTCAATTAGTGTCCAAAAAAAAACTCAAGGATTGCCCATAGCTGGATTTTTCAATGTGAAGAACAATATGCAGAGGAAAGGTAAAATTGAGTGATTCCTAACTCTTCAGAACGTTCTAAATTGAAACAATTAGGGGAAAGTTCTCTCCCTTCGAACGTTCACGCATTCGAATAATGTTAATTTCTTTTGTTTTTGTAAGAAATTTACACTAAATTATCAACAATTGATGATAAGCCAACTAATATTTGAGAGAGATGTGTAAGTCTCTTAGGAAAACTAAAAGAAAATTCGCATTATTCGAAGGCATGAACGTTCGAAGGGAGAGTACTTTCCCCTACCGTTAATATGGCGCCAAAGTTGTATATTCGATAGTTTTCATGAAACATAATGATTCATATGATTTTAATACTCAAATTTAGAATTAATATTTTCTCTAATCTTTTTCAACATTCGATTACTTAAATTTAGACCCGATAGAAAAAAAAATCATTTCGCATTTTCATTCAATCAGAAATGCGACCGAAGCGCTTTTACCGGCCAATGGATAAACTTTGCATGTTTAAAAAACTTATAAAGCAAAGTAACGTTTGTAAAGCAAAATAAAGGAATTTTATCAATGAAGAGTGGAGCGAGAAACAAGTATTTCTGAGTATTTTATTTTATTTCTTGTATTGAGCGCTAATAAAAACAGCCAGAGCGTAGAGGCCGTTAAGGGGGAAGTTTATTGCAACTCATTATCATAATATAAAGCGGCGATTGAACTGTTGATTTTTTTAAACAGAGACCGTGATGTAAAGAACCTTGGTAAATTAGGGAAAAAGTTACAAACAATTGAGGAATGAATTGAAGGCATGGATGGAAAGAATTCGACTGGCAAAAAAACCCAACCCTCGACTAATTTTATTTTCTAATCTAAACTTAGGATCGAGAAGCTGACTTTTCGTATTGAGAGATTACAGTTTCGTATGACAGCGCATAATTGGAAAAATGCCCGGAGGGGAATTCTGTAACGCTCTGGCAATGCCATATGACAAATTGGGTTAGAATCTTAGGAGAGCTTTTTCGTAAATGCGATTCTGTAGCCGTGACATTGCCATTTCAGCTCACGTGGCATTGTCAGAAGTCAAATATTTAAGATTCCTGGCAATTCAAATAACAATGAATTTTCTTAAACAAATCAACAAAGACGTACTGTATTTGCATAAAATCATCAAGTAAAGGGATTTCATTAAAAATTCAATGAATTGCATTTTCGAACTCATATGATATGACAAAAAGAGCTCGTTTGGCATTGTCAGGTTTCGAAGTCCCCCGTGATAATGCCAGGAAAATTACAGAATTCCCCTACTGGTTACGCTCGTGAATTTGAACTCAGGTCTAGAAAAGGTTATCATAATCATGACACGTGACATCAAGGTTAACGGCCCACGCCATCGAAGTTGTGGTGTCTCAACTCAAAGAAACAACTCCTCGACTCTCAGCTCTTCAGGAACGGCTACGTTCCTCACTCGATCTCGGCGAGTAATTCCTTACGGCAACTTGTACTCGCGATCTTATTTTTTCCGTCATTACCCAAGTCTCATGCCCATGGGTGAGAATAAGAATGAATACAACTTTGAAAACCGATAAATTAGCCGAACTACTTAGCTCGGCTTTCCTTACCACGCTTCTGCTAAGCTCTCTCGTTACTGCAGAAGCTTGACCGATTCGCGATAGTTCGGTGTGAAACCTACCATCACTCGTGAATAACACCCCAAGATACTTGAACTTCTCCACCTATGTCAATTATTTTCCATTAACATATAGAGTGCATTGTACAGGCCGTCGAGGAATTACCGTTACCTTCGATTTATGATCGTTCACCTTCATACCTGTTTCGGAACAAACATTTACAAATCGGTCAAGTGCGCGCTGAAGCTTTTCTTCGGGAGACACAAAAAGAATCAAATCATCTGCAAAGAGGAGATGGCTCATCCTAAAATCCCCAATACGAATCGCATTCCGCCCCCGACTGCGTTACATAATCTTATCCATGTATGAACAATATTGGTAATAGAACATACCCCTGGCGCAGTCTACTCCGACTTCCATTCGTTTACATGAACGCAGCTACTATAGTCTCCGTACAATGACTGGATAGCTCCTGCCAATTCCTCATCCAGTTTGTACTCGTGCAGTACATCCCAAAGTTGTTCTCTCGGTACTCGGTCATATGCTTTTTCCAAATCTGTGTAATAAGCATAGAGTTGAATTGCATATTCCAAAGCCTTTTCGACAATCATCTTCCGGGTGAAGAGCTGATACGTGGTGCTTCTACCAGGTCTGAAACCGCATTGTTCCTCACCCGGTCTGGGCTCGACTATGTCTCGGCATCTTTTCTCAAGGACTTTGGCATACATTTTGCCAGGCAAACTCAGTAGGGAAATTTTCCTATATTGGAACAATCTTTCTTGCTTCCTTTCTTGAATATGGGTACAATGACACCAATTTGCCAGTCCTTTGGTGCTCTCTCACTTTGCCGAGCCACCTTAATGACACGCGTAAGCCAACTGGCCCCTGCTATACCCATTAGTTTCACCATTTCGGGACGTATTTCGTCTATTCGTGCAGCCTTTGCATCATTCAGTTTACTGATTGCATACAGGACTTCACTGTCTGAATTACTACTTTCTGCCCTGTCTTTACTCGTGGGTACGTCACCATCAGTGCCTTGTTGAGGATTGAGCAATTCTGAGAAGTACTCTTTCTAGCGACTTAAGACCTCTTTGGTCAGAAGATTTCCTTCTTTGGGTGGAATAGATCTTCTTCCCTTTGAGTCTTGGGACTGTTTGCCATTATGTAGTCAAGCTCCAGCTTTTCACCGAACTTTTTCCACTGCGAGCTTTGCAGCCTTTAGCGCTTCAACGTAACTATCACGAGAATCACAATCCTTACGTTGCGTGGACAACTTGTAAGCCATCTTTTTCTCTCCAACAGCTTCTTTTATGGTCTCTACACACTAGAGAAATTTATGTCCATATTAAAGCAAATACCCTACGCTTGTGTAGGAAAAATTCTGCAATATGGACATAAATTTATTTAGTGTGTAGAGACCATTATTCCCGGTGTTTCCCACCAGGATCACCGTTTCACGTTGATCGTCATATTAACTCACTTTACGCCACAAGGTAAGAAGGAGATGGTGGAATTTGTTCAAACCTTACCAGTATGCCCTTCACAAATTTTTCCTCAAGGTCTTTCTTCTTAACCTTTTGAGGACGAGAAGGTCAAAAATCGGAGATCAGAAAAAATCACTTTTTTTAACTTTTTAGAGCAAAGCATAACTTTAGCAGATCGTAGGAAAAATTTCATTTTTGGGACACCGGTGACCCAATCGTCCTTAAAGGGTTAAGGCTCTTCCACCTAATGCATTTCAGCACTTTGCTCTTGCCCTTAGGTAGAGCGGGAGGGTCTTCGTTCAGGTTTCCCTTCGCGAAGAGCAGGTGGTTATGAGTTGTCAGTCCAGTACTGTTAAAAACCCGAACGTATTGGACAATTCTTCCATGAACACCGGGAACAAGGACAAAGTCAAAAAGTTAATAGAAGCAAATTTATTATTCCCAGAAAGAAAATTTGCAGAGTGCTCGAAGTCATTTAAAAGAAGTTGCATAGGTTTCCAGTATGTGCATTTCTAAATTAAGTAAATCCATCCTTGGTCCAAATCTTTGATCCTTGAGTCTTTTTTGGCAATATTGAGGATTTGAAATACAGGGAAGAATTCCCACAGGTATTTTTCTTCAGACTCTAGCCCGAGAAATCGCATTTACCTCCAGCTTGAATACTTAATTCAAAACACTGATCCATAATTTCCAGCATCATCGAACTAAACCGCCAATTCGCATTAAATTTCACAGAGAAAAAAAAAGGAGAAACAGTGGACATATTTTTCAACTTTAGGTGTATAATTTATGTTGAATTGTAAATTGGAATATTTAAGAATAGTGAGAATAAACAAAAATTCCTACTTATCGAATCGTGTTCTTTATTATTAATTTTTACATTTGTTTCTTCCCTCAATCTCATTTTTTTTTAGCAAAATCCATTATTCACCGCTTCGTCGGAATGGAATTAATCTTTTTTTTTTAACTTACTCAATCTCTTTTTTTTTCTTCATTTACGTAGTAAAAATATTGGTTAGATAAACTTATTAAATATTTTCTGCTCTCTAAAAATTTTATTAAATATTTTCTTGTTTTCCTTCATGAAATTTTCTTTCTTCAACAGCAAAAAGTTAAATTAAAAAATAAAGAGGAAAAAAATAGAAACTTAAAGAGAAAACTGTTATTAACTTTATTACTTTTTCTCGTTGAAAGGAAAAGAGAAAGAGCTCAAAAGTTTCACTAACTTGTCATATTTTCTTTTTTTTTTTACTTAAATTGTTAATAAATCGCTTAACGAAAATGGGGTCTTCTAAGATTCTTAAGGTAATTTCTCAATAGATTCTTTAGAGTGGTCATCCAGAGTATTCCACTGATTCAATGTCTACAGGAAAGTATTGTTAATATTATTGAAAATGTATTTCTTTCTTTTTTTTATTATTACTATTTCTCTGTAACACCAAAACTTTTTGGCTAGTGGATCTGGTTAGCACAAGTTTTTTTTCTATTATTTTTTTTTCTATTTTCTATTGTTTGTTTTTTTTTCTTAAATCTCTCTTTATTAACTGATTTCATTTCGCACCACCTGAATCCTTATTTTAGCAAAATTATAAATAAACAAATAAGATCCCAATTGCACAAATCAAAAAAATCTCCTAGTTTTGCATATTTTTTTTCTCACTTTTTCTTCTTTTATATTAAGATTAATATATATTTATATATAGTTTTTTTTACTTATAAAAAAATATGTTGGTTATCGACTGGTTGCTTTTTTTATGAAAAATATAAATTAAAATATCGTTTTTTCTCTCTCTCTCTTCATCTCATTTTCACTTTTTTTTTTTAAATTGTCCTTAAATGTCAAATATTATGTTGTTCCTTTAGTAAATGTATAATTTGTTAATTGCTATTTCTTATTGGATTAACACAATCATAATTTATCTCATTATCATCCTCTATCTTTTCCGTCTAGCCATCCTGTCACAATCCTAATAATTTTCTGTCTCCAATTTCTCTCTATTTCATTTATTTATTTATTTTTTTTTATTTTTTCTTTATATATAATAAAATGGAAGGCGCAAACAAATCTGCAATTCGAAATGTTTCTAATTTGTTCTTTTTTTTATCAACACTTGATTTAACCGTTTTTCTTCTCTCAGATAATAATTAGTTATTGATTAGTGGTGTTTCCTTTTTTTTCAACATGAAGAAAAATACATTGACACTTTTTCTTTACAGTGCACTCTAATTTCTTTTTTTTTTTTTTAAATTTCTGTCTCGTCAATTTCTACGTATAAATTTTCTCATCTCCTATTCTCTTTCTAAATGTATAATTCTCCATCCGTTTTGCAGCCTAATCTGAGTTGATTGGCTAAATAAAATAATTTAAATGAGAAACAATTCAAAACATTAAACAATTTATTAAAAAAAAAAAAACTTACCTGACATGTTGATGATATCTTCAGTCCTTGTAGTTCCTCATCTTTCGTCTCCACAACTTTACGCCAATACGCATCCTGCTCCTTCACCTTTAGCTCCAGATTCTTCAGCACGACCTCCTGAATTCCAAAAGCAATTAAATTGTCAAATAAGTCATAAAAGAAAAATTAAACATTTTCAATTATATACAACCCATTGAAAAAACCCCAATTCAAAAGAATATAACTAGGGAAAAGTACTCTCCCTTCGAACGTTCATGCCTTCGAATAATGTGAATTTTCTTTCATTTATCCTAAAAACCTAACACATTTCTATTAAGGTAGCTTATCATTAATTATTGATAATTACGTGATAATTATATGCAAGTCTCTTAGGAAAAATAAAAGAAAACTCGCATTATTCGAAGGCATGAACGTTCGAAGGGAGATTACTCTCCCCTAATTCTTGCATCCCCGTGGCTCTTAAAATCCCCCCTACCCTCTTTAAATCATTGCATTACAAATTCAACAAAAAGCATTTTCACATCATTTAATTTTGTTCTGTAAATAGGTCACACGTGCAGATAAAGAAAGTTTTATGGTCTATAAATGACTTCTTCAGTCTTATCTTATTTTCAGCATTCCACTTTATTGCTGAGCAAATAGAGAACATTTTTTTTGTATATGGTAAATTCCTTTGTCAAATATAATAAAAACATACAGAAACTACTATAAGAATTTAAATTAAAAATATTAGTGGTTTACTATCAAGAAGATTTGCAATTTAATTTTAAAAAACTTCGTAAAAATCATAAACTGTTACTGTTACGAATATCATGAATTTCAATATAGAGGATTTTCTAAAGTAAATATCTTCTTTTAGTTATATTCCCATAAAAGCGGAATGCAATTTATTTAAGTCAAACAAATTTAAGAATAAAAAGAAAACATTGAAAATTGATTGTTCATTTACTGATAATTCAATTTGGTGATTGTTTAAATGATTTAATTAGAAATTTAACCATAGACTAGACATCCTAAAATATCTCGTACAACACACCATTTCCCCTTAATCCGAGACACTTCCTTTCTTCTAACGAAATAATACGAAACTACACGAAAAAGTCCAGATCCAGAAAATAATACAAAAAAGCCCAGATGGTAGCTAAGATGGTAGCTAAGATTCTTTATATCGAAGGTCCGATTAATCGAAAAACCGATTTTCGATTAATTGATCTTGAATATTTCGAAAACTAGACGATGCTTTTTCTTTAAATTTTAGTATGTTGTATTTGAGGTCGAGACCTTTCCAGCGGTACATCGCACTCCTCGCTCGATGTTCCCTGACCCGAGCTAAAACCAAAAATGTCATGACCGGACTGCATTTTTTGGTGTTTCTGAAGCGATTTTGACAAAATTTTAGTATATATTGGCCTCAATTCTGAAACCAAGATCAAGATCAAAATTTCAAGCTGTCAAATATTTCCAAGATCAAGATTTCATATTCTGACGCGAAACATTAATGGAACTTACAATGTCTTAGCTAAGAACCAAGATTTCAAGATTTTTCACACTTAACGACACGTCATTTCTGACAAATATTTTAATTTCTTTGCCGAATTTGTTGAAATTTCGCCGTATAAATTAGAAAAATTAATTATATGTTGTATTAAATAATATATTACAGTCCATAATCGGGAATAAAAGAAGTGCAAACAAAACTTGTGACATGTGATAAACTCTAAAACGCTTTTTTAAGATGTGATTATTTTGCAGGTATTCTCAGAGTGTTGTACTTTGAAACGTACATATAGAAATATGTATCATTACGATTAAATTACAAGATCAAATATAGCATTTTTCATAATCATTTTCTCTTTTTGTATCATGTCTTATAGAAATATTCCTCATCAAAAACAATTTCCGCATGAAACTCTTAAAATTGTTAGTACCTTGAAAATTCCAAGCACCTCCGAGTGGTTCTTGGAATTATTTCAAGAAAACAAGAAATTTGACGTCTTGAAATCTTGAAATATTGGTTCTAGAATTGCAAATCTTCATATCCACTTCCACACGGTTTGTGTCTTGGATTTTAAGATTCCAAGACATTTGACAGATTTGTCATCTTGATCTTGATTTTTTAATTTCAGAATACCAAAATCTTGAAATTTTCTTGATCTTGATCTTGGTCTCAGAATTGAGGCCAATGTCTTATTAATTAATCTTTCTTTAAAATTTTTATACTAATCAAATCAAATTCAAGAAATCTATCCAAATAGCGAAGGCGATATTTGTCATTTTGTCTCCCAATTACACTATGCAACACGGTTTTTGTCTCAGAGGTCCCACATGGTACGTTTGATAGAGTCGAGTCTCCTGATCAAGAATATGGTTTTGGTTTTCCTCCTATACGTCACATTTTTTTTTAATAATAGTTTAATATTTTTTCTGCTTTGCCTTACATTATCCGTTCTATCTCAGGTACTGGTGGACGGAACTTAAAAAAATGTGGGTCCGTTGGAAAGGTCATTAGTTGTGCTTCAACTTTGCTAATAACAAAAAACTTTGTAAAACCACTCCTTCATGGTGTAAAATTAGAGTTTCTCTAAAAATTACCAAAACAGTGGTCTTAAAATGAGGTTTTAAAAATTTGTATAAAATAAACTAAACAAAATTTTAAAAATCCATTGACACTAGACGATAGGCACTACTTAGGACTACAATTTTGCTCATCTAAGACATCGCGCTCCGATCACTCTAAATGCCTCATTTGTTGGTTTTTGTCATTTTCCAAAAATATAAAATCCCTAATTTCAGCAAATTTCTCCGAGATTAAGTAAGAAATATCTTTTTTATTCCTTAATATTTTTTAACATTATTTCTATTTATTTCCATCCATCCATTTATTTTAATTCTAGTGCAGTTTGATTTCAATATGTTCTCGTATAACACTGCACTAATTTCATTTTCCCGCCGTAAATAAAATGCTAGAAGTACAGTTGATTAAAAAAACTTCATACTCTTTTAATACTTTTTGGAAGAGGTAATTTCTAGAAAAGTAAGTTCAAAAATTCTAGAGAAGTATGATCTAAGGTCATTGATATATACATATGCGACATTTTCGCTGATGTATTTTCTACATATAACAAAGATTGTACTCTAAAGGGAGTTAAGGGGCTCCTTCTTGTGGCTGAGGGGTGCTTGGAGATGTGAATAAAAATCACGTTGATGATCTTCCGATCGAGTTGAAGAATCTCAACATTTTTGTATGTTTACATTATGCCTCAAAATAATTTTTCAAAAATCTCTGAGAAATTTGCTGAAATTAGGGATTTTATATTTTTGGAAAATGACAAAAACCAACAAATGAGGCATTTAGAGTGATCGGAGCGCGATGTCTTAGATGAGCAAAATTGTAGTCCTAAGTGGTGCCTATCGTCTGGTGTCAATGGATTTTTAATATTTTGTTTAGTTTATTTTATACAAATTTTTAAAACCTCATTTTAAGACCACTGTTTTGGTAATTTTTAGAGAAACTCTAATTTTACACCATGAAGGAGTGGTTTTACAAAGTTTTTTGTTATTAGCAAAGTTGAAGCACAACTAATGACCTTTCCAACGGACCCACATTTTTTTAAGTTCCGTCCACCAGTACCTGAGATAGAACGGATAATGTAAGGCAAAGCAGAAAAAATATTAAACTATTATTAAAAAAAATGTGACGTATAGGAGGAAAACCAAAACCATATTCTTGATCAGGAGACTCGACTCTATCAAACGTACCATGTGGGACCTCTGAGACAGAAAAAAGTTGTCAATTTGTTGCATAGTGTTATCTGAATAACAAAGCGGGCACTGTATTTTAGCTCAAAAAATAATCATAGTCCTACAAAAAATATCCTTAATTTTGGACAAGTGTGCCAATGTAAGCTGGCCGAAATTTGGTACAATTACCCTAAATTTCCTTATATTCTTTACTGTATTATACATCATACGCACATTGAGTGATTTTAAATGATTTTTTTCTGCGAAATTGTTCTCAAGGACTGGGGTAAACAGTCGAGACAGGAACCGACACATAAAAAAGTCGATAATACAGTGGCACTTGAGCACAGTAAATTGCTAAAAATAAAAAAATAAAGTAGGAACAGTAAATTGCTCTTCTCTCAGAATCGCGAGAAGGGGAAATTTCTTAAATTTTATGTTTAAATTGGTCAAAAACTTAAGTCAGAGGTGTACTTGAAACGGTTTGTTTTTATAGAATTTATGCTTAATTAATTGAGATTAATAATTCAAATTTCACGTAAAATTTGCAATTTTAAACATAAGAGGCTTTTATATCAATAAACTTTACTGCGAATTAAAAAACAGAAAGTTTATTGGAATTTGAAAAGTTTATGAACTCAATAAATTTAAAGAATAAAATTGTAACTATTATATATATATCACATCAATTTTGTGTTTGATTAGCAGGAAGACTTCAAATGATTGAACTAAATATATCCATGAGGTAAGTTGAATATGTTACTGTGAAATTCCCTTTTTCGATTTATTCAAAAGAAATCTAATATATTTTATTTTAAATATAGATTGATAAATCTGAAAAATGTGTAAAAAGAATATTTCAGTCTTATCGATTAATCCAATAAATAAAACATCTATTATTTAGATAAAATATTGTACAATTGAAAATAAACTAAATATTAAACTTCCTCTCATCAAAAACAAGATAACCCACTTCTTGGCGAACAATGTTGTTCTGTCGCTCATTTTACGGATAACACAATTCTGAGAAACAATTTATCATTTCTCCTGATAACAATCCATAGAAAGTTATTGACAAACAACTCAATACATGTCTCTTTGGACATAATCAATGACAAGCATTAAAACCATTAAAAACACATTAGTAGTGACATATTTTTCTCTGAAAATATTTTTTCTATTATCCTGTTCAACTACTTAAGACGAATTATAAAGAAAACATCAATATCTGCGTGATTTATTGGGACTTAATTGTGAATTTAATTTTGATTTATGCATCGTTTTTATAAGACGGAAAGTTTTTTTTTAATTCTTTCGAAAAAAATCACGTGTGAAGCATAAAAATGCCCATGTGGCCGGGGGTAATGAACAATGTGTGGATTTCTTTTGGTTGATTACTTCGTCAAGTAACAAAAAAGCAGTGTGAACAAACTACCAAGAGGCAATATCTGAAATTTTAACACCGTTCAACGACCTACTTAACACCAAATTTTGAGTCTCTTCAGCAAATAAGTGTTGTGCTTTCAAATATTGAGCACAATTATTTTTTTTTGACCATATTGCGTTCCTTAATTGACAATTACCACAAAATTTAATTAAATTCCATGTTGTGCTAATAAATCGCAATATTGGATGATTGTATCAAAATATTTGCAAATTTAACAGTGGAATAAGCAAAAACATAAATTAGCAAAAAAAAATGTGTAGGGTAAATGTTCTACAGTAGACTCTCGCTCAATCGGCTCTTTTCCAATCGGGCGAAAAATTTTGTTGATAATTTTCACGTTTAATTATAAGGCTAATTTGCTCAAATTCGCAGCAGTTTTTTTTTTATTTTATCCTGATTCTTAATAATTGAGCGCTTTTTGTGGAATTTACAAAGGCTTTGACGCCCAAATCTATCGATAAACCGGATGACATTTCGCCCCAAATGCCCAATTGAAAATATTTTTCTAACTTATTGTTGTGGTGTGGCCTACCTGCAACAATCAATAGTTAATCCCTGAATCGTCGCCGAAACGGTGTTCGAGTATAGATGATAGGGATGCCAATTGAGGAGTGGTTTCGCAATGAAATACACGATGTTAGAGCTAATTCACAAGATATATTTTTCAATAAATTCTGGAGCACATAAATGGCGTACTAAGTTCAAGACAATCGTATTGGAAGTGACGCTTTGAGAGCGCGGAAGGGTCATGTGACCGTGATGGCGTCAGGCATGGCTTACGCCATCTGTCGTTGGGTCGATACCCAACACCTCCCCCCTTGAAGAAGCTGGAGCCTGCGGGATCCTGCGTGGAAGCCGGGAACGAAGTCGTGGAGGAGATGAGCGTGTCGGAAGCCTAGGGTTCCGATATGGCTGACGACTTCGCCGCATGGGAACATTGGAAGATTCCTGAGATGTCCCGTCAGCAGAGGAGTTTGCTGATTGATTTCCATCGTCGTAGTCGAAAGGGATGGAGACTTGTTGACCTTCAACCAGAGAGGGATCATCAGCTGATTCGTTTGTGTCTGGGTAGCGTTTACGGAGTTGATTAACATGGCTGCGAATCAGTCTGGAACATCCTCTCGGCAAAAGGATTGAGACGTTGTACATAACGTTCCCGCGTTTCTCGATGATCGTACCGGGTGCCCAGAATGAGTGATTGCCACGGAAGCATTTTGCCAATACCTCCTCCCCTCGAACGAATGAACGACTTTTGGTCCCATGTTTCTTGTTGTATTGATTTTCCATGGCCGTGTTTCTCTCAATTGGATCATTCTCCATAGGTTGAGTCAGAGAAAGTGTCGTTCGAAGTGGTCGTGACATCATGAGTTCTGCTGGAGAACTGCCGTTGAACGTATTTGGGTTGGGTGTACAGCGATAGGACATCAAGAATTTTGTGAGGGCTGTCTGTGTGTTGCCAATGCCACACAGCTTGGAGAGAGAACGCTTCAAGGTGTCCACGAAACGTTCTGCCAGGCCATTGCTTTGTGGATGAAATGGCGCTGTCGTGATATGGGTGATACCTCGCTCGCGGCAAAATTCAGCGAATTCAGCACTGGTGAATTGGGTACCATTGTCTGTTACGATGGTCTCCATGAATCCAAAACGTGAGCAGGCATCCGAGATTTTGCTGATGGTCGCCAATGATGTAGTGGTAGTTGTCATGTATACTTCAGGCCATTTTGTGTAAGCATCTACCAAGACAAGGAACCACTGTCCATCAATTGGTCCAGCGTAGTCGGCATGTACTCTCTGCCATGGCCTTGATGTGAGAGGCCATGAGGATAGGTCGCATTTTGTCGGATTTTTGGCAGCAGCAGCACAGGAAGAACAAGATTTGACCAAGTTCTCAATATCAGAATCCATATGTGGCCAGAAAACGTACGAGCGGGCAAGACTCTTCATACGATTTATTCCTGGATGAGCGTCATGTAGCTGCTTGAGAATTGCGTTTCTGAAAATTGGTGGTATGACAATGCGATCTCTGTAGACTATACATGAATGTATGAGTGTTAGAGAGTCTCTGATTTTGTAGTAGTTTGCCACTTCCGGTGAGAAATCAGCTGTAGAGCGAGGCCATCCATGCCGGATGTAGTTGGAGACTTCTTGTAGAGTCGGAGAAGAAAGAGTGGCAGTCTCAATCTTCTTGAAGGTCACCGGTAAGCGTTTGTTCACGTCACTGATGAGAATGTTGTCCACGATCTCGTCATCTCGGACTTGGGCAATGATGAAGTCCTCGTTGCTTGACTTTTGTTGCTCAATCAAACGACTAAGAACATCAGCTCCACCAAACTCATTTGTTGGGACATATTCAATGTTAAAATCATATGCCAACAGAATGAGAGCCCAGCGTTGAAGCCGGTTGGCGGTGTGGATGGGCACTCCCTTCTTCGAGCCAAAAATTGATAGTAGGGGCTTGTGGTCCGTCTGAAGAGTAAATTTTCTCCCATAGATGTAGGTGTGAAACTTCTGAACAGCATAAACCAGTCCAAGACCCTCCTTGTCAATTTGTGAATAGTTTTTCTCGGCTTTGGTAAGAGTGCGAGAGGCATGATAAAATGCCTTGAGCTGCCCATTTTCCATGGTATGGTATGCTACGCAACCAATACCCGTCTCACTGGCGTCTGCAGCGATTGTGATAGGAAGGGAAGGATTGTAATGTGTGAGAAGGAGATTTGAGGATAGGATTTCTTTGACCTTGATGAAAGCCTTTTGACACTGTGGCGTCCAATTCCAATCTCCAACGTCCTTCTGCAGCATTTTGTCCAGTGGAGCCCGGATGGTGCTGAGAGACTTCACGAATCGTGAATAAAACGTGACGGCCCCGAGGAAAGATCTGAGTTGTGCAATATTTGACGGAGCTGGCATACTGATAATTGCATCAATTTTTCCTGGATCCGGGCGCTGTCCTTTGGCATCGAGAATGAAGCCAAGGAAGCGTACTTCCTTTTGAAAAAAATTGCATTTTTCCAATTTGACACGGAAGTCGTACTCACTGAGTCGTCGAAACACTTGCAAGAGTGTCTGATGATGCTCCTCTTTGGTCTTTGATGCGATGAGAACGTCATCAAAATAGGCATGAACCCCATTGATGCCAGCCAGCATGGTATCAATGAGCTGTTGGAAAATTCCAGGTGCCGATTTTACCCCAGGACAGAGGCGATTGAATGTGAAGAGACCTCTGTGGGTGTTAATCGTGAGGAGTTTCTTCGATTCTTCATCCATTTCGATCTGCAGATATGCATCTGAGAGATCTATTTGGCTGAATACTGAGCAAGTTGACAGTGTTGCGAAAATTTGGTCAGGGGTAGGGATAGGATAGTGATGGGATTCGAGATTATTGTTGAGCCCGGTGGAATAATCAGCACAGATTCGGATGGAACCATTGGGTTTACGGGCTACAACGATAGGAGCTGCATACTCACTGTGATCCACAGGAGAAATGATGTCCAGATTCTGCAATCTCTGAAGTTCCTCATCCACCAAATCCGTGACATGGTATGGTACAGGGCGTTTGGGTCTGAACACTGGAACTGTTGAAGGCTTCAGCTGAAGATGCGCCTGTCCCTTGGTGCATTTTCCCATTGTAGATGAGAAAACAGATGGGAAAGTTGTTTTGAGTGATGTGACAATGTCTTTTTCGGAAACTGAGTTTACACTGCAAAGTGAAGAAATGGTTTTTCCCCAGAGGTTGAATAAATTGATCCATTCAACACCAAAAAGGTTAATGTTGACATCAGTGACAAGACATCTGGCCCTTTGAATGTCCCCTTTGAAGTCAACCGTGCAGAAAAACTCGCCATCCATAGGAATGTGATTTCCCTGGGCATCAGAAGCTGTAGAGGGAGTCTCTGACAGAACTGGTGATCCAAGATGTCTCCAGACATCCTTGGAGATAATTGTCACATCTGATCCTGTGTCGAAAAGCAACTTCACGGATTTCCCATTCATTACCACGTCAATGTATCTTTTTGCCTGACTGTTTGTAACAGTGTGGTGAACACTGACAGGATTGACATTCGATTTCGAAGAGTGTATTTGTTTTTGTTTTGACTGGGACTTGGAACTCGAGGAGTTCTTTTGGGAATTGTTCTGGGAACAATACCCTTCCTTGTGGCCCACCCTGGAGCAATCCTTACAGGTGTGCTTTGAGTAATTACACTGTTTGACAAAGTGCAATCCACCACAGAACCAACAAGGAGATTTTGGCTGCTGAGTAGGCTGTGTTTGCGAGTTACGCCCGGATTGTTGAGACTTTGAGTTTGAAGAATTCCCCTTTTTAGGTTTTCCCTGACGCTGAACAAAATGAACACCCTGCGTAGTGTCTTTAAGCTCAAGATCAGCACTCTCAGTCTTCAAGTTGGTGAGACGTGTTGCTTCACTGGCCATAAAGGACAATGTGAGTGTCTCAGGCTTCTCCACTTCCAGCTTATGAAGAAGTCGTGTTCGCACATCAGAATCATTCTTGCTTTTGAGACTTAGAATAAAAACAAGACACTTGAAGTGCTCTGGCGTAAGCTCTCCCAGCTTAAACTCTTCACAAATCTTGTTGATGACAGTCGAATGTGTCTGAAAGTCATCCGTCTCTTTCTTCTGTATTTGGAGGCATCTCCAGCGGGTGTGAAAAAGTGATTCCCGGCGGCCAAAAAGGTCTTTTAGCCGTGCAACTGTCTCGTCAAACGTGAAATCTCGTGGAGCTTTTGGAAGAAGAGAATTCACATAACCCTCATGCCCTTGAGGGTTGAGCTTCCTGAGGAGAAGACGAACTCGGGCAGAGTCGTCGAGGGATTTTGCATCTTCACGGAAAATGTCCTCATGAAGTGAAAACCATGCGTCGAAGGTGACGCCATTGTCCGGATCGTAGACGAACGTCTGAATGGAAGGCGCAAGAGCCTCAATGGTGAGTTCTGGACGATCTGGTTGGTTGGATCTTGCCTCAAGTTGAGCAAGCCGTTTTTGTTGGTCCTCCAGGAGCTTCTGAGTTGCGCTGAGGATGCTCAGAAGAGAGATATTGTCTTCTTTTTGAGTAGCCATTGTCACATGTGCCCGTTTGTGAGGTTAGGGTGAAACTATTGGATAAGTTTCCCGGAATGCGTATTTCTCTAGATGCGGCTTCTGGAAATTCAGCTGTTGGGGCTTTTCCTCACTTCCCGTCAAGTTGTTGTGGGGCTTTTCCTCACCTCTCGTCGCCAGTTGTTGTGGTGTGGCCTACCTGCAACAATCAATAGTTAATCCCATCCTCGTCGCCAGTTGTTGTGGTGTGGCCTACCTGCAACAATCAATAGTTAATCCCTGAATCGTCGCCGAAACGGTGTTCGAGTATAGATGATAGGGATGCCAATTGAGGAGTGGTTTCGCAATGAAATACACGATGTTAGAGCTAATTCACAAGATATATTTTTCAATAAATTCTGGAGCACATAAATGGCGTACTAAGTTCAAGACAATCGTATTGGAAGTGACGCTTTGAGAGCGCGGAAGGGTCATGTGACCGTGATGGCGTCAGGCATGGCTTACGCCATCTGTCGTTGGGTCGATACCCAACACTTATAAAATCGATATACACTTTAATTATGCGAAGCAAACTGAAGTATTTTATAATATACTAATATAATATATTTAAGAGAGATTCTACTGTAATTCTAAACCATTTCCAGACGCTTTAACTTTGACAGAAGATTCAACATATTATTAAGTTAAATGTTTTTCTGAACAGAATTACATAAATTTGCTCCTTGACTCTTCTAGAATGTTACTGTTTAGTAAAAATTCTTTAGAAATAATTTGAAAACTTCTTAAATACAAGAAAAATACGCAAGCGTAAAATTCTTCTATTGGAAACAAATTAATCCAAATGGAGACAAGGGAAAGTTTCTAATTAGAGACGAACAGTATAAGTGAAACCGCGACGAAAGGCTTCCAAAACTTTGTTAAGTTGCTCTTGAGTGCACATTGAGAAAAATCCGAAAAGTCAAAATAACATTCCGGAAATGTTAATTTTACCCTGCAGCACCCCCTCGGCATGATGGCTCCGGAGTTGAAGCAAATTTCCGTTCCATCTGTTCCTCACAGATGGGTGCATTTTTATGCATTTTCTCATCACAATAGATAATAAAATTGATAAAAATTATCACCTGGAGTCGTCTTTAGTTGCAATTGGAATATTTTCTGTAGTTTTTTTGGAAAAAACTCTGTTCTCGCGACCGTTACGTGTCGTAGTTTAAAAAGTGAAACTGATCCCCATGAAATGATTACTGATCCCCAAAATAGATAAAATATGCTTTCTATTCAGCCTAAATATTATTATGTTACGGGAAATATTATTAGAGAAATTCCATAAAACATTGATTCGGTCACCCCTGCAGTATTGATCCGAAATCGGTGTAAATATTACCCTTTTTAGGTGTATTATGGGATAAAGTTACCTTTTTTTCATGTTGATTTTACCCTTAAAAGGTGTAAAATTAACATTAAAAAAATATTGATATATTTTTACAACCGAAAATTGTTAAAGTTATGACGAAAAAAAGTTAATCGTAGCCTCTTTTTTTTCTCAGTGCAGGATTTGTTCTTATTCCTGGTCTTTTCTCCCTTCCCATCTAAAACAATTAGAAAATCTCTCTAAAAAAATCATATTTCCGGTGTTTCCTATTGAAGCATTTGCAGACACTTCAGAAAAACCCTTTTTGTTCACGATATAGGTAATTATTTCATTTGAAAACTTCACGTACCGTTTACACACTGAGAGAAAAACGCGATTAACATTTTTTCCTGGTAACTTTAACACTTTTAAAGTGTAAAAATATATCAACATTTTTTAATGTTAATTTTACATCTTTTTAAGGGTAAAATTTATATGAAAAAGAGTAACTCTAACCCCTAATACACCTAAAAAGCATAATATTTACACCGATTTCGGATCAATACTGCAGGGTAAAATTAACATTTCAGGAATTTTAACTTTTTCGGATTTCTCTCAGTGCAATAAAGATTAGCACTTAATTTAACCAAAATTATCCAGAAATATGACATAAATGTTAAACAAAACGAACAAATAACGGTCACCTTATTGTGTCTTTAATGAAAAATTCAATTGTGAAAAGGTACACTTTTAATTTTTCTGAGAAATTAACAAACTAAAATTTGTGAATATCAATGAATTTTCGCTTTATTTGGAGCAAAATTAACTAAATAATGAAACTATGGTATAGAAAATATATAAATATAGTAATTTGGTACTGTATTTATCATGAAAACAGTGACGTTTCCATTTGGAATAGTGAAAAATTTCCATTTGGAGCAGGTTTTGAATTAGCTTGATTTACCCTATATGTACTTTAAAATTTGATTGCAAACTTGGTAGAATATGTTTTCGTAAAAAAATAAATAAATAAATAAAAATAATTAACTCACCGTATCTGCCACAATGATTTTATACTCGTCTACTGTTCGCTGTAGTTGTGCATTTTGTAAGAGTAAAGTGTCTAAACTATCACTGGATCCATCGGCACCATCGCCACCATCTTCACTCTCCACACTGTGATTGTTGGTGGTCACAGTTTTGCCATCAGCAGCACCAACGTCACTTTCACTATTACTATTATTTCTACAACTATTGCTAGTACTACTATTAATAATTGCTGAATGCTGTATACTACTCGCGGACGTTGAGTGATTCCTCAGGTAATCACCAACATGATCAAGCCATTGATCATACTGTGTGGGTCCCGCTGGAATATTGGGGAATATTTTGTTGATTTTACTCCTAGTACGATTCTCTACATCTTGCGCAGCTGTTCTCTGAATCTCCGTAGTATCCTGCAAGACATAATCAACCAAGACAAAAAAAATCAACTAAAATGGCATTAGCAAAATCAGAAATAATTATCTTAAGGGAAAACTTACAAGTTTATTTAAACTACTTTCATCACTATTATTCAATCGATTTGATTGCAACTTAACAGCATTATTCTCAGCGCTTTTGAGCGCTTCTATCAATTTCCAGTTTTTAGTGCGCAACTCCTTTAATTGTATCGAAAAAAGAAGAGAGAGAAAAAAAACCAAAAAAAAGGGCTAAGGATAGTGAAAAACCCAAACAAACAATTACATTTTGTTAGTGATCCATCCACGCAACACAACTTTTTTTTAAAATAATCTTGTAAAATGTAGTAAAAGTTTGTTAAAATTCTGAAATGATGTTGAAAAATTAGTCTTCATTACCCTAAAACTTAATAAATAAAAATTATTTAACAGTTTACTATTGGCAACAATTTTTCAAAACATTCGAAACTTTTTCTATAACCGCTAGTAGCGTTAAAATCGGCTTCTTCAGTATACACGACAAAAAAAGGATAAAATAAGCAGAAATTTTCTTTATCTGATAAGAGATATCTGATATGTCTGAATGGGACAAAATCCAGAGAAGCCAAAAAAAATGAAAAATCAAAATCACGAAAGTCAAAATCCCGGAAGTCAAAATTTCGAAGTCTAAAGTTCCGAAAGGGTCAAATCCTGAAGGATAAATTTCTGCATTCTCAAAAGAGTCAAAGCTACTTTCACGATTGGTGAAGAAAAAGGGAAATTTTCTGTGTTTTGGAAAGTTATTCTACAGATTATCCTCCTTATAATTTTATCCCTTACAGGATTTTGACTATCCGGAATGTCATTTTGGCGTTCGGGATTTTGCTTTTCGGGATTTTGGCCGGCACCGATTTGATACAGATTTGTAAATATTTCAGCTGAAAATTAGTTTTTGAAGCTCAAAAGTTTTTTTACACACCACACTGAAAAAAATATTTTGTAAAAATGTTCGTAAATGTTTGTGAAATCCTATGGGGGAGTTATGAAATGCTCGTAAATCGTATAACCCACAAACAAGTTCGTAAAAGTTTGTACTTTTTCACAAACATTGTTCGTAACATGATCACTTGACGAACATTTTTTTTATACTTTTACAAACATTTGTTCGTAAATGTTCGTAAACACACGAAAAGTGTTCGTAAAATTTTGTCATTTGTTCGTAAATTTTTGTTTATCTGACGAATATTTTACGAACATTTACGAACAAATGACAAAATTTCACGAACATTTACGAACAAATGTACAAAAAATGTAAAAGTACAAAAAATGCTGGTCAAGTGATCATGTTACGAACCATGTTTGTGAAAAAGTACAAACTTTTACGAACTTGTTTGTGGGTTATACGATTCACAAGCATTTTGTAACTCCCCCATAGGAATTCACAAACATTTACAAACATTTTTACAAAATATTTTTTTTCTGTGTAAGGTAAAGGACCCTATGTCGACCACTTAAGGAGATCTTTTGTGAAAAACTTATGAAAAAAACAGTTATAATTTGTCTTTTTTGTTAGGGGTTTTATCTAAAACTATAGAATAGATCCTTATCTATCTTATGGTGAACTTAATTTAGACATAATATAATTTTAAATTACAAAAAATTAAACTGTTGTAAAAATGCGATGTGTTCCTCTACTCGACCACTCTGATATCAGAGTGCCTTTACTCGACCACCTGGGGTTCCTCTACTCGACCACCCATTTTTTCTAAGAAATTAAATAAACCACAAAACTATAGTCATGCATTTAACTTTGGCTTTCTAACACTTCATGAATAACGCTTAAAATTAAGTCAAACATTAATATAAAATAGGAAAACTCAGTTTTATGAATTTATTCAAAAGTAGTAAAACATTTAACTGAAAAAGCTCCACTTCCTATGATTCGTCGACAGGTCGAATTGAGGAACATTATATTTGAAATGCACTTTCAATTTTAAGACCTTAAATTTAATGTTTAACTTAATCGTGGAACTAAAATTTTTGCACAGAATAAAGATAAAGTCCTCAACTTGCGATTAGACTCAAAATTTGAATTCTCAAGTAATCTGTAAGGATAATAATTGAAATAATTCCTTAAGAAAACAGTTAAGAATATCAATAAGAATGCCATAAATTGATGAAAAATTGCGAATTTTTATTTAAGAAATATTTTAACGCTTCGTTTAAGTGCTTTTTTTAGTGTTCTATGGTCAATTTCAATGATATTTTTACTGATTTGTATTAATTATGAAATAACTGACCCTATGATGTTAAACCATTTGCCAAATATTATTGCAAATGTAAATAATTTGAATAAATATTTCGCCTGGTCGACCTGAGGAACCTAGGGTGGTCGAATAGAGAGGCGGTCGAATAGAGGATACTTCACCTTATGTATAATATTTTTCATAAAAGCGAAAATTATCATGGGTATTTTCATGTAAGCTAGTTAAAAAATAGTAGTAATTTAGGTTCCAATCGTTCTAATCATACATGCAGGTTAAAATACGCCGAAATTTACTCTGTTGAATTTTTTAGAAATAAATTTTAAATGCTTCATTGATTTTATTTATCGGTTTAATTTTTACTGTTATTTTCGGTTAGTGATAAGTTTTAAAGAAATTTATATTAATCTACACAATGCTGAAAACTCATTGGGATATAGCATCTTAGTCAAGGTTTTTCATTCATCCCATTCCAGGGTCATTCCAGGATGACTTTCTTTAACTATTCGAGAATCAGACAAGTATGAAAAAAGGAAGAATACCTCACCACCCCTCCCCAATAATTCTTCCCAAAAATATTCTTTTCTTTGTGGGGTTACCTGAAATCACTACAGCTCTTCATGAATTATATTTTTCACATAATTTTTGTGTATATGGTGGTTGACTATCGCTTTTTAAACTCATTAACTAAACTTTAAACTTCTTTCTTTAAACTAAACTTCAATCCATAGTTAGTATCAAAAATAATTTTATAGTATAGGGGAGACTGGGGCAAAAAGTCACAAATCGAAAAATTCAAATTTCAATATCTTCCAAGGTAAAAAAGATAGCGGCTTAAATTTTTTTCCATAGATAGCCTCCATAGACATTCTTCAATGTCGTAAGTGTCTTAGAATTCGAAAAAGGAATTTATAAAATAAAAAATATCGAAATTTTTAGTCCTATTTTTGAAATATTTTCCTTGCAGAAGATAACAATTATTACCTACTTATTTTCCAAAATTGATGCACTGGTGAATGTTTTCTAAATAATTTGGATTTTTTGAATACGAATCTGCTATCTATTTTAGAATTTTACAACAGTTCTTTTCTCCAGAAATCCTTTTATTAAAAATGGCCACTTGGGGTAAAAAGTTACAAAAGGTATAGAGCAAAAAGTAAGAAAAAAGCGAAGCAATTTCTGATGTCTCACGGCGAAAAGAAACGTCATTATCATGTTTCGTCGCTTGTTGTTTGCATTGATCATACGATTTGCAGTCTTTTTTGTGTGTCTTTTTCTAAAATAGCTTGAAAAGCGCTTTTCTCGTTTTCTCACTTTTCTCGCAAAGAAAACGGTGTTTTACAAAGGTGTAAATGAATAAATTTTCTATGAAAATATGTCCTCTAGGTATTTTTTTCAAATTTACGGAAGCCCGTATTAAAGTGAATCAAAATATGATAATACCCCATGTCTGGTACTATTTGCCCCAGCATTTTTGAGAATAATTACAAAATTACCTTTTAGAAATTGGCTCGATAAACGTATTTCCTTACAAAATAGAGGAAAATTACTTTCACAGAGTTGAAGAGCAGTAAATTTCCTATAAAACTGCGCTAATTAGAAATTTTTGAAGCGCTCGAGTAGCTTGTAAAAAAATAAAATATCCGTTTTGTGACTTTTTGCCCCAGTCTCCCCTAATCTTTGAAAATTCTATCTCGAGAATTTTTTCGGTTGTAGATGTATGCATGGACGAATATTGTACACCTAGGCTACCTCCGAAATAAGTCCGAAAATAAAAGAAATCGTAGGAGCTGTTTTCGAAATAAATCAAAAAACGTTATTTTAGGAGGGGCAGAAGAAAGTAGGGGGAAAGATGAAAAAACGTCTCGACCAGAAGTTGATATCTCTTACTGTTTAAGCTCCAGTAACACTATAAAGAACTAATCAAAAATCTGTTTTATAACAGTTAACTAAAAGCTTTATAGAGCTGCTTGGAATGGCCATTTGATACTCACTGAGCTTTAATGCTGTCCTTCCGAATTTACCACGAAAATTTCTCATATGACATTATCATACTGACATTATCGATATCGACATTATTATTCCCCTTCAGATCGATCACAAATTCAAAAGATCGTATTGTAAATACTGAGTTTGAGCATTAAAAGTTAAAAAGAGTTTAGAAAATGCATTTTTCATACGAATTGGGTTCAGTTTAAATGTATTGGACAGGTATTGGGATCTTTAACGACCCTGAACTGGATTTATTTGCTTTATGAACCAACCATGATCTGATAAATAATTAATTATTTTAATTAATTGTATATTACTATTATTAATTTTTTAAAGTTTTATTTATATAAGCTTAAATTTTGCGTGATTAATGGATTTCGATACGTTATTTTTATTTTGTACATGCAAAAATTCATTTATTTACATAAAAAATTGTGTATTAATATATTTTATTATTATTAATTGATTTTTTAACATGCCTATTGGATTCAATGTAAAACGATTTATCAAACAAAAAATTGGCGAAATTCTTGAACAGGATATTTTTTTTCCTTTGAATTGGGCTTTTAGTAAGCTATTTTTCCATCACTTAAAATACTATAATATTTTAATATTCATCCCGAAATTATTAAAAAAAATGATGAATGACAATAATTACATTTCTACAATAATTAATCTTCATATTATAACATTTATTGCTTGGATTGCAATAATTTTTTTATTATTATGAGGAAATTTATTACTAATCTCACCAATTTTCTTTTTTAATTGGATTATTTAATAACTCATATTTTCATTTATTTTTCACATATCAATAAACGCTTTTTGTTCACTAAAAGAAATAATATCCCAATGAAATCTATTTTTTCAAAGTTCTTATTCAAATTTCAATAATATTTCTGTAAATTTTTTTCGTAATAAAAATCCTAAATTAATGAAAATATACTTATAAAAAAAATAATCTATTAAAACCACAAAATTTTTACACAGAATCACATACAGAATTTAACCACTACAATAAAGAATTCTTATTCAATAGAATTGACTTGACCCATCAATTTTTCTATCTGACATAATGAACTTCACGCGTGGCAACAAAACTGAAGAATCATCCATAAATTTTATTTTCAACACAATGTACAAAAAGGTGAATATCTATTGGGAATAGAGAGAATGAATGGACAAGAGAATTTGGCCAGAAGCAAAAACTTGTCGTGAATTAAAAATGGGTAAAATATGAAAATTCATCAGAAGAAGAATGTATTGCCTCGCTAAATAACCTTATGTGCACAATGACATCATTCTCGAGGTAAAAATCACATTTTAATTTTTCTCTCTCAACCGAAGTTCAGAACAGACATGGATCGTGAGCAAATAAGTATTTGGTATCTTGAAAAAAAAAAAGATGCTGAAAATATTTTTGATTTTTTTTATCAATCGAGAAAGAGTCATCTGTTGCACATTTTTCTTGTGTTGATAAAAAAAAGTTGTGTTTGCGTAGTTGGACAGGGGAAATTCAAAAAGAATTTACTTACATTGTTCTTCAGTTTAAGATCTTCAATTTGTTTCTCAAGGCGTTCCCTCTCCTCCCCTAAGCATCTTATCTTCGTTTCAGCTTCAGCCAACTTCAGATCCTTCTCTGCAAGGTTGATTTTGCATCCCGAAAGATTTTTATCCATTTCAGACATCTATCCAAATGAAAAACAAAATAAATTGGAAGGCGTGTTTTATTAGGGGAAGCTATAGGGTAAAATGTGACAAATCGATAATTCAAAATTTTAATATCTTCAAGGATAAAAGAGACCAAACAGATCAAGGCTTGAATTTTTACCATTGTATGACCTTCAGGCTAGAGATTTAACTCAGTTCCCGAAGTTTTGAAAATCCTTATCAACAAATAATTTAATTAGTTTTTCAAAATCTTATGGACCATTTACACTTAATATCCTACCCTAAGTCAAAATTTTCAAAACAATTTTGAGTGTAGCAAGAATTGACGGAAACACTAGACCTTTCTCGACTTTCGCAATTTTATTCTTTACGACGTTTCGAGGATGAATGTCCTCTTCATCAGGTATCGAATTTTGTTGGGAAAATCACGTACAGGCGGGAAATGGTTACACTTTTTTGGACTTGGATCACAGATTGCACTTTTAAGTTCACCATTCGACTGATCGACACAGAGCAGTGATTGAGATCCTGTGATCAGTTTCTGTGTCGATCAGTCGAATGGTGAACTTAAAAGTGCAATCTGTGATCCAAGTCCAAAAAAGTGTAACCATTTCCCGCCTGTACGTGATTTTCCCAACAAAATTCGATACCTGATGAAGAGGACATTCATCCTCGAAACGTCGTAAAGAATAAAATTGCGAAAGTCAAGAAAGGTCTAGTGTTTCCGTCAACTCTTGCTATACCCCATCGAACCGAAATTCTTCACAATTTTGAGTGTTAAGAATTTAGAGAAGTTTAAGTCATGACTAAAGCCTGGTCTGAAACCTGTATTAGATGATCTTCTTAAATATGCAAAGTTTTAAACGATTTGATGTACCGTAGATGCGGGTGACTTTGCACTCTGAGAGCGACTTTGAACCCCTGCTTTTCGTAAGCTTTGCTTTAATCCTAGGACTTAAGAATGGTTCAAAGATTATCCTTATGGGCTAGAATTAAGGAAAAATTTACGAAAAACAAGGGTGCAAAGTCACCTCCTGAGCGTAAAGTTACCCACATCAACGGTATAAGTCATAAGTTACATTTACTCGACCCACTTCGTATCCAGCTCTCCTTTTCTGCCTTTTCTAAACCACCTAAGAAACTTTTCTTTCCAAAAACCAGCTTTTTGAAAATATTTTTAAAAGCGTATTTATCGTTAATATAGAGAAAATTTGTCACACTAAACTACGTAGAACGGTAAATTTTCTATAAGAATGTGCTTAGGAGAAAGTGTCCATGCTTCGTACAATCTCAAGCTTCATAATGACAAATTTTTCCGTTGTTTATCAAAAAATGTGATTTGTCGCACCTGTATTTTAGAACCAAGAAGCAAGGGCCCAGTTTTTTTTATATATTGCGAAGTTACATCTATTCAAAAACATAGGAAACGTTCGCAACATTCAAAAACATAGGAAAAATTCACTCATTACGAAGCTTGGGATCGTGCGAACCATCGGCGCTTTCTTCTACTAGGAGTCTCTCAGGTCTTATGGAAGTTCATAAAAAGAATCAATTTTGCCACATTTTCCCCCAGGTTCCCTTACTGTAATGTTTTCACATCTGTAAGTTTAATTGTTTTGGTCAGTAGAAAAAACATTCGAGAAGTAAAACAAAGTAGTTTTCCAATAGAAAATCGAAACTTCAATGATAGAAAACCCTTAAATTTGTGATTAAAAAAACATATTTGCCCAGTAAAGAAGAATAATATTTTTAGGCATTAAACGTAAAAAAAATTACCGTTGAAATTTCGATATGGTTATTAAAAACGCAAGTCATTTAAAATTTAACAGTGATTTGAAGCAGATAACATAGAAGTAGGGCAAGTGTGCCAAATTTCGGACATATTGCATATACGCGCCAAAGTTTTCAGTTTGAAAAGTAATATTAAAAAAATAGACTTTCTTTTTAAGAATGTAGTTTAGAACTTAGAAAAATTAGTTCAACTTATTTGATTTATATAAAATCATTCTTAATTCAATTAAAATAGAATAAAATATACTGATTTGTATGCTATATCGGACACTAAATTACTCGAAGTCTCTTGCTCTTCTGAAGTTCTTCCAAGGATTTTTCATAAGCGAGTCTCTTTTGTTTCTTCAGCATTGTACAATCTTTAAAATTTGAAAAAATAGCCAAAATATAATATGGAATTAAGAAAAAAATGTCCGATATTTCAAGCTGTTCGAAATTTGGCACTTCTCCTTTACCAAAGATTATTTAAGATTCTTTACCAAAGTATTTTATTTATTTCTATTCTATTTTAATCTATTTTCTCTTCTATTTTATTTATTTATTAACCGAATATATTTTTATGTTTATTAATTTAATTCATTTTTTATTGAGGAAATGAAATTTACTAAAATATTGTATAAAATATAGCAATGAATTGTAACTTAAAACTTATTTTTTTAGTTTTTAATTTTTTTTTAACTTGAACTGTACTGTCCGGAAAAAAAGAAAAAAAACTCTTACCTGACCAGTTTGCTCGCGAATTTTGATGGACCAGACATTAATCTGTTGTTTCAGTTCTACAACTTGAGCTTCCAGATCTTCAGCTTTGTTCCTGTAATCGTTCACTTCATTTCTGGAACGTGTCAAATCGGTTTTGCATGAATCCAGAGCATTCTGCAGATTCCTAATCTCAACCTTTCCCATATCTTCCATATTGTGATTATTCTTTGTCAGTTCTGCCAATTGAGTTTTATATTGTTCAACTTCGAAGCGCTTCATTTCAAAATTCTCCTTCAGACGCCGCAAAGCCTCAGCATCGTGATCGGCAATTTGACGAATCTTCTTCAAGTCTTGCTCCATATAGAGTTGCTGATCCTCTTTTTTGCGCATTATCATCTCATATTCGGCCAATTTACTCTCATAGTCCTTCTTAATTGTCTCAATATACTGATGCTTCTCACTTGCAAACTTCTTAAATTGCTCATTGACATCATTGAACAACTTAGTTTTGGTAATAATCTCATTATTTAGCACATTATTAGTTTCAGTGAGTTGTTGAATTTGCTGCAGATGTTCTTGTGAATTTGTCTTCTTCTCCTGCAACAATTTTGCCTGGAGCTGTTGCATCTGGTGTGTTAGGGATTGCTTTTCACTGAGATATTTCTCATTGAGCTGCTGATAGTCCGTAGACATATTCTGAATATCCTTATTCTTCTGAGCAATCTCCTCAAGATATGCCTTCAAATTGGCATTATACTGACTTTTTTCCAAATTAATCTCTGCCCGCAATTCCCTCAAACGTGCCTGAATCCCAGCACTAGCTTCCTGTTCATCCTGCAATGCCTTTTCCTTCAACTCAATCTGCTTCTTCAATTTCTGAATCATATCTGACTTTCCTTCTGTCCACTCAGAATGATTAACCGTAATGGTATCGGATTGTTTATTGAGCAAATACTCAATAATAATCTGAATCTCTGAACGACTGAGTTCAGCCTTTGCTAGCAATGGTATGAGGAAATTCACACCAAGCTCATCAGTTTCAGCAATAATCTTCTGAACTGCCAGTCCAGTAGATTCTTGCTTTTTTCCACCACCTGCAGCCTTCTTGGCTGTCTTCTCTTTCTGTCCAGCATTCTCAGACACCTTCTTAACATTCACTTTCTCCTCCACAACCACTGACACTGCTGCTTTCTCTTCCTTATCAGCTGTTGCCGGCAATTTGGGATTTTTGCCTGAAAACAGCCAAATAGCAACAATTGAGCTGCGTCAGCAGAATACCAACTACAGACGCTTCGTCATGGAGAAGTTATATTCTCACATGGAAAAAATAACAAAAAGCACGTATTTCATTGGATCTTTTAGACTTGAGCAAGTTCAATGACAAATCTCTTATTTTAGTATTTTACTTTATAAATTAATAAATTTTGTACACTGAGAGAAATCCGAAAAAGTTAAAATAACATTCCGGAAATGTTAATTTTACCCTGCAGTATTAATCCGAAATCGGTGTAAATATTACCCTTTTTGGGTGTATTATGGGTTAAAGTTACCCTTTTTTCATGTTGATTTTACCCTCAAAATGTGTAAAATTAACATTAAAAAATATTGATATATTTTTACACCCGAAAAGTGTTAAAGTTATGACGAAAAAAAGTTAATCGTAGCCTCTTTTTTTCTCAGTGTATGAAATAAGGATGTAATATACGTCAGATAAAAAGAGATTCTAGATATACTTAGATGAAATGCTTAAAGGAGAATACTTAGAATTAAAATAAAATACAAATAAAGGCCTCTACAGACATGGGATTGAGATTTAAATTTATGCTTATATGTTAGTCTTATTTACAATAAATTCGCAGTCTAACTTCTAAAAATCATGTCAAAGCTTACACGGAAGAGACAAATAGTACATAAACCAACCAATATTCTTTTTTTTTTAAATATTTGTCCCGATTTACCCTCTGATTTGGTTTACGTATATCTGATCTAAGTATTCCCTAAATTTGCAACCCATTTTAATTTTCTAAAAAAACGTGACACTAGCAATCATTAAACTTCGTCATGAACCATTGTATCATTCAATATATTTAACAGAAAGCAGGAATGGTGAAAAATTTACTAATA
The DNA here is from genome assembly GCF_024763615.1 of Phlebotomus papatasi. NCBI lineage: Eukaryota > Metazoa > Arthropoda > Insecta > Diptera > Psychodidae > Phlebotomus > Phlebotomus papatasi. The sequence continues at coordinate 55,972,094 of NC_077222.1, forward strand.
TCTGTGCATTTAATTACCTCAATCATTGTTTCGTTAACTTAAAAAAAAAATAACTGCTAAAACTAGATAAATAACCATGAAATATTTTCTTTTGTGACTAGAACTCTTGAACTTTGGATCCGGATTTTCAAATTAATTAACAACAAAATTAACACAAACAACTTTAAAATGCAATAATTTACAGAAAGACTTCTTCTTTCTTCCGGAAATATTTCTTACGGGATTTCTTGATTTTTTTTTTAATCCAAAATTTATTTCAAGGTAAAAGCAGAGTAGGGGAAGGCTTTTAGGCTTCGCACACACTTTGGTTTTGAACACTTAAAACTTTTCCAATATATTTCTTAAATAAATCTGAAACATTTTACAGGAAATATGTGACTTAAGACAAGCTATTAAAATAAAATATATTGCCATAGATTGGTCAGAGCCATTAACACTAAACTTACCGACCGTTTTTGGTCGTTTTTTGGTCAAATGCCAAACCGCGGTAGGTTAGGATACTCAACAAATTTGTCTTGGAAAAGAGCAAAAAATTTAAATTTAAAGACTGAAAAGTATATTACATGCATATTTTAAGAAATTCTAAAAGTTTGATAGTGACATAGTACCGTTTAAATTTAAATATGTGTTAATTTTAAACCGGTCAATTTGACCGGGTCTTAGTAGGTTTAGTGTTAAGGGGTTACGTTTGTCAAAAAGAATAAAAAACAGCAATTTTTCTCAAATATATTTTTTGAGCGTAGAAAAGTTATTTGATTCAAAAAAGTACAACATCTAATGTATATTTTCTGAAACTTTTAATATAAAATTTTCAAAATTCACCCTTTGAAACATGATTTTAGTACACTTTTTTGAGAAAAAAAACTACGTTTCGGTAGACAAAATTCCTCGGAGGAGGTTCATTTAAAATCCTAAAACCAAATATTTCCAAACCAAATGTAACAGGATCTAGTTAACAAAGGATTTTTGAAAAACTGATTTTTTGGGTTAATTTCGCATCACGTTTCGTCTTGTAGGATTAAGTAAACATAAAATCCTATGCTCAAGCATTAATTTAACCTAAAGGCGTCTACACTTTGGGAGCAATTTTCGTCAAAAATTGCGTTTTTGACAGAAATTTGACGTTTCCCCCTACAACGCTGCAGGGAATTTCCTTAAAAAAAGCAATTTTTGACAGAAATTGCTCCCAATGTGTAGAGGCCATAACAGCTAACAGGAAATATTTGGATTTTTAATATTAGATTGCGTTATTCTGAAAAATATTGACCACTGAAAAGTAAAAAAAAAATCTCTCAATCTCACGTCTCGATGGCAGAACTTTGAAAATTTTTAAATGAAACTTTTTGAAAATAAACTTTAAATATTGTGACTAAGAGATTGAATTAAAAAAGGTTTTTGTTATGCAGAAAAGACATTATAAGAAAATATTCTGTTTTTTTTTCAGTCTTCTTAACCCAAGCAACCCATTAAAGGAATATGGGTAAAATATAAAGTGTTCCAAGCCAGAGTGTGTGCAAAACCGGAAAGCCTTCCCCTAGATTTCTTCTCAAAATTTTGCTCTTTTACTGCTCGAAGTCCACAGAGACAGCAGGATTTCAGACGGTTTTTGAGAAATGGTGTCACGCTCTTTTTCCGTCCAGATGTCGCCAGCTCTAGAGGTCAAACAGTAAAAGATAGCGACTTCAAACCTTCGGGGACCCCCCCCCCCCCCGCGACCTAAGTATCTTAACATGCCCATACCCGTTATTTCCCTCCCAAAACCATGAGTTTTAGGATTGCTCGAAAACTCGTCGTGCGATTTTTTTTCTTTTTTGGATATGTTTTAGAGATTATCCAGGTGAACATTTCATCCTTATCTGAAAATACCTTTGAATCATTCCTAATATCGGGTTTCCAAAGTCAAAGGTTAAAAAGGCTCTAGAGAACGTATGTCTCATCCGAGTGGTATCATGTTTGGGCTCATTGGAAAGGTCTTGGAATTTCCGATAAAACTGAACCGGTTCCAATTGAATCTGAATCGGTTCATAATCAATAATTAATTTTTATCCGAAATTCAAATTCATTACTCCTAAGGGGTATTTTAGGTGATGCTTTGTGTGATTTATAAATCGGTTTAATTCGATTGCGGACCAGTAAATAGTAAATGACAAATGATGCGAAAGTACCTTTGAAGTATTACATCTTAAGCATCTAAGGGACGCTTTGCCACCCCGTTTTTATTGCTTGGGCAATTGATTTGAAGTAAAGAGGCACCACACAAATTTGTAAATTTAAAAAATAAATTTTTCATCGCTATCTCCTGAAAAATTGCTCAAAATGCAGAAAAATATCTGCAAATATATGTGACCCAATTGAGTCACATTCGACTGACCAAGAGTCTTACTACTCAAAATGAGTTACCAGATTTCTCGATTTTCCATCTAAATAGTGATTATTCGAATATTTACCCCATCAAATTTGACGATAAATGAGCAGGTAAAGAAAATGTCTGGAAAAAATACCAAATCGGGATACGTTTTTACTGCTAAATTTTACAGGCTTATGGATCAGCCTAAACCTATTATGACCTGTTTATGTTTTTAGAGGTGGTTCAGGCAAACATTTCTTCCAAACATACCCATGACCCAAAAAAATGGCTATCTTGTTTTTTTTTTTAATGAAAACATTTTTACTACTTTAGATGGTCTATTTTTCAACCGATTTGGTTAAATTTGGATTTTTTGGAAAGGTCTTGGAATTTCCAACCCGATTGCATAGCTCGCAATCAATAATGAATCAGTTATGTACCCGTATTTTTTTTAATCAATATTGTGGCGTTAAGGACTTGTAATATCCCAGTTATTGAATAGTATCTTTGTAAAAAAAAACAGTCATTTAAGTATTGTACTCGTTGTACTTCATTTATTTAGCCATTTTATTTCAATGTCACTTTTTTATTATATTTTGACCAGTACAAAATATTTACCAAAAGAATCTTAAAGATCTAGTGTAAGATCAGGGGCCTATCGAAATCTCATTTTTCCATACGATATTTTTCCATAGAGGCACTGAAGACTATTGGCAACTTTTTTCCTAAAGAGAATTGACTTATCAGTCTGGTATATTTCGAAATTATGCATTAAAAGTTATCTAAAAATACATATTTCATAATGTTCGCCGAAACAATACATGAACTACGAGCAAATTTGTTTAAGTCGCGGTGCAATATCCGCAAAATTTTTACAAGGAAAAGCGAAAAATAGCTTCACTTTTTATTAGGCTTGATGGGTCCCTGGTAAGATTTATCCAAAAATATATTCAAAATTTCAGCTACATTTAAAAGAAAATATTTCAAGTATTTTTGTAAATGACTCTTTAGCATTGTCAACAAAAATTAAATTTCCCAGGTTTTATCAATTTCTGTTCCGCATTAGAAATACTGAAGATGTGAGCGAAGGTCAATGACCCCTGGAATTTCAAGGTCGTGAAGTCTCAATAGTTCAAAATTCCAGATCAATGGGATCAATTAAAAAAGAACCGGATGCCGGATGGTGTTTCTCTGAATATATATTAAAATTAATTTTGAGAAATCAACTATTTTTTTTTTGCATGATTTAATGATTCCCAGAATTTTGAAGTAAAATAATAATCTTGATAAATTTTGTACACCACTTGCCAGCACTGCAATAGAAAATCATCATAAACCTATCTCTCATCTTGCCATTTCCTTTCACCCTTTTGCGTCTGTTTTTGCGATTAAAAGGCCCAGACACAGCATTTACTGCCTCTTTTTACGTAATCCCAACATTATACCACGTGTACATTTTTAACACACTTCTCCCTGTCTCTTAGCGCACACACAATATTTTTTTTCCTCTGTATTCTCCTCTCTTCACAATTTCATCTCATTGACTTTGTCTTTTCTGTGAATGTGGCTCGCGGTGCAACCGTTAGGGACGCGATGAGATGAGTGAGTCAATAAACTGGCTACGCACAGTGTAAACAAGTGAGGCACAAAAAAAAAGAATGTTTCACGAGACTGCCGGACGCACTTGCAGAGCTATTAATAGTAAATGGGAGACACAAAACACGGAAAATTTTTGATCATTTTCCGTGGCCTGGTCTCCCAGAAATGCAAGTATAGAGTGCAAAAATTGTGACAAAAAGGAAAGACAAAAAGAAAAAGGGGGGTTACACAATGCCTCAGTGCTTTTCCCATTGCAGATGGATAAATGGTCCAATAAAAAAATTATTATATACATTGTAAGTAGTATAATTCTCTCACTTACCTTTCTTACTATCTCTATTTGCAGCACTTTTATCGCCTCGGCTGTTGAGTTGGTTTCTATTGCTCTCTGTGGATTCATCTTTCTGTAAAATTAATATTTGTTTTAATTACCGCCTCCACTGAGAAGGCAGCAAGAACAGAAAGAAAAAAATTGATGGAAATTAAAACGTACATGAGTGGCCGCTCGTAAAATTTCAGCATCATCTTTTGGCTGTATTTGCTCAAAATGATTCATCGGTTCCACTGCAGCTGTAGCTTTAACGACGGAAGTCTCTGATTTATTTATCAAAATTCCTGTTCCGGACGCTCGACCACCACCATTCTTCTTGCCACTCTTCTTCGTCACACCCAATTGTTTCTGCCAAAGTGCCAACAATTAGCCATTTTGCCCATTTTGGAGCCCCCCCTGTTTCACTATACCACCATGACCCTCCTCCCCCTTACCTTAGCCCGTGGAGAATCGCTATCCGTGATGACTTCAGCCTCGGCAAATTCAACATGAGCCTTGGGAGAAGGAGGTTTCTCCGTTGAGGTGTCCACAGAATCCTCAGCAGGACTCTCAACTTCCTTTTTGGCCTTTTCCTTGCCCTTCTTCCCGGCATTAGGAGGCTGCTTCTTGCTCTTCTGGGACTTTTTTCCCGTGGTCCCATAGAGCTTTTCAGCCAATTTTTTCTTCTCACTCAGCACCTCATCGAAGGTTTTCCCACGCGGCAACTTGCTGATGATGAGGGATGTTGCCAGCGAAATAAGGATAACAACCACAATGACAAAATACACGTAGAATTCCATTATAACATTCTCTGACCACGACGCTCCGATGGTATTCTTCTTTTTAATCAAAACGAAACTGCAAGAGCAAACAAATGCACATCCAATTAAACCGGAACACTTTGATTCCTCTCTCCCAAACCAAACTCGCGCAAATGGGAGTTTCCGTCTGGCTGGGAAAAGTCCACTTTGTTCACTATTCCCCCACACAAATTCACACCCACTACTTCCACAATAAATCCCAGGACACACAGAAACCAAGAAAAACACCAAAAATCCCAGAAAAACTGGAAAATTCAAGGAAAATGGGAAAAGTTTGTCCAGCACAGAAATTTCGTCGACGTGACAATTTTGGGGAAGAGCAACGCCATGACGAAAAATTCTATGAGTGGAATTATTTGAAATGGCCGATAGTTCCCCCCAAAAATACCTTCTGGACACAATCACTATCCCAGCAAGATGACCAGAGATGTCCCCAACTTAGCACAACTAGAGTAATTCAATTAATAATCCCAAATTTACTTACAAAATACTCTTTTGCCGAACAACGACAGTCACGAAATTCCACAACACTTCCACAAATGGCTTCTTCCGAACTCCGAAAATACATTCCACAACGGTCGTTACACACCGAAAATTCTTTCCGCGCCGCTTAACGGGAGGGGAAAGAGGGGAAATTCTGAATTGACCTGACACGTTACCCTTTGTTTTTTTCTTTTTTCGTGGAGATCAAAATAATCACAAAAAAAAAATGATAGAAATCACATCAAAATTAGTTCGAGAACAAACTCCAGTGTTCCTCTGTGGTGAAGTGGTTGAGTGTTTTATTTCCTTCACCAATCCCACGCTTCCGGAGCACAAAATAGCCCAAAGCAACAGTGATATCCTGGAAAATCTAGCCTGGGCCACTTCCCAAATTCACTGCTACTGCAATTCAGTGTTCCAGGATAAGACAAATCAGGATTCCCTGACCAATGACACCTCCCTCACGGCTGCCACACAAGGTCAAGGAGACATTGTCATGGCAACAAGTCCAAAAATTCTCTTCTGTGATCTGAGATTAGCTCCCGGAGAGACAAAATCCTATCTGTACAGAGAATCTCTGCCTCTGTCCTGTCCTCCAACATACAAAGGGACAGCTATCAAGTACTATTACAAGATTACCATAGCCACTCAGAGATTGGGGTCAAGGGTTCAAGCTCTTCGAGTGCCCATTAGAGTTCTGCCCATGCCCACAGTTATTCGGCCCGATGACGTCCCAGCCCTGTGCAATGAGACCAATGAGGAACTAGCACCCACTAATCCTTTTCTGGAGACGCGCAAAACGGAATCTAAGCTTGAAATTGCCCTTCATCATCTGCAGAACATTACAGCACGCCGAAGGCCAAATTTCTATTTAATTTCCAACAAACGGGGGACTGTGGGGCGCTTCTGCCTCTTCAAGCCAGCCTATAAGCTTGGGGAGGACATTGTGGGTACGCTGGACTTCACCTGTCGTACCGTGCGATGCATTCAGGTGTCTGTGACGCTTCAGTGCGAGGAAGTTATGCTGAAAAAGAATCCCCCAGCTCTGGGAGCCCAGGGTGAGCCTGAGACATCGTCAGGGAAGATTATGGCTTTTACAAAGCACCATGAAGTGTGCCTAGGACTCAAGCAGACCCAAATGATCCTGCCTATTCCACTTCATGTCACCCCGACATTCAGCACGGATCTCGTGAATATCCGCTGGCAGCTGCACTTTGAATTTGTCACGAGTGCTAGTGAGGACGTCAAAGCCATTGAGATTAGAGAAGATGGCTGGCAAGCTCCGACTGATATCATGATTGAAACCATGATTTGGAACCTCCCAGTCACACTCTATCCAACAGCTCCTCAGCAGATTCTGCAGCATTCTGGCAAACATACATTACTTATTAAATAAAAGACTTTCTTTTCCCTTCAATCACTCTCTTCTTTATTGGAATCTTCATTTTCCGGCTCACTTCTCTGATCATTCTCCTCATCATCCTCATCCATTTTGTCCCAATCCTTGTTCTTTTTCGATGGCAGCATAAAATCATCCTTCAGCACATTCCACGTCGATGGTCGGTTCGATTCTTCCTCACTTTCATCCTCATCCTTCACGGGATTGTCAATCAGCTCAGATTTAGCTCGGGGTCCTCCCATTAGAGCATCCAGGAAGGCTGTTTTATTGACATTCTTCAGCACTTTCTCCTTCTTGTGCTCGAGCTTTTCCGTTTCCAAACGCTTCGTAATGTCCTTCTGCTGAGCCTGGACTGCATTGAACAGCTGAACAACGCCCCTAGTTGCCACACGCTTCAGTGCAATTTCCCTGGATCTCTCTGTGATATCTGGTCGAACACTGAGATTTCTTAGAGCTTCTCTCTTGCGTTTCCTCTCCAAACGTTCAGCTTTCTGCCTCGCAGCTTCAGCCTCCAGTTCCTCATTTGATGGTTTTTTCTCCACTTCCTTAATTTCTCCCTCAATCTCAAAGCTTAGCTTCTTTTTGCTGTTCTGCGATGGCTTTTTTGCACGAGACAATATCACTGAGGATTTATTCCGGGGTTTTTCTTCTGCCAGTACCCTTGCTATTGAATCTGCCCAACCAGATTTTTTCTCTGTATCCTCTTCGTCATTTGAAATATCTGATCCGGAGGTATCACCTTCAGCAGCACTGCCTCCACTGCCATTCTCATTGAGATTTTCTTCTGAAACACAAAACAGCGTTTAATTCTGATATTTGCAATTAATTCAGTTGCCAGGGCTTACCTTCCACTACCACAGATGTTTTAAGGGCACTCATTTTAGGGATTTTCAACAAAAATTAGTAGAACTTCAAGGAATCTTATAAAAATGCCACGTGCTTTTGCAAAACATAAACAAAAGTGAAGTTGGCGCATTCAGTGCGTGTTTTGTTTGCAGTCAAGATGCACGTGCAGAACAGTGAGGAAGAAACGAAGCAAAAGGTGCAGAAAATAATAAATCCCTTGATATCTAGATCTCTGCATCAGCTTCTCAGTTCAAATGAGAATGTAAGGATCCAGAATGGATTGAATTTGGTGCAGCAATTGCAGCGGCAATCACAGAAAAAGCAGGTACGTCAGGCATAACCTCAAAAAAATGATAACAATTTTTCGACAAGAAAATCACAATTTTCTCAATTTCAGAGTACCCGGGAGCACAAATATGTACTTAAGAGGCTGGTACGGGGCACTGGTGGCTCAAATAGTGCATCAAAGTGTGGCTTTTACACAGCCCTCGTGGCTTATTTGAATGCATTTAAGGAGACAGTTTCTTTGGACGAAATCTTCGAAGTTCTGGACAATGAGCTGAAGGTGTCCAAGAAAGCCACCACCAAGGAGAATGCAGATGCTTTTATTGGTCATCTTTTGGTAGTGACAGCTCTGCAGAAAAGTGAATTGCTTAAGGACAAGAAGAAGACAGCCAAAGCTTTGGAATATGTCTTGGCAGCTTCTCAGCAGAAGGCTTATCACTATAAACTCTCCTATAATTGTTTGATTGCCTTCCTGACGGGTCAGACTGAGGAAGAATTTAGGAAGACACTGTTTCCCTTCATGAAGAAAAACCTAAAGACACCATGGGAAGAACAAACGATGCATTCTCTGCACTTCCTCATGGAGGCTCATATTCGTTTCCCAACGCTCATTGATGAACCTTTCCTGGAGGATTTCTTAGGCAGCAAAACTATCCTCGATAGTGGAAGCTTTGAGAAGATCTTTGAATTATTCTGGAAGGATAAGCCTGAGACGGAAATAATGCAGCCTGCTTATGATACTCTTGGGAAAATCTCTGCAACTTCCAAGAATTTCTCCAAGTTCTGGGCATTTGTCGTTGAGAAGACAATAGAGCATCCGAATAGAGCCAAGGAAGTCATCACTGTCAAACTGGCTACTGATGCCCTAAATTGCGAGAATTTGGGCAAAGCCTTTACCAAAATCTTCAATGAAAAATTCCTCGAGATGATTTTCACGTCCCTCCGGCAATCCGGAAGCAAGGATGAAGTTTTAAAAGCCATTTATATGGAGTTTTTTGATGCACTGTTTGAAGCTGTGAAGAAGAGGGAGGATAAGCAGATGACAATTGTGAAGAAATTGGTAACTCATCCGGGAACTCTCCTCATTGACAAGTATCAATTCTCCAATAAAATCCTCCACAGGATTGTCAATATCATGAATGGGGAGAATTTGAAGGAGCTCACGGAATTTCTGAAAAAAATTCTTATTGATCAGGAAGCAAAAAATGCCATGGATTCTGCAGAGAAATGGTTGAATTCTGAAAAAGTGATTGCAGTTCAGATGCTCCAGAGAATAATATCATCGAGATCACTTGCTACTGATTCAGAATGGAAACTCTGTCAGGCCAGATTCATCCTCAATATTGCGATATTCTATTCGAATGATGGAGAAATTGTGGTGAAGAAGCCAGAAATTTGTGTGGTTCCCATTGAATTGGCCAATCACATGATGAACCTCTTCTATCATGGACTCGAAAGTACTTTTTCCACCATGGAGACCGGAAAGGTGATACTTAGTGGATTGGTGGATCATTGCAATGGCATTTTGACCAAGAAGAATCCCCAAAAGTATCTCCGGAGGGACTTTGGCGAGAAGAGCTTGAAGATTTGGGAGGAAATGTATAGAACTGTGAGTGAGTTGGATGGAGAGAATTTCCTGGTGTTTCAAGTGCTTCTTCTTTCGATGGGACTGCAGCTTTTCCGTGATGCTGAATTGGCAGAGGAATCCCTCAGGGAATTGCAGAGTTGTGTGATGCGAGCCAGGGAGAAAAAGAGCCAACTCCGGAAGAATGAAGAGGAACCAGAGTGGATTGAAGTTCTGATGGATTTGATATTGCATCTCCTGTCACAGGGATCAAGTATTCTGAAAAATATCATCAAGAAAGTTTTTCCATCGCTCTGCCCAAAGCTCAATCTTCCAGCGATTTATCAGATTCTCTCGCTGCTGGACATGAAAGATGGTCAGAATCCGCTCAAGTATGACAATGAGGAGGATTCTGAGGAGTCTGAGGATGAGGATGAGGTCAAAGTCAATGGGAAGCATGAGGATTCTGAGGAAGAGAGTGACGACGAAGAGGATGAAGATGATGAGGATCAGGATGAGGATGAAGTTGATGATGAAGGAACTGTGTCTGATAAACTGAGATCTGCAGTATCTGCAGCTCTGGGCTTTGGTGCTGCTGTGGAATCTGACCAGGAGTCAGTGAATCTAGATGATATGACAGAGGAAGAGGGCAAGAGATTAGATGATGCCCTCTCGATGGCCTTTAAGATGTTGAAGGAGAACAAACCTCGGAGGAAAACCAAGAAAGATCACAGAGAAGATACCACTCTTGTGCACTTCCGGAATCGCCTTATGGATCTACTAATGATCTACCTGAAGCACAATCCAGAGCTCAGTGTCACTCTCGAGATCATGATCACCCTGTACGACATGCTGCCCTATTGCGTCGATGAGGACTCAAAGTCACTCCTCGGGAAGATTCAGGAAACCCTAACGGTGCTCGTGAATGTAAGAAATTTCCGCAATGACAGCCAGCAAGAGATTGACAGTGGAAATCTACTAAATGCTCTCATGAAGCTGTGCAAGAAGAATGAAAATCCTCAATCCATGGAAGTCAGGAATAGTTTTGTGATCAAAGGAATTAAATTTATAATTTTCTGCTGTTCCAAAATATCTGCCCCATCTGAGCTAATTGAGGAGCCCATTGGAAACTTCCTGACAGAATTCATCAATTCCCGGAATCCCACATTGTCTTACAATTTTTTCAGCAACATTTTCAACTGTCCCTGGAGTGGATTGTTGCATCTCACAGAGAAGATTATTGAGAATGGATTGACAACTACAACCAGATCATTCCGGAGGATTCAGTCTTTTGATCTTCTGACCATTCTCTACAAAAACCATCGACTTTTTCAACTGGACAGCAACAGTGCTTCTAAGACAATGAAAAAAATCGAACAAGCTATTGGGGATTTTCTCAACAAAATCCCATCAGAATCAGTCTCCCTCCATGAATTCAAGAGCCTAACAACTTTTCTATGGGAAATTCACAGATGCCATCGACAGCTTCCAATGCTCAAAGCCAAAATGAAGTGGAAGGAAGCAATGGAGAAAATTCAGGAAGTCCGGATGCATCTGCAATTGGACCTAATAGCCATGAATAATTACTCCAAGATCTGCAGTGTTCTTGGTGAAACTATTGTGAAGAACTCCTCCATTCAGAAGCCAGCTCAAGAGAATGGAACAGCCGAGGAGGATACAGTGATGGCCGATGCTGAAACAAATGGAACTTCCCCTGCTAAAGGCAAAAAGCGAAAACAGCAGCCACATCACCTCAAAATGAAGAAGACCAAGAAACTGGCTAGACTAGAGGCTTCTGCTGAGGGCTTAGGGGATGGTATCAGTTTTGCGGAGAAAGTTGAATATTCAGATGATGATTAACACGCTTTTATTAGAGTTTTTGTCAATAAAAAAAAATGATTTCAAAAAAAATCCTTCAAACATTTCCTCCTCCCGTTTCTAGCAAAACTGCGCGTGACTTTTCACAGAGAATCGTGAATTTGGCAAAGAGATCGATGTGGATGCCTTTAGCCACATTGTGACACAATTCAAGGGGATCCTGGACACACATTGACGTATCCGTTGCAAGGAGTTCCTTTGCATTCTCAGGACTTGGAGCCAGTTTCTGCACAAACTCCTTGTAGCGTATCATTCGGTGCGGAAGGAGTTCGGGTGTATCAAAGAGAGCCCTCTCTATTGGTCGTCCAAGGAGTGGACACACCACATATTTCCCATAGTCAAAATTGTGGTAAAAGTGAAAGAAACCGATTAGGATCTTTCGGGCATCATTGGACATTTCCATCTTGAGTTCGGCAAGAGTTGGCTTCTGGAAGTCACCCTGCCAGTCTGGAAGAAAGAATAAAAAGATGCTTTTGTGAATGAGGAAATCCCTAAATCTTCCTTTATTGATTAAGAGGATCCAGTAAGTAAAATCTACATTAAAACTTTATTAAGATAATATAATATTTCATTTCCTTCGCATCCCAATTCGGATCCTAATTACAGTAGACTCTCGCTAATTCGGTTCTTTTAAGATCGGGCTACTTTTAAATTCGGGCAGCAGTTAAATTTGAAAAAAGTTTGTTGACATTTTTCAATTTTGATTATGATTATCAAATGAAGCGAATATTCACAAATTTGCCATGGTTTGTCTTAGTTCTGATGTGCTTTTGCATTATTAAGGGGTTTTCATGAAATTTACGTTATATTTGAGTGTGTAAACTCAATATCTATATGCACATGAATAAGAAATCGTTGCATTTCAAAAAGTTTGTCGCCCGAATTTCTGTCTAATTCGGCTGACATTTCGGTCCCATATGCCCGAATTTTAGAGAGTCTACTGTACTAATTACTAATTCAAATCTAAAGTCAAAATTTTCCAAAACATCTTTATTGATAAGAGTTAGCAGAAAAAGTGGTGAATATTCGTACGTGGTGGTTGTGAAAAATTGCGCTCCGAGGAAATATTGGCGAAAATTCCAGATAAATCAGCTAAGTGAACTCTAAAATTATTTCAATTTGTTAAAATATATTGACGGAACAATTTAAAGATAAAATAATTAAAGAATTAATACACATAAAAGCGTAAAAGACAATTTGCTATTTCTACACGCGGCCTAAAGCTAAAATGGCTAAAATGGTGGCCATTAAAAAAGTTGCGATTGGGGAAACTCCCCTAAAAAATGTGGCTCATTTCCCTGAATGGGGACAAACTCAAGATATCAGGGAGAAGATGAAGAATGCAGATAATTGGGAAACTGCTATTCTAGACAGCGCAAAAAGATTTGTAGTGGGAAAAAGAGTGGATGGGCAATCGCTATCGCAGTATAAACCATGGGCAATAGAAAAAGCTTTGAGCGTGGTGGGGGAAGTGAACATCAAAAACTTTTTTGATGGAAGCCTTTTGATTGAAACCTCAAATTTGATGCAGGCTAAATCACTAGTAGAAATCAAGGAGATAGATGGATTGGCTGTTGAATTCAACATGCACGCTAAGCTCAATCAATCAAAAGCCGCAATTCGAGACTGGGATATGACACATTGGGATTTGGAAGAGATGAAACGCGAGCTTGCTTCTCAAAAGGTGATTGATATCGTGAATTTGAAGGTGAAAAACACGGACGTGAATAATAGAATGAAGAACCAAGCTGATGATACAAAACAACCTGAGTGGATATCCTCACCAGTTTTTATATTTACTTTTGATCTTCCGGAACGTCCTCAATTTATCAAGATCGGTTACAGAGTGATCCGTACAAACGTATACGTGCCAAAGCCGGTTAGATGTTTTTCCTGCCAACGTTTTGGCCATGTTTCAGCAAGATGCGTGGGAGATGCTGTTTGTGGTCGTTGTGCAGAGAAAAACCATGATCCAAATCCTTGCAAAGAACAGATTAAGTGTGCTAATTGTGGTGATGCTCACATTGCCTCTTCAAAGTCATGTCCGATTTTCAAGAAAGAGCAGAAGATACAAGAGATAAAAGTAACTGAGAGGATCACCTATAAAGCAGCAAAAGTCAGGTACGAGTCATTGTGTTCCGGAGAATTTGGCAAATCATACGCTGAAGTGTCCAGGAATAACAGGGGCTGCACTACGTGCAATTGTGAATGTGTAGGGAAAACACGCTTGGGAGTTCCACCAGAGTCTCGCTATGAAGAATACCAAGATGCTGGTGTGATTGAAGACACACAAGAGGAGAGTTCTCACTCTCTCAGTCCTTCATTCATGAAGAATCCTGATGAGAGCAATCCAGAACGTGTGGAGGAAGACAAACAGCAGACTGATCACATGGAAATATCTGATGCTTCAACAAGCAGTACAAACACGAGGCCGACAATAATTCGAGAGAATTCAGCCAAAACTCGTACACAGAGAAAGATCCAGAAGCAAATGAACAAGAAGATGTTGAGGTCAAAGAATTCCATCGCGGCAACTACAGGGATGTTTCCCCTAAACAAGACAAAAACGGGAACAAAACCAAAAGAAGCAAAGACTGATTTTGATCAAAATTATGAACGTGTGGACATGGAGTATGTTAAGAAGCTGATTGGAGTTCCTCCAATTCAAGGATTCAATCCAGAGGAATATGAATTTGCTCTTCCAAAATGAAGATTCTTCAACTGAATTGCAGAAGTTTGTGGCATAACAGAGACGTGATCGAACATTTTGCTAATTCAGATGAGTGTGATATTCTTTTATTGTCAGAAACTTGGCTGAAAAGTGATAACAAAGTGAAATTAAAAAACTTTAATTTAGTGAATAATTGCAGAAGTGATGGACGTGGAGGTGTCACTATAGGTATTCACAAAAACTATTCGTACAAATATGAAATCAAAACTGAATTTAACCCTATAGAAGCTATATTTGTTAACGTTGAATATGAAAATAAAAAATATAACTTTGTATCAATTTATATACCACCAACAGTTAGCACAAATGAAACAGAAAACAAATTTTTGAAATTGATTGACAAACTGAATTTTACTGATAATTTAATTATTGGAGGAGACATTAATGCTCATAACACACTGTGGGAATTAAATAGTAAAAATGATGTGAGAGGCAACATAATTTCTAATATAATTAACAATTCAAATTTTACTTGCTTAAACTCAGGTGATTATACTTATCAAAGTTCAAGTAAAAATTTAGTATCAGCAATTGATATTACTTTAGTATCAAGAAATTTGACTGGTTTATTTAGTTGGTCAGTTTTACAAGAACCACTAGGATCCGATCACCTCCCTATTATTATAAGCGATAATAACAAAAGAATTCCAAACATTAAAGAAATAATTAATTACGAGAAATTAAAGAATGATATTGAAAATATAGATATTAGTAATATTAAGAATTTAATAGAATATGAAGAAATTCTAGAAAATTTAATTTCGAAAAATACTATTATAATAAATGAAAAAAATAAATATATACCAAAATATTGGTGGACTGAAAAAATTAAAAGGCTGTGGTTAATTAAAGATGCAAAACAAAAAATTCATCACAAACTAAAATCACTTGAATCCGATAAGGAGAGGAAAAAGGCAGAAAATAAATTAAAAATTGAAATAAAAAAAGAAAAAAAGAAAGCAAGAATTGAATTCCTCAACTCTATCAATCATGATTTATCAAGTAAAGAAATTTGGAACAACATAAATAAACTTAACCATAATAAATATAAAGAAAGGAGTAATCTTTTTAATGATGATAATAATACTAATATTAAAGAATTTCTAGATCTAAATTTTTTAAATGAAAATATCAAACAATATGATCAAGACATCCCAAAAAATAAAAATAACATTTGTACTGAAAACGAGCTGCATAATTTATTCAAAAATTTAAAAAATTCAGCACCAGGTTTAAATAAAATATCAAATAAAATTTTAAAGCTTATACCTATATCACATTATAAATATATCTCTGTCATGAT
The DNA here is from genome assembly GCF_024763615.1 of Phlebotomus papatasi. NCBI lineage: Eukaryota > Metazoa > Arthropoda > Insecta > Diptera > Psychodidae > Phlebotomus > Phlebotomus papatasi. The sequence continues at coordinate 55,987,660 of NC_077222.1, forward strand.
AAATAACTTATGGAAAAACAATATTGTACCAGAAGAATGGAAAATTATAAAAGTAGTTCCGATTTTAAAACCATTAAAAGACAAATCTTTGGTATCAAGTTACAGACCAATAGCACTATTAGATGTAGTTGGGAAAATATTTAATACTTTTATTAAAAACAAACTAGAAAAAGAAATAGAAGCTCAAAAGATCTTGCCAGAAAATTCATTTGGATTTAGAAAAGGAAGGAGCACTATTGATTACTTATGTAGCATTACAGGAAAACTATATGAAAACAAGGAAAACAAGAAGACTTCAATAGTTATATTTACTGATATTTCCAAAGCGTTCGATAAAGTGAACATAGATAAATTAATTAAAATTATGAAGGATAAAAAGATAAGTAATGAATTAATTACATGGATTGATCAGTTACTTAGAAATAGACGGGTTATTATGGAAAATAGGAATTCAAGAGAAGAAATTATTTGTAATTCAGGAGTTCCTCAAGGCTGCAAGTTGAGCCCAATATTATTTAACTTGTATACTACTGCAGTTCACGAATTTAGTAACGAAGAATGTGTAACATATCAGTATGCCGACGATATCACTATGGTAATCTCTGGTAATACAACTAAAGTTGCATTGGAAAAGGCTGAATCCTACATTACAATTCTAGAAGAAACACTAAATTCCTTAAACTTAAATCTAAATCTTGAAAAATGCAAATTTTTAATATTTAACAAAAGGGAATTTTTAACAAATAATCAATTAAAAATTAATAATACAAACATTCAAGAAGTTGCATCACATAAAATAGTCGGTATTACTATAGACAATAAATTAAAATTTGATATTCACAAAAAAATTGTAAAAGAAAACATTCAGCAATATATTAACATCTTAAAAAGGACAGATAATCCTAACCGGCTTATGTAGGTGAGATTCTTAACGTGAGCTAACTCGGAGTGCATGCAAATTCGATTTGGAGCTGAAGTTGGGAGACGCCATTCAGTTATCTTGAATCAAATTCGTGAAATTGTACAAATTTTGTATTTAAACCAAAATATCAAGGATTTGGATGAACTGACAGAAAAGTGTTATATGGGTGAAATGTAGACCAGAATGTTCTCTATAATTTTGCCGTAGAACTTGAACTCATCGATTACTCAGAAGCCAAGATAAGCGAGGTTTTTTGTTTCTTAACTCGTTTTTTCATCCAGAGTTCCCCAAGTAGTCATTTGTTGAACTTCAACTATATCAAAGAATTGTTTTATTTTGTGGGACTTTCCATTTAAAACCATATTTTAAGTGTCTTGGTGGAGTAGAGGCAGTCAAATTGGCATCTGAGTGATTTCAAAGCGTTATTATGGGAAAAATCAATTTTTTCACACTTAAACGGCAAAATAGGAGTGATAGCGTAGTCTGAGCGGAAAATGATGTATGGACGAAATGTAGAGACAAATGTGCTCTACAATTATGTCGAAGTAATTATCAAAATCGGTTCAGCGACAGTCGAGATAATTGAGGTTATGTGATATTGAAATTGGTTTTTCGACTGTGGCGCCCCTGGTCTTGGTCCCACGAAGTTCAAATATTCTAGAAAGTTGTACCATTTGGTGAGATCTTTCGTTTAAGCCCTCATTCATCAAAATCGGTCACATAGAACCGGAGATATGATTTTTTGAATTTTGTGAACTTTGACCCCTCATATCTCCGGTTCTATTGAAGCCACAGCGCGCATACGCACCATTTTGGAAACGTCCTAGACTGGACTACAACATACTAAAATTTCATTAACTTGCACAATGCCGTTTTTGAGAAAAATGTCTTTGAATTTCGATGAATTTTGACGCTATCACAGCGCCACCTGTGGTGACTTTTTGAACTTCCATCTGAAAGTGCTCATCGAGACGAAACCAAAAAGGTAAAATTTAGGTCGATATGTTAATTAGAACCGGAGATAGAGGCCGGTCAATGTTCGAACTTTGACCCCTTATAGCTCGGGTCAGGGGTTATGGATCGACTTAAGGTTTTTTTTGTTTGATAGGTATAATCAACGGCTACAACATACTAAATTTTCAGCCCGATGCACAATGGAATTTTTGAGTTATTTAACTTTAAAGATTTAAAAATTTTCTTTTTAATAATAGCGCCCCTAGCGGTGGTTTTATGAACTTGCGATGTTAGAAGAGGAAGTGGCATTTCACGAGAGCTTTCCAAAAAGCCCTCATTTTTTAAATTCTGACAATTAGAACCGGAGTTATGGCCATTTTAAGAAATTTTTTTTGGACCCTTATAGCTCGGGTCAGGGGGGTCGGGGGACCTTAAGTTTGGTATTGATGGAAAGCTCTAAGGCCCAGGTATAACATACTAAAATTTGAGCCCGATCGATGCCATAGGGGCGGAGCTATTGAGAAAACAAAAAAAGGGGGGTCTTCAAAATGGCGGAAGGAGGGGTGGGGGGTCAATGCACCAAGTTGCAATTTTCATACGATATATAACCTTTGCCGAAAACCGCAAGTCGATATCTTTTTTAGTTTAGGAGCTATTAAGCTCCAAAGAGCGGCCGGACTGAAATTTTAGTATGTTGTAGCCGTTGATTATACCTATCAAACAAAAAAAACCTTAAGTCGATCCATAACCCCTGACCCGAGCTATAAGGGGTCAAAGTTCGAACATTGACCGGCCTCTATCTCCTGTTCTAATTAACATAGCGACATAAGTTTTACCTTTTTGGTTTCGTCTCGATGAGCACTTTCAGATGGAAGTTCAAAAAGTCACCACAGGTGGCGCTGTGATAGCGTCAAAATTCATCGAAATTCAAAGTCACTTTTCTCAAAAACGGCATTGTGCAAGTTAATGATATTTTAGTGTGTTGTAGTCCAGTCTAGGACGTTTCCAAAATGGTGCGTATGCGCGCTGTGGTTTCAATAGAACCGGAGATATGAGGGGTCAAAGTTCACGAAATTCAAAAAATCATATCTCCGGTTCTATGTGACCGATTTTGATGAATGAGGGCTTAAACGAAAGATCTCACCAAATGCTACAACTTTCTAGAATATTTGAACTTCGTGGGACCAACACCAGGGGCGCCACAGTCGAAAAACCAATTTCAATATCACATAACCTCAATTATCTCGACTGTCGCTGAACCGATTTTGATGATTACTTCGACACATTTGTCTCTACATTTCGTCCATACATCATTTTCCACTCAGACCACGCTATCACTCCGATTTTGCCGTTTAAGTGTGAAAAAATTGATTTTTCCAATAATAACGCTTTGAAATCACTCAGATGCCAATTTGACTGCCTCTACTCCACCGAGACACTTAAAATAGGGGTTTAAATGGAAAGTCCCGCAAAATACAACAATTCTTTGATATAGTTGAAGTTCATCAAATGACTACTTGGGGCGCTCTGGTCGAAAAAACGAGTTCAGAAACAAAAAACCTCGCTTATCTTGGCTTCTGAGTAATCGATGAGATCAAGTTCTACGGCAAAATTATAGAGAACATTCTGGTCTACATTTCACCCATATATCACTCTTCTGTCAGTTCATCCAAATCCTTGATATTTTGGTTTAAATACAAAATTTGTATAATTTCATGAATTTTATTCAAGATAACTGAATGGCGTCTCCCAACTTCAGCTCTAAATCGAATTTGCATGCACTCCGAGTTAGCTCACGTTAAGAATCTCACCTACATAAGCCGGTTAGGATTATTACATTATATGAGGAAGTGTCACGGATCATGGAAAAATTTGTGTTGTACGAGATAATTGGTTTTGCTCATGGCTAAATTTCTAGTTTTGTCTTTTGCATTTTTGTGAATTTATATTGAGATTGAAGAAGTTTTGAAAAGTGCAAAAATTATTTGTGAGGCTTTTTTATTCGAAATTCATCGAAATTTCTGATACTTGTTTTTAAAATTCTACAAGAATTCGAGAATCAAAGATTGTTTACCTCCAATCATCAGCGGCTTTTCCACGTAGTCTTGTAAATCAGAAATTGGCGGTAGAAGTTTGATCGTTTGCATGTAAAAGATGACCAGAAGAGTTATCATGTAACTGGACACTTTGTTGACCTCATAACGGGCACTAAAGACAGATTTGTACCAAGCTTTCACGAAACAAGCTACCTTGTGGCAGTCAGGCTGCAGGGTTAGTAGGTACCGAATGAGGGACGTATTGATATGTGATAGTCCATTTGTGAAAGAAAGATCACAGGGAATTTTGTGCACAGTGTTGAAGGTTTTGAGAATTGGTGTGCGGGCACTTGTAATTGAGACAAATTTGTCCCAGTTGGAGTTCGATCGCACCAGAAGTTCATGCACCTTCTCTACAATCTCTGCATTTTCTTCCTTTGATTTGAGTGGCATGTTGTAGTGATTCTTAACGTCCACAAAGAGATCTAAGTCACCACTTTGAGTACCCAAGCCGGTCTTTCGACTGCCAAAAACATAAACTTTCACTTCCGGATACTCCACTCCCAAAATCTTCTCCAGATCATTGGTGATTTCCTTGTAAACGCTCAAATTTATGATTTTCTCCCCAATTGCCACATTCTGACTGATTGTCTCATCGACCATTTTAAGAAGCAAAATTGTCTTTTTCTTGAGCGTGGTGAAGCTCTGCTTCTTGGCATCCAGCTTCGTCTGCTTCTTCTTGGCTTTGATCAGCTTCTTTAGTTCCTTGAGTTCCTTCTTTTGTTTCTTGAACTGATCTCCCTCCTTACTACTAGAAGCTTTTGGTGCAGCTCTTGATGATTCCTTGGTATTTTTAGCCAAAGCACGTTTGAAATTGTCTTCATGATATGAAGCCAGAGAAGCCAGGGAACTTGAATGTTCCGAAAGGCTGCTTTCGCTACCCACTGAATGTATTTCTTTGATTTCATGAGTCTTTTTGTTCGGTGGCTTGACAATTTTCTTGCTTATTCTCTCCTTGCCACATTCCTTCATATGTTTTAGGAAGTCTGTCCAGAGAAATGGGACACCATTGTTGCAGGAGAAACAATGAAAATTTCTCTCAAGGGTCACTTTGTTAAAAATCTCCGGACTGAAACGCACCTTAGGATTGTAAATTTTCTTTACTTTTCCCCCATTCAAGAGACTATCAATTGTCTGGACAATCTTTATCATATAGCTAACGGACGTGGCATCAATATGGGGCGAATTGAGACTAAAAGTCTCTAGGATCTCGGAAAAGTAAAACAGTTCCATGTTAAAGTGCCCAAGACACTCGTAGTTTGTTCCATCATGGGAAGCCATTGAGGCAGGTCTAATCAAACACACAGTTCAAATTATTTTACGGACAATGAAACGACTGAGAAAAATTTTCTTAAAACACAGCGTCTGGCTATAAAACACGAAATTTGAGGTTAAGAAACAAATCATCTGGTTCAACCCGGTTGGCAAAATATAAAATATTTTAGTACACTAAATGTACTAATATAGTCGAGTTCCTTAAATTTGAACTCTTCTAATTTGAACGACGGTTGAATTCAAAATGTAAAATTTGATGTTATGCGAAGAAAGTTTTGCGTGGAGTCTGAATTAGAACGATTTTTCTCAGGTGTTTCCTCAATATTATCTTAAGGTAAAGTGCAATCTAGTCGACTGGTTCCTCAGTTCGACCGGTAGAGTTGGTTATTCAATTTATTTATATTTGCACTAATATTTGGCGTATGATTTAACATTAATAAAGTGCTGTGCAAAACCATATCCGCACCTGGCACCCCAATAAATCAAGTTGTATCGTTTGAAATTTAATTTTTTTTATTTTTTTGCGGTGCAGAATGAATGAAAATGTAAAATAGAAAGATAAAAAGTGTATTTCAACTATATTTATAAAGGAAATTTTTATAAGGTTTGAGGTGTAATAAGCAGCCTTGAAGTTTAATTAATGAACAAATTTATTTCAATAGAATAATTATATAATGGGAGCTCAACGGAACTCAGAGTTAGACTGATTACATAACAATTCAAGGTGGTGGAGCTGGAGCTTTTTCTCGACAGTGGCTCCATCCCACGGTCAATCCTACATTTATTTATTATTTTTTAATTCTGGGCATGATTTAAAAGAAAATAGTAAAAAAAATACTTGTAAAAAACCATATCCGCACCTTCATTGTTTGGGAGTAAGTAGTTACGAATCGAATAAAAACCGATGAACACAAATGCTAATAGCTAATCGCCTTTCCTTTTTTCTCAATAAGCTCAAAAATGCAGTTGGACATGGTTGTGATGAGTCTAGTGATCATGTTTTGATCGATATTGGCCCATGCCTGGAAGATCGCAGCCGTAAGCTCTCCAACATTGTCGTAGCAGCGATTTTCTGCATATACAGTCCTGACTAGTATGCCCCACAAGTTCTCCACTGGATTCAGATCCGGGGAGCATGCCGGCCATAGCAAAACTCGAATATTTCGGGCATCAAACCAGTCGAAGGTCTCGGAACTGACATACACTTTGGCATTATCTTTTTGAAAAATGTATGCATCACAACGTTCTTGTGTCAAGAAAGGAAGGAGACTACCTCGAATGACTCCAATGTAGTCCCTAATCTTTATTTTGTGTGTAGTGAGTCTGAGCTGGAGTGTTCCTTCAGGGCAGAACGCACCTCAGACCATGATCGATCCTCCTCCAAAGTTGCGCTTGCAATACAATGAAATACAATGAAATACAATGGTTCTTTTTGGAGATCACGCCAATAGAAATTATACCCATCGGGGGCGTCCAAATTAATTTTTTTCTCATCGGAAAAAATAAAAGGGAATAAAAAAAACAAATTTTTCGGAAATGGTTTACCTTGGACTAATCTTATTGTAGGTTTGCTCATGTGAATTGCAAACGTGCTGCGATGTGTTGAGGCTTGAGGCGCGGAGCAGGGATCATCCTGGATTTGTGGACTGTGATACATTCAAGCTAAGTTCGGCCTTAATTGCATTGCAACTTCGAACACTGTTTGATACTAGGCGCAATATATTCCTTTCAGTGCGTTCAGAAATGAGTTTTCTTCTTCCATGATGGCGTTTTTGATCATATCCGTTACGATCTTTCAAAAAATGGCGGATTGTACATTCATCCCGGTTCAATCGTCTCGCAATTCCTCGATTTGAGAGTTTCGCCTCTTTGTAGGCATTTATTTGCCCAATTTTGAAATCGTTCAGTATTTTTCCACACGGCATTGTCACTAAACTTTTCACTGATATGTATTACTAAAGAAACAATGACATTTAACCGGAAGTAGGGCTGCCAGATACGGAAAACGGGGTATGGACTTTCGAATTGCGCAACCAAACAAAAAGAGTAAAATTTTGAAAAATATTTCTAATAACGAAATTTAATGACTTTATATCAGAGGAGTGCAAGAACGGTTTGAAACCGAAAAAACGTCAAAAGAAACTTGTACGTCAATGGTCAAAACACTACTTGAACAAACTTATTTTGACGTTTATTTGGTTTCAAACGGTTCTTGCACACCTCTGCTTTATATCATCTGTAAATTAATTAAATTCTCAAAATTTTCTTTCTAAGTGAATTAACACTTGGAAGAACCCTAGTGGCAGCCGCTGCCAATTTAGTTTTCAATTTAATTTTTTATAGTGAAGAATATATCATTTCGCCTGGAGGCCTGATTGAATGCGTGCAGAATTTATCTGGCTATTTTTTCGTTATAAAATTTTTAATAAAAATTAAATATTAACGTAAATATATTGCAAAAACAAAAAACTGCACTCGGAAGGACCAAGTGGCAGTTGCTGCCATATACATTTTATATGGGAGTTTGACGTTCTACAGATGTAATTTTCTAGATTGTTAGTATATAAAAGCCTTAAAAGAACAAATTGAAAGTGTTTCTGCAAATTATTGAGAAGAATTATGGGGGAAAGTGACATGCCTTTGAATGCGTCAGTTTTTGAATTCCTCAATTTTTCTCTTATTTCCCAAAGCAAAAATCCATTTTGTTAAGCGAAGTTAATAGAAAATAGTTAATAGTGTTAACTATTGTTCATAAAGTAGAATTTTTGCTTTAAAAAATAAGCGAAAAATTGAAACATTCAAAGGCTGTCGCATTCAAAGGCAGACCACTTTCCTTTACTCCATGATTCTGATAAAAATGAAAACATCGAATGGTTAAAAATCTTTAGATACAGTACCTAAGGAGATGAAATTTCTGATTCAGACACCAGAAAAGAACTGACTAAAGCTCCGAATGTTTAAATATAAGTAAAAATATCAAAATATTATGTAAAATTCGATAAATGGCAACGGCTGCCACGTCCCTCCGTGACACTTTTAGTTAGGGTTCTACGAAGTGTTACGGCGTTATCACACTTGCACGTTAAAATTTTAATGTGATTCACATTAATTGTCGCTTGTGAGCATCCAAATATGTTATTTGTGTCTTTGAGTCACTTCATATTTGGGGTTTTTCCATTTTTTTGATAAAGAAGTGGACTTGGTCTGCAAAAATAAGTTAAAATTTACCTAAAGCATAAATATTTTTCACATTAAAAAATTAAAGAAAAAATCGCATTAATTTTTCCCATTATTCTATAAATCAATTTATATCAAATTTTGCGGGCCAAGTCTACCTTTTTTATCAACAAATAGATCAAATTTTGAATATAAAATGATTCAAACACACAAATTACACATTTGGACTCTCACCATCGAAAATTAATGTGAATCATATTAAAATTTTAATGTGCAAGTGTGATAACACGGATAACACAGTTAAGTAAGTACAGTAGACTCTCTCTCAATCGGGAATATGGGGCAAAATGTCATCCGGTTTAGCGATAGAATTGAGCGTCAAAGCTTTTGTAAATTCCACAAAAAGCGCTCAATTATAAAGAATCACGATAAAATAGGAAGAACTACAGCGAATTTGAGCGAATTAACTTCATAATAAAACGTGAAAATTGTCAACAAAATTTGTCGCCCGATTGAGTGAGAGTCTACTGTAAGTAAGTTCTAAATAAGTACTAAAATTGCAAACTTATTTTACTTGCGTAACGTATACAAATAAATATTTACAGGTTGTCAGCCGGGTTATGTTGATAAGAACTTGATCTCCCGGTTGTTTACGATTGTCTGTGGTCTTTGGTCGTAAAATCATCGTTACATAAGAGGAGAGAGTGGAAAATTGATAAACTAAAGCCGGTCCTGGAATTTATTTACTGTTTCCCCAGTGCTTCAGTCAGCTGGCCATCTCAAGTTACTCTCCTGAGCTTCCTATCGCTTTGTTTTCTTTTTTTATCTCCTCTTTTTTCTTGTGATAAGCAATACAGTGTCAGAGACAAGGAGAAAATGTCTTCCTTTGCCCTCGGAGCTACTTTCTGTCGTCAACTACTGGCGGGATTCAAGGTGAGTTGGCTGGTTTTGGGTTGTTTTTTTTTTCAAGGCATAGTGAATTCTGTTGATCTGGTTAGGTCTTCCGGAGTACTGGGCGCAATCTTAGTTTACTGGAGTATCAATCGAAGCAGTTGCTTGATGAGTGTGGAGTTTCTATCCAGAAATTCAGGGTACTCGCGGCTAAAAATGATGCTGGTCGTCTGAGTGACTTCCAAGTCCCTGAATATGTGGTCAAAGCTCAGATTTTGGCCGGTGGACGTGGTAAGGGGCATTTTGACAATGGTTTCAAGGGAGGAGTGCACATTACAAGGAAGTCTGATGAAGCTGTTTCCCTGGCGGACAAGATGTTAGGCCAAAAACTCATAACAAAGCAGACTCCTAAAGAGGGAATCCTCGTGAGGAAGGTCATGGTGGCGAAGAGTGTGGATATTGTGAGGGAGACATATCTCTGCATCCTCATGGATCGCGATCACAATGGACCGGTTTTGATTGCTTCTCCAGCTGGTGGGATGGATATTGAAGCTGTTGCCGAGGAGACTCCTGAGAAGATTAAAACTGTACCCATTGACATTACAAAAGGCATCACAAGAGATCAGAGTTCTGCTGTGGCAGATTTCTTGGAGTTCAAAGGAGCTCTCAAGGAGAAGGCTGCTCAAGAGATAGAGAAATTGTGGCAGCTCTTCCTAAAGGTAGATGCTGTTCAGATTGAGATTAATCCTTTGGCAGAAACGAGTGAAGGAGAAGTGATCTCTGTGGATGCCAAACTCAATTTTGACGACAATGCTCAGTTCAGACAGAAGAGAATTTTTGATATGGAGGAAGAGACTGAAGCCGATGCCCAGGAAGTTGAAGCTGCTAAGAACAATCTCAACTATATTTCCATGGATGGGAATATTGGGTGTTTGGTGAATGGAGCTGGTCTTGCCATGGCCACAATGGATATTATCAAACTTAACGGAGGAAATCCGGCCAATTTTCTCGATGTGGGCGGAGGTGTCAAAGAGGATCAAGTACTGAAGGCATTCCAGATCCTCTTGTCAGACACGAAAGTTAAGGCGATTTTAGTGAATGTCTTCGGTGGAATCGTAAATTGTGCCACAATTGCCAATGGAGTGGTCAATGCTTCCAAAGCCATTGACGTCAAGGTGCCAGTTGTTGTTCGATTGGCTGGAACTAATGCTGAAGAAGCTCGCAATATCATCGTCTCTTCGGGACTCAATCTTATTCCCGCCACAGATTTGGATGATGCAGCCACGAAAGCCGTGAAATCCTTACCTCACTGATTTCCAGCAAAAATTGCGTGTTCAGAAAAGACACCCCTCTCCCGGTTGATGTCCTTTTTGGGAAAAATCCCTCGAACAAATCCTAGACGGCATTTATCAGTGTGACTATTTTGCTACATTATTTTTTTTCACAAAAGTTTTGCAGTTTTGCAGATTAGAATTTAGGGCGAAATAAATTTTTATTGCAGTAATCGTTTGTTTTATTGCAGAAAGACGGTGATTTAAATTCAAATTGCGATTTTCGTGCAAAATTCTTTGAAATTCTTCTCGATATATCGGGAAGTTTTAGTACAAGAAGAGTCATGTTTTAGTACATTTGAGTGTCAAGGAGTGCAAAAGAGGCAGAAATTACATAAATATTGCAGGTTTTCCGTGGTTATATTGTGTAAGAATGGCTCGCTCAAGTAGTCCACCGCGTTTCAACAACTACGAAGAAGATCCCGTATTTCAGAATGTAAATTTTACTCAGGATATCAGTGAACAAATGCGTGTGCCCAAAAGTATCAAAGCTACGGGAGAATATTTCGATGAACGAGACATTCTCCCAGGAAGTGCAAATCTCAATTCATGGAATTACTCAGAGAAAATTGATATGACTGTGCCGGATCGGATTGTGGTGATTGGTCAGGAGCAGCATCATGGTAAGTTATCCTTCATTTGTGCTTGTGACTAACCCCCATGCTCTTTTGTGTACAAATATGGCTCTCTTACTAATCACACAGTTCTCGGTTCAGGAACACGCTCAGCACCGCGTGAGATTCTCCTGGAGAATTCCATTATGTCCAAGGGGGACACGGGACAGGTGCGAGTGTCAACCCCACCGAGAACCATTTCCCTGGCCGAACACTATTTCCCCACAGCCTCAGAGGCTGATGATTCTCCGCGGCAAGATGTTGATGAAGATTTTGGCAGCACCGAGGCTCATGGGGACGGAAATAGAGCATCTGCAAGGCATCCCAAGTACTCCAGTCATGCAGCTGAACTCGTCATAAGTCACAGGTAGGAGAGAGACAGAGATTCCATGGAGTTCCTTGAACCCCTCGCGACAAAAATAATTCTCACAATTCATTTGCAATTTGTGACTTAAAATCCGCTAACTCACAGATGCGTGCAAGAATACTAACACCAGTTTGATTATTCTTTGGAATTATGAGCTGCTTTTCAAGATTTCTTTCAAGCGAAGAGATAGTTTCATTCATTAAAAAAAAGTCATTTGAATATTTTTATTTACTTTGCAAAAATATAAAACAGGATTTTACTAGATAGATGCAAAGGGCATATTAAGCAAATTTTATTAGACTAATGTGATAAAAATTCAAGTTTTATTTAAAATATTATTCTGTGTTAAAAAATTCTTTTAAAAAACTAAGAAGAATATTTGAAAGTTGGGCATTTTTTCAAATTTGAGAAAAAAAGCTCATATACGACCTATTCCTTTAAGGCCGACAAGAAATTCGGAAAGCAAATTAAGTTTATGTCCTTTTATATAATTGCTAAAAAAAAACTACATTATTAAAAAAAAATCACATAGCTTTTATCAAGGGGCATCTCATAGGAAGAAAACCTTGTCAATTACCAGAGAAACAAGATAAATTTTCGTGAAACACAAGATATCCAAAAATTGTTTTACGCGAAATTCTAAAGAAACCCAAAAAAATTTCAAGAAACTCGAAAATTGTTTCGTTAAACACGAGAAACCAAAAATTACATACTTTGTGAAACTCGAAAAACAGGAAATTGCTTTGCGAAATACGAGAAACCTATACGAATTGTTTACGAAAACCGAAAATTTTATTCGTGAAACTCAAGAAACCGAAAATTGGTTCACGAAACACGAAAATTCAGAAAACTTTTTCAGTATAAATAATGATGAGTAACTCTCTGGCTTGGAAAAAAGAAAAAAAATAATTTAGGGAATATTATAAAATACCTCAGTTTGCTTCGCATAATTAAAGTGTAGGGTGGAATAACCGGCTATCGCCATGTTTAGGAAAAAATTAAATTAATTTAATCATAACTTTTGAATCCTTGTTACAAGATAAGTCAAATTTGACACAAAGTTACTTAGATGTATTGGCTCTAGATACGTGAAAACAATAATCCTAGAACATAACGCTGGACTACTTAAAAAACTGATTTTTATTAATAATGCAAAAATAACCATTTCGTCGCCACTTTTTACCACTTTTCGCCAGTTTTGTAAAATTTGTAACCACTTCTCGCCACCCACTTGAAAAGAACCACACTCGGTTATTTTAGGCAATGCTATGAAAAGAATACATTCACCATTTCTCTTTCCTTGTGATCACTTTATTATTACTCTCTTTAAATGATTTTCCTTCACTTTTATTTGAGAAATCAAACTATGGGGCTTTTGCAGAAAGTAAACAATGCAGATTTGACAACTGAAAATGTACGAAGTGAAGTTAGCGTCAGGGGTCTCGGTAGCTCAATAGGCAAAGTGTTGGCTTTGTGACGCAGAGGCCCTCGGTTCGATCCTTGATCGAAGCGCGTCCGGTGAATAATTGGAAAACAGTTTTTCACCGTCCTTGAAAGCTACAAACTGAACGCAAAAATATCAAGAAGGAAGTATGATAACAGATAAGGGAGCAAAAAAGGATTTGTGATGGAGCAAAAAGAAAAATGATAAGGAGAGATGAGAGGAACAAACATATGGGAAAAAAAAGAAAAACAGATGGAACTCGTATGTAAATAAGAGTGAGCGAAATGGCTATATTGGACCTGATTGAGTCTGACAGCCAAAACATAAAAAGAAGAGAGAGAGAGAGAGAAGTTAGCGTCGCCTATTGAACAGATATGGCGACAGGTGGTAAAATCAATTCCCAGAATATTACCACTTCTCGCCATGCCTCATTTTTATACAAAAATAATATAAAATGAAATATTAATTGACTAAATACAAATTTTATGTATTCCACAAGTGCAATTAAATATTCAATAGACAAATTATTTACCCAAATAGGTATTTTTGGCCTGATGAAAATTTGACGACACTTAGTACATTTGGTAAGAGATGTTGGATTCGATGCACTTGCTTAAAATATTGCTCTAAAAAGTGATCAAAATCGTGAATCCAAAACGAATAATTATTATTTTTCGATTCTATGCGTAGAAGCAGAAACAATACAAAAAAAATTGCGACTCATTTATTTCATAAATTGCGAAAAATAGCGATTTCAATGTAAGTGGCGAGAAGTGGGGCACTGGCGAGAACTGGTGATTCCACCCTATCGATTTTATAAGTTAGAAAAATATTTTTAAGGAGTTTCAGAAATCTTTGAATTGAAAATGCAGTTTTTTCTAAAATTTCATGGTCTTTGAACTTGGCAATTGACTTTAACATCTGACCTAGGATTTGATTAAACATTTTTTCTGTCAATTCTAATTTATTACAAAGTTTTCTATTTGATCCAAAAGGAAGTAAATTGATTAACTACCTTATTCATAGCGTTACTTCTACACAATAGAGAAATTTATGTCCATATTGAAGAGTTTCTCCCATACAATCGTATGGAATTTGCTTCAATATGAACATAAATTTCTCTAGTGTGTAGAGACCGAAACAGAGAAAAGTATTGACATGTTAATTCTACAGAAACCTTAGAACTTCGCTTTTATTTCTGACGTGATAAAGATTTTGATACTTGAATGCGTTGATGGGTATCTAGAATTATTTTCGTTTTATGGATACGATTCCGTGTTTCTATAATAATGGTCGGTACACACTAGAGCAGAGGTGTGCAAGAACCGTTGAAACCGAATAAACGTCAAAATAATTTTGCTCAGGTAGCGTTTTGACCATTGATGAACAAGCTTTATTTGACGTTTTTTCGGTTTCAAACGATTCTTGCACACCTCTGCACTACAGAAATTTATGTCCATATTGAAGAATCTTTGCTACAAGAGTGGGGAATTTGCTTCAATATGAACATATATTTTTCAAGTGTCTGTTATTTTAAAAATTACAAAACATTTTGGTATTTTTAACATGCGATTACGCATTTTCTAGAAACGTGTTTATGTTTCTAAAAATATGTATTCGTTTTCCTTTTTAGTGCAATGTTTCGCTTCTAGAAACGTTTCCTCGTTTCTTAAAATTGAATCCATATGAAAGAACTTTTCTGCATTTCTAGGAATGTATCAATGATTTTAGAAGCGTTTTCATGTTTTTTTATTTTAAATATGATTCCGGGAATGAAAAATATCCTTGTAGAAATATTTCTGTATTTCGATAAACGCTAAATATTCCTGTGTGATTTGATTGTGCAATTCTCGAATATGTTTCTGTATTCCTAGATACATTTTTTATTCTGTTTCCGCTATTAATACAGACATATTTGTAGTACAGGTTAGTACACTAAAATTATTCTTGGGTTTCTAGAAATTCTCCGTGTTACTTTACTGAGAAAAAAGGGATTACAATAAATTGTTTTTGTAATCACGGTTTACACCTTTAGATGTTTTTAGGTGTAAGAAGATATATGAAATTTTCTTGTTAATACTAACAAGTAATCGTTATGTTCCAAACCACCAAACAGTTCTGACAGGAATCAATATAAAAAAAATTGATTATGCAGAAGCACTTGAGAACAGTCGTGTTCTAAAATGATTATACAGAAAATTGAATTCTTGTGGATTCCTGTCCTTGTCACAATTATTTGGTGGTTTTAGAACACGGAGAGAACAGGGGAAACAGTCGAGACAGGAATCAACCCAAACAAAAGCCGCAGAAGCACTTGAGAATAGTAAAATACTAAAACAATGTACATTTTTCATTGGAATAAACATAAGTACCGTCGTTGCGGGTGACTTTGCACGTTTTTTCGCTATTTTTCAACTTTACCCTCTAAAAGTGGACAGTTAAAGTGAAGGGAGGGGAGTTAATGGGTAAAATTATTTGTATTCAGTTGTTAATGAATGGATTTTGTGCCACTAACATTAATTTTATAAAATTTTACTATGTTTAAAAAAATCAAGAAAAAAGGCTTGCACTGGGGATAAGGTGCGGGTGACTTTGCACTTTTTAATAAATACTAAAAAATCAACAATTTCTGATAATAAACGACAATGAAGATCTTCACATCTAAGGGTAAGATGCACGAGATCTATAAGATGACGTGGTCGCCATCTTGATTTGACGTTTCTGTCTGCCATTTTGAATAACTGTCAAACCCTAAAACTAGTCCGATTGGGTTGAAATTTTAGTATGTTGTAGCTGATGTCAAGACCTTTTCAAAACGTATCTATGTTCCAGTCTACGTTAAGTATTTACCTAGATACAGAGGCTCAAAGTTTTAAATTTTGTAATACTCATATTTTGGCGGTCTTTATTTTTTAATCTTCAATATTTGAAACCTAAACGAAATGCCTCAGTAACTATTAAAAATGGTTGGGACTTTTATTTTATATATTTATTTACTCTAACATAATTGAAAAAAAAATAAACGAAAAGCGCATTTAATTAATTTTTTATTTTTCATCTTTGCGAAAAGATGAAAAAGATTCTCAAATAATGCACTTTTATAAACAAAAACATTACTTTTCTTTTTGTTTGTTTGTTAGATCTTATCGCCTAACGATAGCGCTGTCTTTTTTGTGATGGTTTTGATAAAAGAAGCTCCCTGTAATTCTGTATTCATGAAAATGTCAAAATTTTAAACTTGAAGCCCCTATATCCAGACAATCACTTGACCTAGGTCGGATTTTATATATGTTCTGAAAAGGCCTTGACATCAGCTAGAACATACTAAAATTTCAGCTCAATCGGATGAGATTTTTGTTTTGACAGTTATTCAAAATGGCGGACAGAAATGTCAAATGAAGATGGCGACCATACCATCTTGTATATCTCGGTCATTTTATATTAAATTCCCACAAAATTGGATAATTTTTAGCCAAATACTTCTATAAAAAAGCTTTAGAAAGACCATTATATGCAATTTTATAACATAAATCATGCGTTCTTAGGAAGATAATAGAGAAACAAAAATATTTTAATAAAAATAATCAACAAAATCAAAGTGGATTATTCTAGCCAGATAAATTTAGATTGGATTTGGGCAATTTACTACTCTGAAACCGATTTTGGAATTACACCTTCAGATAACTTTTCACGGAGCCGTTTTTTGACAAAATACCTATATTAGCATTTCATTGACTATTACTGAAACTACAAGAATCCTTTTAGGGATCATTGTACCTTACTTGGTACATAACATATCCCTATATACTTTGACATGGTAGACCGGATCTGCGAAGACCATCAATAAATGCTAGAATTTATTAAAGTCTTACGGACAGCAGAGTGCAAAGTCACCCCCCGAGTGCAAAGTCACCCGCAACGACGGTACATCTAAAAAAAGGTAAATTTACACCGATTTCGAATCACTATCGCAGGGATCGTAGGGGTGAAATGAACATTAATTATAGAAATGTTATTTTAGCATTTTTCGGATGTAATATCCGCATTAAATTTAGTTCCACGTTTCTAGAACTATTTCTTGATGGTATCTAGAAACATTTGGTTTATAATAAATTGTGTTTCTGTTTCTACGATGTAAAAGTGAGTAACCGGAGTAAAAGTAACCCCTCGTCTGTATTAGTTTTTTTTAGATGTAAATTCGAAATTCGAATTAGATTCACATTTTAGACGCTAGAGGCGTTGTAGTCACTAAAGAGAGTGAACACTTTTTCTAGGAAGTGCATAATCTCGCGAAGGTAATTTTAGATTTAGATGGTACTGTTTTCCTGTATATTTTACTTCAGAAATAAGAAGTTAGTTGGGCTTTAGTGGTTAATTCCAAGCTATAAAAAATCGAAAGATCCGCAAGGGTAAAAGCGAAAGAGAGCGATATTGCTAAACGTTAGAGCTAGACTATCTGTGCAAGGTATCTCCAAGCGTGATAAATTAAGGATCGCACCAAGAAAACAAAAATGAGCCAGCTTTCCATTCCATCTTTGAGTGATTCCGGTTTAACAAATATCGGTCAAGCCGATCCAGATGGATATAATATAAAAATTATTGTAGATCCTGATCTCTATGAGATCCTCCCCATTCGGGTGTACAATATGCTTCAACACTTGTCAATAACTAAGCTGGGCATAACTGTTGATGATTATACTCGCATGTGGCGAACTCTTCTACTCATGAGACTTCAGGATATATCCAGACGTACTTGCAATGTATGTCCTGATCATTATATAAGGATGTCTCGCACTGTACTGGTCCCTGCTCCTCTTGGTGACATGCTAACTCTGCTTGGTCAGTACACAATTCCAGGCAACGGCGTAACACTGAAACCTGTACCTCCATCCCGTAAGTCCCCAACCCAAGACTGGTGGACAGTGAACCCGGCCCCGGAAGTTTTGGAAGCCTGGATGAATATTCACAGTGACATGGAATACCGCTACATGATGAGGGAGTTCCCATCACCCAATGATATCGAAGATAAGCCCATCCTTGCTCTCAATCGAGTCGTCACGGAGAATGGTTTTTTGCAGATCCAAGCTGCGACCAATAAGTTTACTCCCGTCGATGCGTATATACGTCTTGTTCATGATGACCTTTGGACTCTTCCCGAAGAGATAGGCGCTCATAATAATGTTGGTGTTTATCAGGCTAACTTGATTGACGCGTATATTGCTGGATATACGAAACCTGCGACATTGCGCTACAACAATTGAGTCGCTCCTGGCAATGAAATATTTTTCTCCTATAAACTTTTGAAGTTGTTTACGTTGATGTTTTTTTGGAATTTACAATAAATTACAAAAATGTGAATTTAATATTTTTTGTAGATTAACAATTTTTTTTTTATTAATTTTTACTAATTCTATTTTTGTTAGAACTAGGGAAAGTGGGGCATTTTTGAATTGAGGTAGCTTTGAACATGGGCTCTTTTTTCCCACTTTGAAACGGAAGTAGACCTTACCGCAATGTTATTGAGGTTTACGAACCTACTGTGAAACTAAATTACATTATCACAAGCCTTAATTCCTTTTAAAAATATGTAGGACAAAACCAGTGATAAGCCCAGATAAGCTTATGGTAGCTGAGATTTTTTACAGGTGACCTCGAAATGCCTGCAACTCGGGGTGCTTGCAACTCGGAATGCGTGAAAATTCGATTGTGAGTTGAATTTTGGGGATAATGGCTCCGGTACACCTTTTAGATCAGAAAAATTTCACGAAGTCGAAATTCGAATCCTTTTCTTTCTCACATGCTTTGCAGATGTCTATCTCATTCTCTCGCACTCTTCTTCTTCTTTTAAACATCACTCCAAATTCAATTTAGCTCAATTGAATTTGGTATGCAAAAGAATGAGATAGTCATATGCAAAACACTTGAGAAAGAAAGGGATTCAAATTTCGACTTTATGAAATTTTCCTGATCTCAAAGGTGTGCCAGAGCCATAAAGAATCGCGTCGAGTAAACTGTCCTTGTCAGTCGAAATGGATAAAATTGGCTCGACGCGATTCTTTACCCCCAAAATTCAATTCACAATCGAATTTTCACGCATTCCGAGTTGCAAGCACCCCGAGTTGCACGCATTTCGAGGTCACCTGTAAAAATCTCAGCTACCGTAGGCTTATCTCGACTTATCACTGGTCATTTTCTATTTTAAATAATTTAAATAGTCAGGGGGGTCGGGGCGGCTTATTTTTTTTTTAATCGAAAGCTCAGGTACAGCTATAACATACTAAAATTTGAGCCCGATAGGGGCTGAGCTAATAAGAAAACAAAATTTGGTGGTATTCCAAAATGACGGAAAGGGGGGTGGGGGATGGATCTGATATCACCATCGGATGTCGTCCACCCGATATTTAACCTTTGCCGAAAACCGCTTGTCGATATCTCTTTCTGTTCTCTCGCCAGAAGCGTTTGTACTACGTAGAATCGGCCGGCCGGACGTCCGCAAAAATCATTTTTTTGGCGGGTATGATATTCGTGATATATGAGAGTCAAAAACGTGTACATGCACATTTTGAGGCCGTTGACATCGGACCACAAAAGCTGAGATTGTAACGAATCTCAGCTAAAAAGTTCATTTTTAGATACCCCCAATTCAAAAGTGTCCGACTTCCTCCTATAGTTCTTCCGAACGGTTAAGCCCCCCATTGACTTTTGAATTGACATTTTTATAAATGACTCTCGGAGCGGTGTCTATTCATCTTAAATCTTAAGAGTGTTTATTGTTAGATAAGGACTTATGGTGCTATTCCAATGAAAAAGGGAAAAACTTTCTCCTGAACATATTAGCACTTTTTTTTGTTCTCAAATCTATCTGCATTATAGATAGACTGTTCTTTGTATTGGTTTCTATCTCGACTGTTTTCCGTAATTCTCAACGTGTCCTTAAAACACTAAAAAAAGTAGTGACAGCAACTAATTAAAAAAAGTCATATAGAAGCAATCGGTCGAATAAAACCGGAGATATGATTTTTTGAATTTTGTGAACTTTGACCACTCATATCTTCGCACTTACGCCACTTTTTGGAAACGTCCTAGACTGGACTACAACACTCTAAAATTTGATTAACTTGCAAAATGCCGTTTTTGAGAAAAATGAGTTTGAATTTTGATGAATTTTGACGCTATCGCAGCGCCACCTGTGGTGACTTTTTGAACTTCCATCTGAAAGTGCTCATTTATTGAGACGAAACCAAAAACCCAAAATTTAGCTCAAAATGTTAATTAGAATCGGAGATAGGAGCCGGTCAATTTTCGAAATTTGACCCCTCATAGCTCTGGTCAGGGGTTATGGATCGACTTAAGTATTTTTTTGTTTGATACACAGTAAAAAATTGTGTGAGAAATAAAGTTGTGTATTTGAAAAGTTGTGTAAATTCACAAGCAATATGGTTGTAAATTGTAAAATTACTATCATAGTGGTGGTACGATACTAACATAATGCTAGTAAAATTATGTATTGTGTAAGGAAATTTGTGTATTGGAAAATTTGTGTGAGAACTGTCAAAATTCCATGGTTTACTATTGCAATTTTTCTAAGATTTCAGATAAATTTTGCATTTTTAACTGCCTAATTGTCTTCTGGAATCATTCATTGGATTCTTAAAATGTGCCTCAGTCGTGAAAAATTAGGAATAATTATGTAATAACAGAAAACAGAGGAAGCATCATGTAAATTAGAAAAATTGACGATGCAACTCTTGGCCATTTGCTGAAGAGAAGTAAGCAAGTCGGTAGTGCAGGCAGAAAACACGAGACCATCAACGCAAAGATTATGGGTTCAAGTCTCAGACTCTCTCTTATTTTTTTTCCTTTTTTTAATTCTTTTTTTCTTTTTTTTCTTAGTTTAATACCGAGACATATCACAGATAATACAAATAAACCGAACAAAATTGCTCTACAATCAAAATTATAGACAGGAAGCCATTTTATAAAATTGAAAATACACAACTTTGCCAATACACAACATTTCCAATACACAAAATTTACAACCATAGCGCTCGTGCAAAAATTACCAATCGTAGTGGTTGTAAATTTTTTTACTGTGTAGGTATAATCTGTGGCTACTATAAATACTGAAATTTCAGCCCGATGCACAATAGAATTTTTGAGTTCCCAGCAACGAAATTTCCCTGTTTGAACACCATTCAGCAAACGCGTTCGGAACAGGGTTCGGTCCAATGTAAATCCTTACGGGCTGGGAAAAAGCGAACGCGGTTGAAGCAATAGTTCTCTTTGATGGCTACCACTTTCTGAACATTTGGGAGGCCGCCACCGTCGCGAAAAATCGAACAGGTAATTCTATCGTTGCTGGGTTATTTAACTTAGAAAATTGAAAAATCTTCTTTTTAAAAATAGCGCCCCTAAACGTAGTTTAATGAACTTGCGATGTTGGAAGGAGAAGTGGCATTTCACGAGAGCTTTCCAAAACGCCCTCACTTTTTAAATTCGGACAGTTAGAATAGGAGTTATGGCCATTTTAAGACATTTTTTTGGACCCTTATAAGCTTGGGTCATGAGGGCCAGGGGACCTTAAGTTTGGTATTGATCGAAAGGCCTGAGACCCCCTGAGACCCAGCTATAACATTCTAAAATTTAAGCCCGATCGATCCCATAGGGGCGGAGCTATTGAGAAAACAAAAAAAGCGGGGGATTCAAAATGGCGGAAGGAAGGGTGGAGGGTGGGGGGTCAATGCACCAAGTTGCAATTTTCACCCGATATAAACCTTTGCCGAAAACCGCAAGTCGATATCTCTTTAAGTTTAGGAGCTATTAAGCTCCAAAGGCCGGACGGACAGACGGACGGAAACGGTTTTTAGCCACCCATATACAGTAAAGTTCCGCTATAGGCCATCGCTCTATAGTCCACGATTTATCGACCGTTGATTTCAAAACACTGATTTTAAGTTAGGTTATGTTTTTACTACGCGACATGAAATGTTGTCATAATTATTTTAATATTTTTGGCAAAATTTATTGAGTAGTTGTGATAATTGTGATGCATAATGAAGAGAGCGCGGACAAGTACTACAATCACAAAGAAAGTGGAAGCCGTCGAGCAATTTCAATACTAAAAGTCGTTGATAATTTTAAAAAATGGCATGGACGTGCGACCCAAGTGTCAAATCTGGAACCAAATATGGACTATGGCGAGACTTGTATTCGTGATCAGGAAGTGTCAAAACACATTTTGGCAAAGTTTGAGCTCGATCGGACGACATGAAATTTTGGGATTATAGTATAGGTGAGATTATTAATGCCCTACGCACAATAACTTTTGTTTGTAAACATATTTTCAAATTTCCCATGAGAATGAGCGAGATGACTAGATCTAGATTTCACTCACTCATTGAAAAGTCAAAAATATGTTTACTAAACAAAAGTTATTGTGCGCTGGGCATAAGAATCTCACCTAAATACAGTAGAGTCTCGCTATAGGCCATCGCTCTATAGTCCACAATTTATCGACCGTTGATTTCAAAACACTGATTTTAAGTTAGGTTATGTTTTTAGTATGCGACATGCATAATTATTTTAATATTTTTGGCAAACTTTATTAAGTAGTTGTGATAATTGTGATCCAGAATGAAGAGAGCAAGGACAAGTACCACAATCGCAAAGAAAGTGGAAGCCGTCGAGAATTTCAATACTAAAAATCGTTGATAATTTTAAAAAATTACATGGACTATAGTGCGACCCAAGTGTCAAATTTGAAACCAAATATGGACTATAGCGAGACTCTACTGTATACGAATTTCATTGGTGGAGGTCATTAGACGCTAGAGGCGCTTTACCCACTAAAGAGAATGTGGCACTCATGAAAGTTTTTCTTGAAAGTTTCGTGTTTTAAAGGTAATTATTTTGAAGTAAGGATATTTTATCAATAAGTTGGTACTACCCTTTGTATATTCTACTCAAGAAATCAGAAGTAATTCGTGGTTAGCGGAAAATCAAAAGAAAGTCTTACGAAAATCCGAAAAATCTCTGGGCAGTAAAAGCGATAGAGCGAAGGCACGGGAAGCAAGATATCTAAAGCTGAACAAACAGAGGTTCACCAAGACGTTTGAGTGGTGTGGGTCTCAAGAGGTGTCCGCGTCCGGTGCCCTGCAAAGTTTAAAGAAAAGAAAAAGCCGTTAAGACCAAGACACCAAGATGAGTCAGCTTTCAGTCCCATCTATGAGTTCTCCCCGTTTACCTAATTTTAGCGGAGTGTACCCAGATGGATACGAGATAAAAATTATTGTAGATCCTGATCGCTATGAGATCCTCCCCATTCGGGTGTACAATATTCTTCAAGTGGTGTCAGGAAATGATCTGGGCATAACTGTTGAGGATTATACTCGCATGTGGCGAACTCTTCTACTTAAGAGACTCCAAGATATATACGAATATACTTACTACGTGCGTCCTGATCATTACATCAGAATTTCAAACATTGTGCCAGTGCCGATCCCTGCACCTCTTGGTGACATGTTAACCCTGATTGGTCAGTACATCATTCCAAGCAATGGCATAACACTTCAGCCTGTACCTCCATCCCGTGCGTCCCCAGCCCAAGACTGGTGGACAGTGGAGCCGGCGGTCTTAGATGCCTGGCTGCGTATTCACTATAATTTGAAAAACCACTATATGATGAGAGACTTTCCGTCGCCTTGTGATGTAAAAGATAAGCCAATCCTTGCCCTTAGTCGAGGAATTGGGAGTGATATTGTGCATATCACAGCTGCAACCGACAAGTTCTCTTCCGTTGATGCGTATGTACGTCTGGTACATGATAACCTCTGGACTCTTCCCAAAGAGATAGCCGCCCATAATAACGTCATCTGTGGTGTATGTCCGGATGATTTCATTGGATCATATATTGGAGGATATAGGAAATCTTTCTACTACCTTTAACTTGTTTCTGGCAAAGGATTTTTATTCTCTTTCCCTCTTTCATAACATTTGAAGTTATTTATGATTACGTTTCTTTGGGATGTACAATGAATTACAAATAAACATGAGTTTACTAAAATTTATTGTGGATTTGCAAAATTTGGAAAGTTACTAAAATAATCTCGTGGAACCGTTGGTAAGAACGCTAATCAGAGGGCCAATTTTTGAAATTCTCACTCGCACCCGCGAGCTCTTTTAGTGGCCGAGAGCAGTTGACTCGCACACCCCGCAGAGTCTTGAGTACGTACGTAGTGTGGTGCAAGGATTTGAATATGTAGATTGTCGGGGTACAGTGGGTTGGTGTAGAGACGGATGGGACCCATCGTTAGAAAGATCTTGATCTCAGATATAATACATATACTAAAATTTTATCATAATCGCTTCAGAAATACCAAAAAATGCAGTCCGGTTCAGACATTTTTTGTTATAGCTCGGGTCAGGGAACATCGAGGAAGGAGTGCGACCTACCGTTGGAAAGGTCTTGACCTCACCTACAACATACTAAAATTTAAAGAAAAAGCATTGTCTAGTTTTCGAAATATTCGAGATCAAATAATCGAAAATCGATTTTTCGATTAAATCGGATGAATTGGGGTGTTAGAATGACCTCAGCTACAACATACTAAAATTTAAAGAAAAAGCATTGTCTAGTTTTCGAAATATTCGAGATCGAAAATCGATTTTTCGATTAAATCGGATGAATTGGGGTGCTAGTTAGAATGGTTTTTCGACAAATTTTTCGAATTCCGATAATTAGAACCGGAGATATCGCCATTCAAAAATTCAATTTTTGACTCCTTCTAGCTCGGGTCAGGGGGGTCGGGGAACCTTAAGTTCGGTATTGATCGAAACAGCTTGTCGATATCTTTTTCCGTTCTCTCTCCAGAACTGGTTATACTACGGACGGACGGGACGTCCATGACAATCGATTTTTGGCGCATACGATATTTTTGTGATCTATGAGTGTCAAAACGTGTAAATCCAAAATTTAGGCCCGATCTGACGAGGTCGGACTTCACGTGTGACCACAAAAGCTGAAATTGTAAAGAATCTCAGCTAAAATAAGAAAAAAAAATCCAATTTCAAACTACTCCACTTACCCATAAATAAATAAATAAATATATATACCCTAGTAAATATTTAAGCTCAAAAATGGCGAATTTTTAAATTCTCAAATTCATAATTGATTTTATTTATTTTTTATACTTCCAAATTTTTTTTAACTCTTTCGCGTCCCACTTTTATTCAGCAGATGAATTCATGTAAAATTGAGTTTTTCCTAATGCTTTATGATCAAATATAATAGTACAGAGAGGAAAAAAATTCCCATTGGGTGAAAATTCGGAAAAACCCCGGGTCATATATGACCCTATTGTCCTCAAGGGAAGTGTACATACCATTTTTAAAATCTATATCACGGGTTTTTTAAGAGTTTTTTTTTTTTGCTTGAAGTTATTAATTTGGTCAAAACCATGGCAAACTGGACTATTTTGATGAACACTGTACTCCTGGTGTTCAAGGATGTTGAAGGAGATCCTTCTAATCCTCTTCATGCCTTCAATCTCATGAACTCTAATCTTTCCAGTATTGAGAACTGGGCATCTTCAAATGGATTAATTTTGAATCCCAAAAAGTCTCAAGCCATCATCATCGCCAAAAAAGCAATTACTTTGACTTCACATCCTCTGTACCTTCACGGTGAAATTATGCCTTTCGTTGATCAGGTCAAAAACCTTGGTATTATATTTAATACAACTCTCTCCTGGTCTGATCATGCTACGTCTATTTGCCGTAAGGTCAACTATTCTCTATATACTCTCTGACGATTCCGGGACATCACACCCTATGACACTCGCTTGATCCTCGCGCGAGCGCTTCTTCTTCCTTTCTTTAATTATGGTGCAGAGCTCTTCTTTGCGGCGGATAGTGACACAATTCTTCGCCTAAGCGTTGCCTTTAATAATTGTGTCAGGTATATCTGCGGCTTAAACCGACGAGACCACATTACCCCATATAGAAATGTATTTATTGGCTGTGATTTACCTTCTCTTCTGAACATGAGAGCGAGCAGTGCTCTTTTTGTTCAACTTGTTGCTTTCTGAACGTCCTGGGTACCTGTCGGATCTTTAACTCCTTTGTCGGTACTCTTTAACTCCATTCCGGCTGACAAACGCACTTCTGCGGATACTATTCGGCTGCATTTTCAGTCTGGACCTGAGAGTAATTGACTTTGCTTATTTTTCTTTCTTTTTTCTATTCTTTTTTTTTCTTCTTTTCACGGTTTCTTGTAATTTTTTTTGTTTCTTTCTTTTTAAAGTCCTTTTTTACTTTTTCTTTTTTTTTCTCACAACTGTAAAAGGGATGACCCTATTGTTGTGATGCAATAAATATTATTATTATTATTATTATTATTATTATTCAAGGTATCTTCCTGGTAATCCCTTGAACAGTCACTGTCACAATATTTTGAATGGTATTTGTCAAAAATAAACTTATCCACATATTTATTCACACACAATACAATTGCACAATATGAGACGCTTGCAGAATACTCTAAAATATTGTAAAATATGTTATAATTCATCAGAAATAAGATGAAATGTCCAGGACCAAGATGTCCCACCTGCATTTCACAAAGAAAAACAATGTCCCAACTACATTTCGCTATAGGTTTGGGACGAAAACACTGTTACCCTTGGGGACAATAGGGTCATATATGACCCGAAAAATTCTACGCGCTTTTCTGGAAAATTGAGAGTAGTTTATTATATCGAAATATGCAATATACAATCTTTGGATATTCTATTTTGTGTTTCTAAAGAACTTTTTGCTGAAAAAAATAAATGAATATAAAAAATTTTGAAAAAGTTATTTCACAAAGTTCGAAATTCGGGATTTTTGATCTCAAATATTTTCTTTTCCTGAATATCTGGAGTCGTGAGAAAATTAGCCAAGAATCTTACATCCTTCTATTATGATGTCGTGCACAAACCGATAGATTTCAATTAATGTAAATAGTCAAAAAATTGATTTTTCCCCGGGTCATATATGACCCTAATGACGCGAAAGAGTTAAGCAAAACCCCTTTGGCAATAAAAGCTACAATACTCATACGTAATATTTTTCATTAAAGCGAAAAATATTATTCATTGGTATTGTCAGAAAAAATATTTAAATTTGTGGGCTATTTTTGTCCCTATCGTTCATAGAAGCACAAAATACACCGAATCAGACTCTGTTGGACTTTCCAAGGTTACATGTAAGATTTATTATTATGTCTAACAGTTTCATTTTTATTGTTGATTTTCTGTCCGCGAAAACTGTCTCGTCGTTAAAGGGTTAAAGCATGGCAAAAATTTGCATATCCTGTTAATTATTCATTCGAAGACAACTTCTTAAAAGTGAAATTGGACTTTGCAAAGTAAAAGATAAAAATACAGCGTCATTTACATTCCATAGTAGCATATTTATAATGCCTTTGCGATATTAAATCTTAGCTAATACAAACACTGTGATAAGAATTCTTGCACTCATCTGTGGCGATGTGTGACCACATTGACCCCTTTTTTCCGCCTTTTGACCACAGTGAACCTTCTAAGAATTATGCTAATTTGGGGTATTGGAGGCCTCCCAGAATACTCCAATCGTTTTTTTCTGTTTAGTATGAGTATGCTTGTGCCTTATCATGATGGCTTTGTTGTTGCTTTCTGTGGATTTGCCGTATCTTTTGTGGATATCTGAAATGTTGATCCCATTGCAGTCGGGAGAGTACACCTCCGATGAGCCAATCACTCATGGAGGGCATGACACCGTCTGAGGAAGTGGTGCAGCTGAGGCGTCACATTAATAAGCTCAACCGCCGGGTGTACTCAATTGAGATGAAGAATATTCAGCGGGAGCAACGGGAGAAGATTGTCTATTGCCTTGGATTGGCATATTTTATCATTAAGGCTTTCCTCTGGCTCAATAGAAATTGAGCCGAGCAAATTCTCATCCATTACTCACCCCTGCAAGGCATTGGAATTCTTCAGCAGGATGCTCCTACCCTGAGATCACCAAAGGAATTGCCCAAAATCTCATTCATATGGAGACTCTGGGAGGAATTTCATGCGGCAAGTGTATCTTTATTTTTTCTTTTTTCAAAGCAGGTAGTTTGTAGAAAAAAAAGAAAAAGTTTCCTCAGGCGCCCTGAATTAAAAAAAAATTAAAGTCCTCATTTTTTTTTCGGCAAATATCAACATTTTTATTGCATCTCTCTAATATACAATTAATGAGTAAGAATTTGTTTCTTTGTGATAAATACAATTATACATAATA
This sequence comes from Phlebotomus papatasi, assembly GCF_024763615.1. NCBI lineage: Eukaryota > Metazoa > Arthropoda > Insecta > Diptera > Psychodidae > Phlebotomus > Phlebotomus papatasi. Next base: position 56,016,031 of record NC_077222.1, read on the forward strand.
AAAAAAGTAATACAAAATGAGTAATAAATCCTTGATCACATTTTCTTTTCTTTCTTTCCAAGTTGCAAAAAGAAAAAAATAAAACAGAGGAAAAATGAATTACAATTTGAGAATTTAGCGGAAACAAACAAAAAAAACTACCAACTTGTAAAAGCGAATAGCATAAAATTATTTCCATTTTTTTAGTTGAGTAGAGAAATCAAGTGTAAAATAATTTATAATAAAAAAAATTATTATTACGAGAATAAAGGTTGAAATGCAAACCAATCGGTTGGCAGAGATTGAAAGAAAAAAAAGAGTATAAAAATTATTCCTAGAGGAGAGTATTTGAATCAGTTTCTCTTTTTTTTTTATTTGGAGGGTGTATACAATTGGGGCAGTGTCTTGTAGGAAGAACACAATCATTTTCAACAGTAATCAAAATAATTTCTACAAATTAATTAAAATACCTATACATGAGAATATTGTTACAGATTTTCTTTTTCCTTAAAGTCTTCTATCAGTGCTATTACTCCACGAAACTTGATTTCGTGGCGTCAAACGTAGTGAATTGCGATCCTCTTCGTCGATTACTGGCTCATAGGCTTGATTAACCTGTCCAGTAGTTGTACCATAAATCTGCAAAAGGCAAAATAAATCACTGAGAAAGTCCTCAATCTTCCCTTTAAAATCGAACTTACTGGCTGTGCAGGACCTCCATTGACGTCAAACAATTCCTTCACGTTGATACCTGCATTTGATGTTCTATGATTCCGCGGTGGAGGAACTCCCAAATTGTTGTTCATCTGAAATGACCCGAATATTCAATCCCAAATTCCCTATATCGCGCAAAAAAGAAACTTACATTGTTTGACGTCGTTATTCCATATTCATTATTGGCTCCTAGTGTTTGCATTTGGGACTTTCGTCTTTCGGCCATAATCGAATTCTTCCTGACCTCTAGTGCCCTGATTGTCTCCCGTCGCATTGTCAGTCGGCGCGTTAATATTGGAGTACCTGTGATAAAAAAAATACCATTGTCTAAAATTACCCATTGAACTTATAATAAATTATTTGAAACAACATTCAGAGCAATTGCTTCATTTGGACATGCATAGTATAAGCTGTATTTACGATTTTAGCGCCATTAAGTGTGATCGGCCGAACTTGGAATATTCTGAAAAGTTGTAGGGCGTTAAATAACCTTTCTATGGCGTTAAAAATAAAATAACACACGCAATTCTTAAAATCTTCTTGCCAACATAAAGATATCAAAATCAGATTTTTCTTGAAGTTTTTTGACGATTTTTAGGGTGGAGTAACCACTTATCGTCATGCTTAGGAAAAACGGGAATTAATTTTATTATAACTTTTGAATCCTTATTACAAGATAATTCAAATTTGACACAAAGTTACTTAGATGTATTGGTTCTAGATTCGCGAAAACAAAAGTCCTCCAATATAACGTTGGACTACTTTAAAAACTGATTTTTATTAACAATGCAAAAATGACCACTTCGTCGCCACTTTTTACCACTTTTCGCCAGCGCTGTAACCACTTCTCGCCACCCACTTGGAAAGATTCAAACTTAATTATTTTGGGCAATAGGGTAAGTGTCCCAAATTTTGGCATAGTTGCATGCAAGCGTCAAAGTCTCAAGTTTGAAATGTAATATTTTAAATACAAATTGTTTTTTTTATTCTTTCTTCTGAAAGAGTGTTTCTTGGAACCTTGTAAAGAGTATACCGTCTTTATTTACTCTATAATTATTCTTAATACATTTTAAAATGAATAAAAATATAGAGATAGCTTTGGTGCCCTATTTCGGCCACCTTCATTCTCATAGTTCCTTGCCCTTCAGAAATTCTTCCAATGCCTTTTTCACGTCATCTTGTTTGTCGAAGCTACATTTTTTGTTATTCTTTTGCATTGTATAATCTCTAGAGTACGTAAAATCTAAAAGTTCATGGAAATTTGAGGAACAAAAATGGTGGCCGAAATTGAAAGCTGGCCGGAATTTGGCACACTTACCCTATTATGTAAAAAATATATTCAGTATTTCTCTTTCCTCATGATCACCCTATCATTATTCACTTTAAATGATTTTTTTCCGATTTTATTTGAGAAATCAAATTATAGGACTATTGTAAAAAGTAAAAAATGCAAATTTGACAACTGAGATTCTACGAAGTTAAGTTAGCGTCGCCTTGAAAAGAGATGGCGGCAGGTGGTAAAATCATTACAAAATATTGCCACTTTTCGCCATGCCTCATTTTTATATAAAAATAATATAAAATGAAATATTAATTTACTAAATACAAATTTTATCTATTCTACAAGTGTAATTAACCCATTCAGTCAATGTACCAGAAATACATAAGATATAATGTTCACATTTTGGGACTAGTTTCCTACAGATTAATAGATGAATTTTTTGAAAAGAACAAAAAAAATATCCATTATGGGGGTGCGGGGAACCGCCCTCAAACACGCCGTCTTAACGGTCACTGTATTCAAATTCTGTACATTAATTCATTACAAACTTTATTGATTTAGATAGAGTAACTATCCAAGAAAACATATTGGGAACCAGAATTCAAATCAGGAAAGAGGAAAGAGGCCAATTTTAACAAATTCGACGGGATGTCGAATTTTCCGTCCGCCATTTTGAGCAAAAATTTTGCATGACCTTCCGCGAAGCGAAAAAAGAACAACAAAATGTATTCTCATCTCTGTCGGAGTATTTTCCCCAAGTAATTGAAGAACTAAAGTAACTAAAAATCCATTGCCAACAGAAATTTGAATATCAATTGCCCTGAAATACATCATCTAAAATCACTCAATTTGCGTATGATGTGTAATACCATGGTAAGGAATGGGTTAAATATTCAATAGACAAATTATTTATTCAAAACATTAAATTTTGCTTGATGAAAATTTGATGACACTTGATATATTGGATAAGAAATCCTGGATTCGATGCACCTGCTTAAAATATTTCTCTAAAAAATGCCTAAAATCCAAAACGAATAATTATTTTTTTTCTACTGGATACATAGCAACAGTAAAAATACAAATAACTTTGCGGCTCATTTATTTCATAAATCGCGAAAAATAGCTAATTCAATATAAATGGTGAAAAGTGGGGCACTGGCGAGAAGTGGTGATTCCACCCTAAATATCGGAATTTTGGTCTCCATTAGCACTTAAAAGTCCGACAGAAAAACGCTTTTTAATTTCCATTTTTCATGTTTAAGTGAAAGTTAATTTAATCTTCTTTTAATAGAAATATACTATACATCTAAATATTTTCTCTAAATAAATGTATAATCGAATTTGTAATAGATTTAAAGGGTGTCTCGCTATAGTAAAGTATGAAAAAAAGTGGCGTAAAATGCCCTTTTAGACTTTTGTTAACATTATCTTATATATTGGCAAAAATATGTTTAAAATTACAAACACCGAAAATAACAGGAAAGCAATCGAAATTAGCGTTTAATGAGAGATTAATAGCTAATATTTATTCTATTTGTTGGAAAAAAAAATCTTACAAATTGAAAATTATTCATATTTTAAGCTATTTCTGCAATTCTGGCATAAAGGATGATTAAAAATTAATGTTGAAAACGAATACCAACATTAAAGATTTCATATTCTATTTATAATTTATGAAGGCTATCGGTGCTTAATATAATACAAAGTTCGCATAAAAGTATTCTTGTATTTGTGGATATAAAAAAGGCCAGATACGAGCTTTAAAATTAGAGACAACTTAAAGAAGTTTGATATTTCCATTTCAACTTACAAGTTGTTATAAGGATTTTTTTTAATATTCCATGCCTCTTATTCTGGGATAAATCTTTAAACTTTAAATTCTTAAATTAAAAATTTAAAAAACCTTGAATTTTTAAATTTAAGGTTAAAAAGAAATCCACAAAGAAGTACAAGAATTTACATTCGAGAGTACTTCTTCGTTGTTTTTTCCTTTTGGCATCTAAAAATGTTAGGAAATCTCACACTTCAAAATTAAACAAGACTTCAAATTACCAAATCTTACCCTATATCATCTGAAAACTTATTAATATTCTCTTTATAAGTGCATTAAAATATTAAAATTGCACAAAAAAACTGAGTTAGCCCTTTGTAATTTCCAAGGAGCGTTATATAAACTTTCTAAGTAAGAATTTACCATTAATATTTCAGAAGCCAATTCAAAATAATTCCGAAAATATAGAGACAAAAACAAAGAATTGCCGAGCAGATTTGCAAGGGCTCGGGACAACATCCTAAACTTTGAAGCGCGCTTTTTACACTTTTCATTTTCACAATTTTGCCGAATTGGCGGAAAAGATCAAGAAAATCTTGTTGACTGAATGAAATGAATAAAATGAATGGGGTAAGTGTGCCAAATTCCGGCCAGCTTGTAATTTCGGCCACATTTTTTGTTCCTCAAATTTCATTGAATTTTTAGTTTTTGCATACTCTAGAAATAATACAATGAAAAAAAAATAACAAAAAATGTCGCTTCGTCGAACAAGATGATCTAAAAAGGACATTAGAAGAAGTCCAGAAGAGCAAGGAACTATGAAAATGAAGGTGGCCGAAATAGGCCACAAATATAATGTCTACATTTTTATGCATTTTAGAATGTATTAAGAGTGAATTTAGAGAAAATAAAAACGATAGACTGCCTACGAGGTTCTAAGGAACACTCCTTATAAGAAAGTAACAAATAAATTCAATTTGTATTAAAAATATTACATTTCAAACATAAGACTTTGGCGCTTGCATGCAACTATGCCGAAATTTGGTACACTTACCCTAAGTCAGAATTAAATTATTTTCAATTTGAACTAAAAGAATTGTTAAAAACTTATTTTTCAATCTTATACCAGAGGACAAAGTCAAAATTTTGTTCCAAAAATTAATTTTTTTAAACACTAAAAAGTTACGATTTTAAGATTTTTTTTCGATTTTTCGTAGTTTAAATATGAAATATATTTATAGGAATTGAAAATTTCTTTATAGTTGCTTCTTCTCTGATAAGAATTACAAGCTACTTTATTCTGAGATAAGTCTTTAAGAGTTAAGTCTTTGAATTGGTAGTAAAATGTTAATTCATATTCAGAGATAAAGTTATTTAATTTAGAAGAGCAAAATTTCTTTAAGCCTTTAAACTTTGAGTTAAAAAATGTAACAAACTTCACAATAACAAAGCTGAAATAGAAATAGCAAATAGTTTTAAGTCTTTAAATGCAAAAAAAATCGAGGCAAAATTGGATTAGATGAAGAGTCATTAGCCCTTTGACTTACATAAAAACGTAAAAATTTAATGTTGACACTAATTATTTAGCTTTAAACTTCAAGTTTAAGCGTCCTTTTTATCAGGATTAAGTGAAATATAATTAAAATTAAAGATTTTTCTCTCGAATTACGAAAAAAGCATTTTAAATTCGGTTTAGGGATCCCTTAAAAATTTATTGGGTAATTAGTGAAGTTTTGACAGTATAATTTAATTAATCCTCTCTCAATTCTGAGATAAAGAGGAGAGCTTAATGCCCAACGCACAATAACTTTTGTTTAGTAAACATGTTTTTGACACTTCAATGAGAGTGAGTGAGATCTAGATCTAGTCATCTCGCTCACTCTCATGGGAAATTTTGGAAACATGTTTACAAACAAAAGGTATTGTTCGCTGGTCATAAAGATTTAAAATAAAAAATTTACTGTCAATATTAAAAATTTCTTATTTTGAGTTAAAGTCTAATGATGTTTCATTATTCCGAGATCACATCACAAATTTCAGTATTCAATACATTTTTAATAAAGATTCTTAACTTCATTTTAAATATCTAAAAAAAAAATTGGAAGGTGGTCTATTTTTATTGTATTTTTTTTATATTCACTGCATTTTAGCTTAAAGATTAAAAGAAGATGAGAATTGAAAATTGAACAGTGTTATTTTAAATGTTTACGAGCATATATCGTAAATAATAGAAAAATAATTTCAAGCACTTGATAATTTCAAGAATTTCCAAAAATTATGAGCTTATAAGTACTATTAATGCCTCATCTGGGATTACACTATGCACATTCGATACTCAAATGACTTTTTAAATTTAATGTATGAGCTAATTTAACAATGAATTCTTTGTAAATGCTCGCAGGAAACTTGGTTTTCAAAATCAAGGTTGATTTTTTTTAGCAAAGATTAAAATCGATATCGCATTAGGGTAACTATACCAAATTTCGGTCAGTTTGCAATTTCGGCCACTTCTTTGTTCTTCTAATTTCCAAGAATATTTAATTTTTGCACACTCTAGAGATTATACAAAGCAAAAAAATCAAAAAAAGTCGCTTCTACGAACGAGATGATGTGAAAAAGACTTTAAAAAAAAATCGGAAGGGTAATGAACTATGAGAATCAAGGATGCTGAAATATTATCCAAGCCAATGTCTAATATTTTTATTAATTTCGAATATATATTAAGAATGATTTTTGAGAAAACAAAGACGGTGAGCTATCTACAACGTTCCAAGCAGGACCCCATCAAGCCTAATAAAAAGTGAAGCTACTTTTCACTTTAACTTGTAAAAATTTTGCAGATATTACACCGCGACTCAAACAAATTTGCTCGTAGTTCTTGTATTATTTCGGCGAACATTATGAAATATGTATTTTTAAATAGCTTTTAATGTACGATTTCGAAATATATCACTGATAATTCAATTCTCTTTAGGAAAAGACTTGCCAATAGTCTTTAGTGCGTCTATGCAAACACGTATGGAAAAATGAAATGTCGAGAGGCCCCTGTTCCAAGCAACATTCCTTAAAAAGAAGTAACAAAAAATACATGTCATATTTAGAATTCTATTACGGATTCTTTATAATAAGCAAATTAATACACTGAGAAAAAAAGAGGCTGCGATTAACTTTTTTCGTCATAACTTTAACACTTTTTGAGTGTAAAAATATATCAACATTTTTTAATGTTAATTTTACAGTTTTTAAGGGTAAAATCAACATGAAAGAAGGGTAACTTTAATCTATAATACACCTAAAAAGGGTAATATTTACACCGTTTTCGGATCAATAATGCAAGGTCAAATTAACATTTCCAGAATGTTACTTTGACTTTTTCGGATTTCTCTCACTCGATCTTCAAGCTGCTTAATGCAGCTGCGAAGTTGTTTATTACATTTATTTTGATCTAAAAACTGGTTTTCTTTTTGGTTATTTTATTTTTTTAGTATGACAATTTTTAGAGAAAAATTTGCCTACAAATATTTCAAAGTATTCTGAAGACAATGTTTAGGGGCTAATAGGTAAATGGTAAAATTGAGTTTGAACATGGTTATTATTCTTTGTAAAAAAAAAGAAGTCCAAAAGGCTCAAATTTTCCTGACCATACTCTATCACATTCCAATTATTTCTGGCCATCATTATTAGTTTTTGATCAGTAAGAAAATTTTAAAATATTAATAAAAACTCCTGAATTATTGTAATAAAAAAATCGTAACTAAAAATTAAACAAATAATTTAATCCAAATTGTAGAAATTTTCTTCTATTATTTAAAAGAATTTCTTTCTAATAAATAAATTTGACAAATAACTAAATATTTTCAGGTTTTCAATATTTTTCAAATTTCAAATTCATTTATTCAATTTTTTACGAATGATTTTTTTTTTAAATTTCTTTTTATTATTAACAATAATATCATATAATAATATATCATAATGGCTCCGGCACAACTTTTAGATCAGGAAAATTTCATAAAGTCGAAATTAGGATCCCCTTCTTTCTCATATGTTTTACATACGTCTATCTCATTCTTTCGCACTCTTCTTCTTCTCTTAAACATCACTCTAAATTCAATTTAACTCAATCGAATTTGGTATGCGAAAGAATGAGATAGTCATATGCAAAATACGTGAGAAAGAGAGGGATCCGAATTTCGACTCCATGAAATTATCCTGATCTAAAAGATGTGCCGGAGCCATAATAATATAAAAAGTGATTTTAGCAATAACAATTACCTAAAGCAGACCGTTTTATTAATTTTTTTTTAAAGAAAAATAGTTACTCCACGTTAATAGTAGGTTTTCAAATAAAATAGTTTACTCATAAAAAGAATAATTGCTTTTTCCACAAAAGTATCGCCATGGACAATAAAAAGAGAGAACCACTCAGTTTAATTGCTATTTAAGAGTTCAACCACAAAAATCACCTCAATTGTGGGCTTTCTCTTTAGACAGATTACCAACATAGTTATTAAGGTTTCTTTGAAATCCAGCAAAGAGAAAATTAGGCAGCTTAGATAATCGAAATATCAAATATCAGTTAAATCACCTGAAATTTGAGAAGTAATATTGCTTTTTCATCTTCGCGAATTGACTGGTAAAATTAATAACTTCTGAAAGATTAAATCTCGTCAAAATTTGAAGATTTGAAGGAGACAAATAATGCGCAATTAGCCGTAAGCAGGTGGATCATGACAAAATGAAAGAATTCCGAGAGGTACTCACCTTGGTTATTTTCAGCATCAGCCGTGAGTTTGAGGAAACGCTTCTTGAAGGCCACATCTAGTGTGCCAATTTGTCTTCTGGGCTGTCGTGCCTTCTCCAAATTGTGCACAGTTCGCCTCCTGGCAATGCGATCTGGTCCACTGCCTGAATCATTGTCATAGTCACCATCTATGCCCTGCAATCTCTGCAGATTTTTCACTATTTCCACCGCATGTTTATCTATCAGGGCATCCTGTGAGAGATCCTCACTCTTCTTGTTGAAGCACAAATTGAGCTCAGTGGACGCAAGGATGTGGGAGAGGGTACCAAAACGATGAAACAGCATGGCAGTGAATTGAATGACCAAGATGAGGGCAAAGAAGAACACAAAGACAAGACCAATTGGTTCCAATTGGAGATATTCCTTGGAGATGTGAACCTGTTGTTTTTTTTTTTTTTGGTAAAAAAAGGAAATCGATTAATTTGTGATCTTTTTGGTTTTTTACTTCGTGATTAGAAAGGAGAATTATTATAAGTTCGATTTTGTGTTTAGTTAAAAAAAAATAATGCTTAGCACTTCAAAAGATAGTTAATATTATTCGAAGGAGTATTTTTTCATGAATCAAAATAAATTGCCTTGATTATAGAATTAAAATATATTGAAAATTTCCTAAACTTAAAAAAAAACGTTTTAAGAAATTCTTGAAGGCGTAGCAATTTTTTTTACAGAATGAAACCTAACTCAATCTTAAAATTGACTGAAATTCGTGATTTAAAATAGTTTAACTTTTGTCCTTGAAAAATCGCATAGGAGAAACCGGGGCAGATTAGTCAACAAATAAAATGTTTCATTGCGTGTAATTTGAGATTTTTAAATCAAACTGAAAATGAATAGGAATGAACGTATTTACTCGGAATAACGAGGTTTGCTCCATAGTCCTTCCTTCAAAAGCGAATTATAACATATCAGCACTGTCTAATTCTACCCCTAGCTAAGTCTTCCCTGATCTCCCCTAGAGAAAATAGGAATCATTAAGATATCAATCAAATAATTTCGAAAAATATTTCATAGGTCAAAAGATTAATGATTCATTTGAGTGGTGGGACTGGTTTATATGCTCTCCTTTCAAACGTTCATGCCTTCGAATAATGTGGATTTTCTTTTATTTTTACTGAGAAACTTACACATTTCCATTAAATTTTAGTTAGCTTACCATCAATTATTGATAATTATATGTAATGACTAACGCGCAATAACTTTTGTTTGTAAACATGTTTTCAAAATTTCCCATGAGAATAAGCGGGATGACTAGATCTAGCTCTCACTCACTCTCATTGAAAGGTCAAAACATGTTTACTAAACAAAAGTTATTGTGCGTTGGGCATAATGCCCAACGCACAATAACTTTTGTTTAGTAAACTTGGTTTTTGACATTTTATTGAAGGAGAGTGAGATCTAGATCTAGTCATCTCGCTCTCTCTCATAGGAAATTTTGAAAACATGTTTACAAACAAAAGTTATTGTGCGCTGGGCATAAATCTCTGAAGCAAAATAAAAGAAATTCACATTATTCGAAGGCATGAACGTTCTAAGGGAGAGTACTTTCCCCTACATCCCTAGGAAATGTACTGTGCAACTTATGGGGGTGTTACCAAAGTCTGTATCCTATATTTACAATCGTTTGACTTCTAAGCCACTAAGAGACTCAGACTCTATTTTCTCTAAAACTTCAAAAGATTTTGCATCATTTGGGCATAACTAACATATCAAGTGTGTAAAATTAACATTAAAGATTCATTTAGTTTTTGATAAAAATGTCACATTCCTTATATATTTAATATTTCTTCTAGCAATAAAAAATAACGCGAGAAATTGTAGAGTATAATTTAAGAAAAAAAACTTTTTCCAAATTAGAACCTAAATTGGAATTATAAATTATCAAAAAAAAACATATTTATAATTATTTATTATCACTTTTATAAGTTAATATTGATAATTGAAAACATTAAAAATGTGCAAACCCGTCGTTTGCCTCTCAAATGACATAAACTCAAAATAGCCGGATTACATTGAGTTGGTTGCACGTATTTGACCATTTTGAGTAACTTTTTCAAATCAGGCAACAAACTTTTGGCGCATGAAAAATGGCCAACTTTTCGAAAAAAAATTTTGAATTTTTGAAATACAGGAATAAAATCTACGGATTACAGTCCATTCATTTGCAAAAAGAAAAATTTTAAAAGTAATTTTTTCTGTCATTTTTTCTACCGGGTTTCTCAAACATATATGAGGCAACAAACTTTTCACACCTACTGTAGTTAAATGTTACACTCAGTCCCGGCATTATGCACTTCGGAATTATGCACCTGACGAGATTATGCACATAGGGTAAGTGTACCTAATTCCGGCCACATTTTTTGTTCCTCAAATTTCTATGAATTTTTAGTTTTTGCATACTCTCTAGAGATTATACAATGCAAAAAAATAACAAAAAAATATCGCCTCGACGAGCAAGATTATCTGAAAAATACATTGGAAGAATTTCGGAAGGCCAAGGAACTATGAGAATGAAAGTTGCTGGAATAGGCCACCAATGCTATGTCTACATTTTTATTCATTTTAAAATGTATTGTATTGAGGTTCTAAGCAACACTCCTTATAAAAAAGTAACAAGAAAAATCAATCTGTATTAAAAATATTACATTTCAAACTTGAGACTATGACGCTTGCATGCAACTATGCCGAAATTTGGCACACTTACCCTACAATTATGCAAGTTTCCTACTACTTTTGGGAGTGAATTTATAAAATCATTTTTGAAATACGCCTGAATGTATACTATTCTGTGACGCGGGAAATTCGAAAACATTATGCTTATTTTTCAGAATAAAACTTTAATTTCTTTTATTTATGTAAAAAATTTAAGTATTTTAACAATTTATTGAAGAACTCTGGCCAAAGAGTACAGTTTGCTAATGAATTTCTTTTAAACAGTTGAGTATTTTTGTTATGACTGCTTTAACTTCGCGCGAAATTCGTTCGACGGCCGATTCATTCAGAAGAAATCGCCTGCGGGTATGCAAATTTTCTCGATGCATAAAGCCATTTCGCGCGTTTTTTTTTGGTTTTGAAAATGTGCATAATCCCGGGACTGAGTGTAATCCCATAAAACACTCTAAGTCAGAGGTGTGCAAGAAATCGTTGAAATCGAATTAACGTCAAAATAAGTTTGTTGTAGTAGCGTTTTGACCATTGACGTACACGTACATGTTTCATTTGACGTTAATTCGGTTTCAACGGTTTCTTGCACACCTCTGCTAAGTCTATCATTCTCTCTGATTGGTCACAGTTTGGAAGCATTCAATCAAAGCTTAACCCAGCTTTCTCAAAGCTTTTTCACGCCGTTCCTTGATTGGTTAAAGCTTAAAAGCATCTTAAAAGCTCAAAGCTCCAGCCAATGAGAGAACGGAATGGCACTTGAATATTTTATGGGACTAAATATTTAATTATGTGTAGACCGTGTGGATAATACTTTTTAGTACACTGAGAAAAAAAGAGGGTGCGATTAACTTTTTTCCTCGTAACTTTAACACTTTTTAGGTGTAAAAATATATCAACATTTTTTAATGTTAATTTTACACCTTTTTAAGGGTAAAATTAACATGAAAAAGGGTTAATTTAACCTCTAATACACCTAAAAATGGTAATATTTACACCGATTTCGGATCAATAATGCAGGGTAAAATTAACATTTCCGGAATGTTATTTTAACTTTTTCGGATTTCTCTTCAGTGTAATAATAATACGATCTGAAATATTGCAATTTATCAATTTAAAAGATTATTCGAAAAAAATATATATTTAATAATAATAGATAATATTTTATAGACTTGTATTGTTCCACTTCAGCGTGTAGCAAAATCTTTTAAATGTAATTGCAATCATTTGAAGTGCAGCACAGTTTGATCATTAATTTTTTTGAATAATTCTCCTTTCCATTTTGAATTGGTTATTTACATGAAAGGAAATTAGCACATGGTTCAATGTTAAAACACAATTAGTGTTTTAAATTTGGCGAAATAAAACCATTTTAGCCTGAGGAATTAAAGTAAATGTAAACCAATTGAATTGATCTATTCTAGAAAATAGTTAAAAAAAAAACATGCAACATATTCCGTTATATGAGAAGAGTATAATAAGGATTTATTTTTATCAGAGTTTTCATTTCAGTGTGCTTCTAATAGGAAGGATATTTTTTTTTTAGAGATTCTTTAATAGAGAAAATATTTGTGCTCATATTGCGCTTTTAGCATAGATAGAGAAGGCTTTCAAAAGCACTTTCAATTTGTGTTCTTTTATCTTTGCAGCCGAAATTTCTTTAGCAATTTCTCAAAAAAACAATTTTTTTAACCAATTTCACTTTGAAGAAAAATAATTTTCGTGAAAAATGGAATAAAAACACTTGTGAAAAATTTACAAAATCACTCTTATAACTTCATTCATTCACCACCAATTAGAGGCCGAAAAATGTGTGGATAGGCTTTTAAAAGCAATGTTACAATTTTGCATGCAGTGAAATGAATGAAATTAATTGTGTGTCTTGGTTTTTTTTTATTCCTTCCGCGTCATTGGAATTTTATTTGTGTCTTTATGAGTGAAATTATTGTGTAACTTCAAAAGAAGAGAAAAAAAACAGTTAACACAAAATTTTATAACCCCTTATCTTTGCAAGACAAATAAAAAGAGCCGCATCCCTTTGTTTCTGTTGATAGTTAAAAAAAAATTAAGAACAATTGTAAAAAGAGAAGAGAATAGTGTGTAGGTGGGTGGTATTGTAAAAAAATGAAGAGGTTTTTCTGTTCTTTGCATAAAATTAAGATTAATTAAAAAAAGAACTTGCTTTCCCCGCGTATTGCCAGTATTAACAGTAATAAAAAACAAAAAAATTAGAAAGGAAGAGAATAACATAAAAAAAGTAATAAAAAAAGTATTGGATCTTGCAGAGTGATAAATCATCATCCAAACCTCAGACGTCTCTTCAATGTAGGTAATATTTGTCTTAACACCCAGCGGCCAATCTACATGTAACTTGTCTTTATTGAGTTGCAGCAGAAACACGATTAGCACAAAAAGTGCGTTGAACATGAAAAATGCAAACACTGATTTATTTCTCAATTCAATCAGATCTCTGGCGATTCTGGCCTGCATTCGCCGATATTTGGATGCGGAATGAGAAAATCATCACGCATAGAAGAGAGAGGAGAGAAAAAAAGAGAAAAAATATGTTAGTTCAATCTAATTGAGAACGGGATCACAGACAGAGATATCGTTGATCATTGAAGATCGCGAAAATTCCTCTTTTTATTGTCACACGGTTCATTTTGGAGGGGTGACCCATTTACATAATCTCCCTGACAAAGGTTTTGGGTTTCTCAGATTTTGTGAGACCTGAAGATTTTCCGGAAAATTCTATGAGTTTATCGGCCCTTGTGAAACTCTCTTAAAGTTTTTTTTTTAAGTTATCATAAATCTTTCGAGAGTATCATGTCATGGACTCCACGACACATTCAGATGAAATCTTCTGAAGGTTTCTCAAGTCCTAGGAACACGAACATCCTGACTTCAGAGGGTTTGCAAGATTCCAGTAACAATCTGAAGATTTATCAGGATCCACGAAACTTTTTGAGGGTTTCCGGGGTTACTCGAAAATCCCAGAAGAGTTCTTAAGTTCCACAAATCTACTGAAGATACTTATCTACAAACTTCCACTTCGGGTTCCACAAACTTTGTAAAGATTTCTCTGGTTGCACGAAACTTTAACGATTTGCTAGGTTCCAGGATTTCCGAAACCTTCTAAAGATTTCCTAGGTTCCGAAACCTGAATACTTTTCAGGATCTATGAAACTATTTAATGATTTTTCGGGTTAGGCGAAAGTTCCACAGAGGTTCTTAAGTTCCACAAAACAATATTGAAGATATCTAGGGTTCCACAAATCTCCCTAAATGGTTCTTAGGTTCCACAAACCTACTGAAGACATTTTTCTAAGATTCCACGAATTCTTTAAAGATTTCCCCGGTGCGCGAAGCTTTTTAAGGGTTTCTAAGTCCCAGGAACCTTCAGAATAATTCTAGGATCCCCGAAAGCTTCTCTAAAGGTTTCCTAGGTTCCAAAACCTGAAGACTTTTCAGGATCTATGAAACCTTTTAATGATTTTTCGAGCTCGGCGAAACTTCCAAAATGCTTCTAGGTTCCACAATACAATTGAAGATATCTAGGATTCCACTAAACCTTTTGAAAGTCTCCCCTGAGTTCTGTGAAACTCTCAGGAGGGTTCTTAGGTTCCACAAACCTACCGAAGATACATATCAAGGACTCCAGAAACTTTCTGAAGATTTCTTTGGTTGTACGAAACTTTTTAGTGGTTTACTAGGTTCCAGGATCCTTCTAAAGAATCCAGGATCTTCGAAACATTCTAAAGGCATCCTAGGTACCGAAACCTGAAGACTTTTAGGATTCGGCGAAACTAGGTTTTTAGGTTCCACAAAGTAATTGAAGATAATTAGACTTCCACGAAATCTATTAAGAATTTCTCGAATATATAAAGACTTTCAGAAAGTTTTTTTTTGCGTTCCACGAATTCTTCTGATGTCTAGAGTCCACGAAACCTTCTAAAATCTTTTTAGAATCTACGAAAGCCTCTGAGGATTTTCTAGGTTCCTGGGGCCTTCTGAAGACTTCTCAGGGCCTAAGAAATCTTATGAAGGTTTCCCTGGTTTTGCGAAACTCCTAGAAGGTTTTTCCGGAACAAACTTTCTGAAGATATCTATGGTTGCACGAATCCTTCTAAGATTTTTTTGATCGGAAACCTAAAGAGGAGTTTACGGATTTGGCAAATTTTATTGAGTTTTTTTTTGAATTTCGTGAAATATTTTTTTTAGGTTTTTTCCAAAAAATTAATCTAGATTTCTCATAGAATTTTCTGGGTTTTTCGGGAATCACAAAATCTTTTGATTATTTCATAGACTTCACTTAATCATCTGAGGGCTTCTTGCATTTTGCGATTGTGGAATCTGAAGGTTCCTTGAATTTCGCAAAACTTTTTTAAAAGTTTAGAAGGGTTTCACAAAACGTTTCTCAGGAAATGGTCACAGGTTTTTAATTATGAATCACCCCTTTGTCATTTTCATCCGATCTTGGCCCAATCATCACGACATAGCGCTGTGATCCCTTGTGGTTTTACCTCTTGAGTGGTCTCATCATATGTAATATTTGTTTTCACGCCAAAGGGCCATTTCACGTGGAGATTATCTTTGTTCAATTGCAGCAGGAAGACAATTAAAACAAAAAGTGCATTTATCATAAAGAATGCAAACACTGAATTGTTCCGCAGATCCTTCAAATCAGTCGCTATTCGGGCCTGTTTGTGGGAAAAAGAGATTGGAAGAAGAAAGGTGCTTCATTATTACGAAAAAAAAATAGAAAGAAAATCCAATTTTATCTCTCGAGCTAAAAAAAAATCCTCGAGATCAAACAATTCAGATAATATTCTACTAAAAAAAACAAACTAAGCAGTGATCGCTTTCTAAAATTTGCAATCACAAAATGCACTTTTGATGAAAGAGATAAAGATATTGTGGCATGAAATTGATATGATGATTCCACTTTTAAGACTTACCCAATCGTAAATATTTCACTCAGAGAAATAGTACTGAAAATTTGAGACAATGATGATGAGATGATAGTAAAAAAAAGTGACAATACCTGTTCTTCCTTATTTTGATCAATCGGATAGAGATACTTGTCGATGAGATCGCGCCAGAATTGAATTTCTGAACTAGAGAGGAAATCCACCTCTCCCTTCCTCAGTTCAGGGTCCTCGATCCAGTACGGGTTTGTGAGGAAATCTCGTTCCTCACGCTGCACAGTGGATGACTCTGAATCGCTGTTTTCACTGTAAATTGGCAATAAATTTAGATAGTTATTCTGGTATTTGAAAGTTTCCATGAGAAACTTTTATTTTACAGGGTAGATCTCAAAGTAGTGGAGGATTCATACGAATATTTTTTTTTCTAGATTTCTAAGCTTGTACTTATTTAAAAACATTTTAATTAAGACTGTTTGTGGTTTTTTTTAAACAAAAAAAATTTAAAAAAATACGAGAACACGATTTTTCTTTTTATTTATTTTCTTTTTTAAGACTTCAAGTTCTTTTCAATGTTTTATAAAAAAAGCCAAATTTTTAAGAATAAAACCAGTAAAAAAGGTAACGTAAGTTTAGACAAGTGAAATATGAAAAATTTTTCATTTTCCTGAAATTGCTCATTTATTTAAATATTTTAGTTTTTATTGGCCAAAATCTAATATCTGATTAACTTTAATTTTTTTTACCGGCAAAACATATTTTGCCCCTTTATGAAACGCAAAGAGAATTAGGGTAAAATGAGGTAATTTGGAACCATTTACAATTTGGGACATTTGAAATTTTCTCACTGTTTTAGATATTCACAAATTTTTTTTAAATGCATCTGCAACTTTATTTACCATAAAAAAGTTTAAAAAAAAGTAGAAAAATCCTGTTTCAAGATCAATTACAATAGTTGTGACCGACTGTGAGCATAATACATCGATGGCTGTTCCAGGAAAGATGCCAATATTTAATTGCGAAAATTGAGAAAAATATGCTTTTTTCAAAAGAAAAAACATATTTTTCATAAATAATGAATAATTTTATAACCCCCGACTGAATATTTCCTCAGAAAAAAATAATTTTTTTTTCTCGGGAAAATCATGACGCAATTCACTAAAAAATGCAACATTTTTGGTCGGGAGTATGTTTAATACTCCTATTTGATCATTCTCTTTAGACAGCATACCGCAGCATAATTCCTATAATAATATAAGTAATAAAAATCGTGATTATAATATCCCCCAAGTTGATAAATAATTTCAGAGGAAATTCCAAGTCCATTTTGACATTTTGAGAGAAAAAGAAAAAAAAATGAAAGAGAAAATTTGCTACTAAATGCTTCCCGGCGCCATCTATCGTCAGTGTTTAGTTCTGCCATCATCCACTGCGAGCGCTAAACAGTGCCATTTTCATGTATTTGCTTAGCACTTTTTTGTTCGAGAGCTGCTGATTGGCCAGCAGACCGATTCAGCAAAAAAAAAATGCAGAAAATCCTATTTTATTCTGCTAACTGTGCTCGCTGGGACATGCGTGATATTCATAACCTTTGACACGGTAGTTATCATTTTCCCTGTTTCTAATGGAAGGTGTTAGGAAAATATCAAAGTGTTTTGTTTGATTTTTAGGCATAATTTGTGAAATATTATTACGTCCGTGTGAAAATCGAAGGACATACATCTATTTAAAAGGTGAATAAAAAATATTTGTGAAATATTACATTAAAAAGAGAGAAAGTGATTTAATTTCGTGCTGCTTTCAAAACAAGTTTTTTTTGAAATCTTGGAAAAGTTGATTTTGTGAATGAATTTCGTGGTTTTGTGCAGTGAAATCATGTTTACAAGGAAGAGAAAGATCCTTAAGTATCCGGAGAAATAGTTGCAACAGCAGTTAGCAGCTGATAAGGAGAAAATCTCCTGGAAAAGGCTGCAAAGATTTCCAGATTCCGAAGACCACTTTTTCTGATAGAGTGGGTAGTAAATATCGCAAAAACTCCTGGAGAAAGACAAATAGGAGCCTCTACAGAACTCCCAAAGCAAGTGGAAAATGACTTAGGCGGATGGGGAATTGAAATGTGCTAAAAATTGCATTCGCTTTAAAACTGTAATTGCTGGACAGCGCGAGGCGTCTGTGAAATTTACAGAACCTCTTTTTGGTTGTATGGTAAGGAATCGACGTAATAATTTTTGACTTTGATTTTTTGCTTTCGATGCAATACGCACCTTCTTCTTTGGGAAGAAGAGTTTTTTATTCTGGGCTGAAATTTCCCATCCGACGATCACCGGATTATTGTTAAAAAATCTTTTTGGTTGGACGTCCAGGAAGTTTTTGGTAATTAGCGTTCCTCAACTGTTACCCGGACATAAAGGAGGGATTAGCATAACCATCAAATGTGCAAGTAATACAGAGAAAACCCTCAACATTTGATTTTCTACATATTTCGTATGATATTTTGTTATTAATATCAGTATGTCCAACTTTCCAAAAGTTTTTGTCCAACTTTCCAAAATTTTGTCCATCTTTTCAAAATGTGTTATTTTTTAATTTGATTGAATATTCTAATTAATTGATTGAAAATTCTAATAAAAACTGTTAAGACTCTGTTAGAATATTTCACAAGGAATCTCATGATATAAATTAAATGAAAATAATAAATATTTATTCGGCTTAAAAATGCATTTGAAATTGAACTTTTTCTTAAGTGTCTCCCTTTTCGCAATCCACCCTATCAAGATTTATTTTATAAGTTTAATTTCTCTCGACTGAAAAAATCTGGAACAAAATCGTCAGTTAAATCAGCATTTGTCGTAACTTCATTTTTGCGATTTCGGGATATATACATATTTAGAATCGGCGTAATTTTGTTTATTAAACGCATTTGAGAAAAAGAAACTTTTATAAGCCCATTAAAAATTATTTTAAACAAAAATTATCGTAAGTGCCCTTAATTAATAAAAATTTATCAGAATTTGTCGTAACTTCCATTTCTGGGCAAGTTACGACAAATTTCCATACAAAATTTTCTCTAATCAGCATTTGTCGTAACTTCTTTTGCTCGATTGCGTGGCTTGTAATTTGCAGCAAAAATGTAAAATTTCTCATTAAAGCGTTCACAAACTCTTCCAAATATCCAAAGACAGTGCGAATAATGCAACATTAAATCATTTTAATTCGATATTTGTGAGAAAAAAGTGAGGAAAATCCCTGCCCATCTGTCATTAATTCAAAACAAAAAAAGCGACACGGCACGCAAAATTTATTCAATAAAATTTATTAAATTAAAGCTTTTAGGGACAGGGATAAGAGTTTAATTGATTAATTTAGTCAAATAATGGTGCTTATTATCACTAGAGTCATTGAATTTGATATAATGCATTTTTGAAAATTGTCGTAACTTCCAAGATGTCCATACATTGGAAGTTACGGTTCTATAAACGATGAAAGTTACGATAAAATCTTATTGTGTTTCATCGGACATATATCTCAATATCTCAGCTTTTAAATCATTTTATAAAGTTTTTCTCGAGTTAACTTACAGTTTATTAGTGCTACTTTTTTTATTTTGACTCAAAAGTATCGCATTCGTGGCTCATTTTTAAGAAAAATGAAGCTGAACTGAAAATTTCGTCTCCTGAAAAGTTGTCAAAAGGAAGTTACGACAAATGCTGATTTAACTGACGAAATAATGCTTTACTATATTTGGCATGCTACTGTACCTTTCATTCTCCGTGCCTTCTGCTACGGAGCCAAGTTGGTGTTCGCGCGAACTGGCAGAAGTTGTTCGTCGACGATGGTGATGGTGATGATGTCCCTGAGGATCGACAACTTTCTCCAGTGTCTCCAGGCGCTTCTGAATGGCATCGAGAGATTCAGAAATGTGGGACAATTGTGCCTTTTCTTCGGTGGTTTTCCCATGAGTGCACAGCATACACCTGAACAGCCCATTTAGAGACACCTCAATAGCTCCCTCTTCATCAGCATTCTGCCCCACGCCATTCTGTAGGAAGCCCAGCAGTGATTTTTGCTTGGCACGCTTTGCTGCCTCTTCGGCCTCCTTCTTCTCCTGCTCCAACTCCTTCTTGGTCTTCTTGGCCACCACCTCACGAGTGCCCCAAGACACGACATTGAGATTGATGATGGAGTAGAGAATGAGCAGGAGGTACATGGACGGAATGGACAGGAGGTAGATAATGCCAGCAGTAACACACCAAAATTCCTGCGGATGCAGGCAGGCTGCTATGAAAAATGACCCCGATAGTGATATCAAGAATATAGCCGATGGACTTCCAATGCCGTCCTCGCCCAATTGAAGTGCCGTACCCACTATCACTGCCATCATCACCAATGCATAGAGTGTTGACAGTATCTGAGCCACAATCACCTGAATATTGGACTTGCACGTAAAGCAGACAAGCATAAAGAGGATAATGGGTATAATGTTGTAGTAGAAGGAGGTCCAATTGTCAATTTTGAATGCCGCCACAAAGGCACCGACCAACATAAGAAAGATCGTGCCTGGACCCAAAATTGTACCACCCATCAACATCATTTGGTAGAAGATGTAGAGAAGAGAGATGTTGTCATTTATCTTAATGGTTCTCTTGTAGTCCGTCAGCAAATCCATGATATTGGCAATTGTCGAAGGCACCCACCGGCGACGTTGATTGTAGAATTCTGTAAAACCTTCCGGGCAGTGTGTATAGGCGTCCGATGCAGCTGAATACTCCACACGATATCCTCGCTGAAGCAACAAAGTGCATAGCCATCGATCTTCACCCTGATCGTACTGGACATAGTGTCTAGCCTCATCAGATCTTGTTGTATACTTCCTCATCACATTGTCATCCATCAGAGCTTTCCCGCGGAACAGTGAGAAGCATCCAGGACTACAGAGTACACATCCAATCATGTGTTCAGTTGCCTTTTGCAGCCAATGACCAATGGCATATTCGAACTTTTGATACCACACCATTGGACCAGATCCAATGGGATGAATTCGTCCACAAGCAGCACCAAGATTGCGATTCTTCTTCATCAAATCCACCAGCAGAGTCACTGCACTGGGTTGGAAATCAATGTCACCATCGAGTGTCAAGAGATAAGTATTCTCAGCCACAACATCTTTCCGATCAACAGATATGGGCAATTCCATGAGCCGATGACCCAATAAGTAGTACATGTACATCACTTGAGACCAGCGTTTTCTGTGTCTTATGCGATCTTTGTCCTGCAAAAGCATTTTTTGCACTCAACCAAAAATTTTAACATAACTGTGTTATTACACTTGCACATTAAAATTTTAATGTGATTCACATTAATTGTCGCTGGTGAGAGTCCAAATGTGTAATTTGTGTGTTTGAATCATTTTATATTCAAAATTTGATCTATTTGTTGATAAAAAGGTAGACTTGGCCCGCAAAATTTGATATAAATTGATTTATAGCATTAATGCGAAAAATTAATGCGATTTTCTCTTTAATTTTTTAATGTGAAAAATATTTATGCTTTAGGTAAATTTAAACTTATTTTTGCAGACCAAATCCACTTCTTTATCAATAAATAGAAAAACCCCAAATATTAAGTGACTCAAAGACACAAATAACATATTTGAATGCTCACAAGCGACAATTAATGTGAATCACATTAAAATTTTAATGTGCAAGTGTGATAACGTCCACTGAGATAAAAGATCAGAGCAAAAAACAATAATTTCTTTCATTTTGAACATCATTCCAAAAAAAAATAATGCATAACTTTTCAGATCATCGCCTGTGGTATTGACATCGCAAATTTATTTCAGAGGATACTGAATAATAATGCAAAGTCGTAGCGGCAATTAAAATATAAGGGAGAAGTGCGGTAGGGAATGTTCGCTATCTTCGGACAACCCAATTTTTTCCAAGTTCCTAATGGATTTGACTCATTACTCTTTACAGGAAATTTGAGGCAATGGACTAGCTAATTAAAATAATAATACTATAATGGATTAAACTCATTTAAAATATAAAAATTGCCGGATAAGCTTGTGGTTAACTGAAATTCTTTACAGGCAAACTCGGAGTGCATGCAATTTGGGAATGTGTAAAAATTCGATTATGAGTTAAATTTTGGGGATAAAGAATCGCGTAGAGTGAACTGTTCTTGTCGGCCGAAATGGGTAAAATTGGCTCGATGCGATTCTTTACTTTAAAAATGCAATTCAAAATCGAATTTTCACGCAGTCTGAATTGCAAGCACACCAAGGACCGAGGTCCTCTGTAAAAAATCCAGTTACGATAAGCTTATCCTGGGGTTATCACTTGTCATTTTCTATTTTAAATAGTTTGAGTTGTTTGAGTACAGAAGGCCAAAAAAAGGAAAAAAGTTCATTGAAATCGATTAATAAACGTTAGAGTCCGGTCAATTTGGATATAATAAGGGTTGGTACATTGAGGTGGAGTAGGGACGGATCTCGATCTCAGAATAAAATTTAATCAAAAAGCATCGTCTAATTTTCGAAAATCGATTTTTCGATTAATCAGACCTGATATTAAATCCATTAAATCGGATGAAATTGAGGTATCCAGAAGAGTTTTAACGAGAGCTTTCGATTAACAATTAGACCGCGGAAGGTATGAACATTTCAAAATTCAATTTCCTATCCCTTATAGCTCGTTTCAGGGGTGCTTAAGTATATTTTTTTTAATTGAAAACTCTTGTGTCCAGCTATTGTCGAGAGCCGATTCAAATCAAATTCGAGTTCGCGAATATTTGATTAATAAGCAAATTCTTTTATATGGCACTTGCAATTGGTGCGGAGGAATCCTGCTAAGCTAAGCATTTCCTCCGCAACTGAGTCAGTTCAAGTTTGGCTCTTGTACTAATCACATCAATTTTAAATAAAATATTTTTAATTAAAAAGACAATTTGTGTATAATTTATTTGAACCCCGCCCCTACACTATAATAGGGTCTTCAGACTTATGACTTAGTCATATGACTCAACTTCTCTAAATTCTTATTAGTTAAGACTTTTGGAAAATTTTGACTTAGAATTGGATATTAAGGGTAAATAGTCCATTAGAGTCTGAAAAACCAATAAAATTGGTATTAATTATTAGTTAAGACTTTTGGAAAATTTTGACTTAGAATTGGATATTAAGGGTAAATAGTCCATTAGAGTCTGAAAAACCAATAAAATTGGTTGTTATTTAGGATTTTAAAACTTTTAGTAACTATGGGCAAAACCTTTAGTCTGAAAATGACTTAACATACTAAAATTTGAGTCCGATCCATGCCATAGGCGATGAATTATTAAGAAAACAAAATTTGGGGATGTTTCAAAATAGCGGAAGGGAGGAAGTTTGAATCTGGCATCACCAACATCTAGCCACCTATCGATATTATTGAACCTTTGCCGAAAAATTCTTGTCGATATCTCTTTCCGTTTTCTCTCCAGAAATGGGTATATGACGGCCGAGACAGTACGGGCCAGTCACAGAAATCGAATTTTAGCGCATATGATATTCGTGATCTATGAGTGTTATGTCCTGGACACACTTACGACTAAAGTCCAGAGACGACTAAGCTCGTTCATAGCCAAGTCAGTTCCTGACACACTACAAATGAGGCTTAGAATTCGCTGGTATCCACAAAACATAACTTTCCTGGGGTTTTATACAGATATTTCTACTGAAATGTACTAGTAGTCCATTGAAAATGAAACTACTTTTAAATTTACTTCACACTTCACGCATAACAACAAGAATTATTCACTAGAATAGCCAAAATTGGCTTAAGTCGCGAGTTAGCTTCCTCCTCACAAATAATTGCCAATAACAATAATTATTGGACGTGTACTGAGACATGATGTTACAAATAGTTTCATTTTCAGAGGAGTATTAGTGCATTTCAGTAGAAATATCTGCATAAAAACCTAGGGAAGTTATGTTTTTTGGTGCTAAGCCTCATTTGTAGTGTGTCAGGAACTGACTTGGCTGTAAACTAGCAAGATGAATAAAAACAAATAACAAAGTAATAAGGTGGGCCAGATCGGAGTGGTAATGACGTAGATACTTTTTGGAGGTTATGTCAAAAATCAGCTGTTCGTGACTCGCGCCAAAATCTTATGCGAATACATTTCTATAAAATGTTAGGAATATATCTCAATTATTAGTTTAATTGTTAACAGTAATGACTATTTTTATCAATTAAACTAATATTTGATGTTTCTGTTTTTCTCATACTTTTTTTGCCACAAAATTCCACTGAACAAAAATTATTTCCACAAAACCCGGCAAACCATACACGCCATACACCATATGAGCAAATCACAAATGTGTCAGAACATTCAGTACTCATATATTTTGGAAAAACTCAGAATAAGTAAAATAACATGGAATTCAAAGCAAAAAAAATCACGTAGAATACCAAATTGATATAAAATGCAAACGTTCAGACATTCTCAACAGAAAACAAATATTAATTTTCTTTAATTTCGTAAGACTTCTAAAATAGTTTTAAAGACTCATTAAATCCATTTCCCCATTAAGATTTCCACATTTTTTGTTTTGTGTTAAACTAAGAAAAAACAAGAAAAATCTTAAAATGAGTTTTCATTGATTTTATTAACAAAAAGCTATTTTATTAAGTTATTGTTTCTTCAACACTTTCTAAAATTTTCCTCTAAAATTGATATCTTTACGTATGTATCAGGTATGTGTTTTTTTTAGAACTGTCAAGAGCAATTCAGAGAAGAAATTTAAGGTAACATTTGAATTCTCAACTTATGGTTCCTTCAGTACTATTTTACGACTATTTTGGATCTTATATTACTTAATTTTTATCAATTGTTTTTACATTTACATTTGTTTTATGTTTTTTAACCAATTTTCATGCCATGAAACCTATAAAATGTCATCACCTTATGAAGTTTTGCCAACGAGGGGAATTAATTAAGACAAAATTGGCATTTTCTCGTCTTTAGCGAGATTTTTTTTGAATATCGCAATACTTGAGAGAAAAATATTTACGATATTCGAAATTTTTGAGAATCAATTGCGTTATTCTAATAATTTCTATTCTGGATTAAAACGTGACCTTTTTTGATAATTGTAGTCTTAATTGTAGTAAAACGGGTAAAACACATTCAATTGTTCATAAGATTAAATTTTAAAATTTGACAATGGAAAATCTATTTAAGGATATTATTGAGTTTAATGGCATATATGGGCGATATTTTATCGCAGGCAATTTTAATATCATACCCAATGTGGTCATATTAGTAAAAAGGTTTTTTTTTAATCAAAATTCATTATATTATACTTATTTGAAGTTCATTAGCCGAGGAGCAATAAATATATTTTCATTTATGAAGAAAATTAATTAATCTATGCAAAATTATTCGATTCTTATTTTTCTATTACAAATGTTTGACAAATCTGAGTTGTCAACACTGTACCAGTCGGGTAAAAGTATCTACGTCACTGGCACTTCGATTTGGCCCACCTTATACTTGAAACATCTTGGTAAACTAGCTTAGTCGTCTCTGGACTTTAGTCGTAAGTGTGTCTAGGGCATTAGATTGTAGATTGTTGGGGGTTTTCGACTGGCGTTGGACAACTAGGCTCAAAAGAGCCCTTTGTGTCCCTCATTTTCCATAATTACGTCATCAGTCTGATCCATTTTGTTACAATTCATTTTCCTTGGTAAATGATAAGATGTTCTTTACATTAACAATGCTTAAGTCCTCCAAATCAATCACCCTCTTTCCTAATATCTTCTGTCTCGAAAGTACCAGAGTCGGACAATCGTACAAGATAATTGTAGAGCTCATCGTTTTCAGTCAAGATTCTGATCTTCTCTATATTCCCAGAAAACATTTCCTTTGGGTACAAAACATCTGACAACATAGCAGTTGAAGGCAAGATCTCAACGTCTCTCAGAATCTTACGATGCCCAATCAAAGTCCCTCTATTATTCCATAATTCTCTATTCCTTAGCCTAATTGCACATTTTAAACCCTCCCGTTCAATAAAAATAAACATACAACCAGAAAAAAATGACATTTCCACCGTTTAGACCTGGAGGTTGGAATCAACGCTAAGACGGCGGTGGACGCATGGGGGGTGGGAAAGGTCAAGAGTGAGATGAAATAAATTCAATTCAATTCAAATTCAATTCAATGTGTAGAGGAAGCAAGCAATTTTTTTATGAGTGTTAAAACATGTAGATCCAAAAATTAGGCCCTTATCTGACAAGGTCGGATGATTTCACCACGACCCAGAAAAGCTGAGATTGTAAAGAAACTCAACAAAAAAACGTTGTTTGAAGCTTGAGTTGTCCCGAAGACAGCCCGCTTTTCCCTATTTTTTGACGATTCAGGTTTCATATACTTCCATTTTATTTTTCCAAATAAAATTTCATCCACGGTTCTTTTCAGGAAATGTGATCTTAGGATTAGCTATTAAAATATATATTTTCATGGATCAGACTCATTAAATAAATGAAAAATTGAGTTGTCCCAAGGTACCGCACTTTTCCCTATTCCTAATTTATTAAAAAAAAAATAATATTTAGAATAATGAAAAATGTAATATTTTAATCAATCGTCCCGAAAGGCTTGAGAAAATGGATTTTTGCCTTTAGGATTGAGCGTGATACGATTGAGAAATGTGTTAAATTAATTTTTCGCTATTTTATTTATTTTATTAGAAAGAAAACATGTTAAATTTGGCACTGTCATTGTCTTTGGATCTTAGATCTTTTAGGTCCAAAGACAATGGCACTGTACAAATGAGCAGTAAAAAAATTCAATTCAGTCACAAAAAATAAAATTACAAAAAGTTACAAAATTTAGAACTTTATAGTAGAACTTTAGTGAAATAATGATGCAAGTTTTGTGAAAGGGGATAATTAAAGAATTTTCGTAAAAATTTAGATTGTTTTACTGATCAAAATTTGATATGTTTTACCCAAATTTATAATAAAAAAAACAGTTTAAAAAAGATTTTTTTCTACGGTGCAAATTAAAATAGATCTCAAAATTTAAAACTTTGGTAAGGGGGAACACGGGCGAATTTGATAATTAACTATATAATGCCAAAATATTTTAGTTTCTTAATTTTAGTTGAAATAATTAAAACATTGAAGAGTTTAGCCACTCAGAATTGAAAGCAATATAACTGAAATATTTTATGAGAAAATTACATGAGAATGATACTTTATTATATGAATAATTTTGAATATTCAAGAGAATAGCAGAATTTTCTAGTAGGGCAAAAGCAGTGCCTTCGAGCGATTCAAGCTTCGAAAAGTCATTTTTTCAATATGTTTTTAATGAACTTGACCCATGCCAAATGCCCAATGCCCAATGCCTTAAATTTCCCAAAAAAAACCAAATCCGTTAATATCGGAAAAAAATTAAATTATCCGAAGTTTTATTCGTCCGAAGATAGCGCTCTTTCCTCTACTATTTATTTGCTCTCTAATTTGCACTTTTCATATTAAAATTGTTAGTTTAATTTGAAATCTTAATTTTATTTCTGCAGAAAATTCCGCAAAAGGTACAAAAAGTATTTTTAAAGTAAATTACAAAATAAAATTTGTTTTTATTTTCTATTGGAATTTTTGATTTTTTTGATTTTCCTCGGTATTATAAAATCCATATTTATCATTTTGTTATAAAATGTTCATAGATTTTTTTTTAAAAAAAGCTTTAAATAAAAATAATTTCATGTAAAATTTCATCCTTACCTTCAAATGAGCAATCATTTTCGTCTTTCCGGGCAGAGTCCAAACGAGACGTCCTCCATAGGGCGTTGGGTATTTTTTCGGTGGACGAATTCTGATGTTAGTTTGATGGACATCCGATGCAGCTTCATCAATTGTGGCCACTAAGAGCTTGACGAATCTATTGACCTGAATATCGCTGTCGCTATGATCGGAAATTTCAAAGGCATCATCGAAGAAAATATGGGCTGAAAATTAAAGAGAAATTAGGAAAAATCCCGAGACTTACCTTAATCTTAAGACTTACTTTCAAATTCATAGTAGTCAGGATCTACAATTCTCAGATACTTCTGAGCCACTCTCCGAGCACACTGATCTTCGTCCAGACGCAGAATACTCTTCAAGAACTCAATCATCTCATCCTTCGTCTCGTGCCACATCGTAGCACAAGCATAAATTCTTGTGATTTGATCAGAAGATTTCACACTGGGTTTCTGCACAGCAGATCCTTCTGTGTGGACAGATATCGTTTCATAGTACTCATCTCCCTTCTCCTTCTCAATCTCTGCCAAGTCCTCTGTCTTTACATCTGCCTGATCATCTCTTCTGCGATTTAGTGCCATTGATTGATCAATCAGCAGAGCATTGTACATTGGACTCACGAAGAGTTTCTCCGTCGTGGCCAGACGTTCGCATTTCGGTGTCCAAATATGTAGAGTTATCCAGGTTTGGGAAAGAAGCCAGAGTAACCATGCCCAAGCCATCTGTCGTGATGCAAAATCACTCAAACGAAAAACTGGAGGACTATCGAAGAAGAGGTAGTCAGGAATTGAACCATGGAAGAAGCACGGATCACCATTTCGAATGCCACAGGCTGCAATCAGAAGGGATATGGACACGGGAATTGTGAGATTCACCGGGAAGGCATAACTGAAGCCCTGAATTAAGATCTTGCAGGCAAACTTCCCGAAGACATAGCAAAAGTAGGCAGCAAGAACCTGAATAACAATCATATAGATGACAGTATTATAGGAAGCATCTACATCGATCGTATCACCAATTTGTCCAGCATTGAGAAGATCTGGAAGAGCTTGGCTCGCAGACACCACCTCTTCCACCACAATTTTATGTGGTCCAAATCCAGGGCCAAAGAGACTAAAGAAATTGGCCACATTCTCTCCCTGAATCCACCAAATCAGCAGAACAGAGCAGAAAAAGATCATGACCTTCCAAATGGATAGAAAAATGTAGGAAAAGTATCTTGTAACACGAAGTTCTTCCTTGATCTTTCCCAGCCCACGCACGAAGCTAAATGGACTCTGAGGCGACACATAATTCTCCCACCAACCGCACGAAGTCATAAAGGCAGCAATTGGTATCACCCAGAGAACTGGACGATTCTCCAGCAGTGGCCATACAACAAATCCCGTGACTTGGGCAGCAATTGCAGCAATATCTACGATGGCCTTCACAGCCCGTCGTCCCTCCTTCTTGGTGCGCGACAGCAAACCCAGGAAGCCAGGAACAACACAGAGGCAATTTGTGAGCATAGCCCCCTTAACAGCATCCAACTCTGGCAGCACAACAAAGAACAACAAGGCCAATCCGGCTGTATGGAGTGTCTCCATGAGGGTGACAAAGAGGAAGTGTGTGGTGAGAGGTCGTTTCCACGACTGCAAGAGAGACAAGAATCAAGGTGTTGAGGAAAAAGAACACAATATTTGACATGGGCATAGGAATGGAGAGATGTTGTATACCTTGAAGAAGCATATTCGCATAGATCGGATCAGGGCACCAACCTCAGGAATTGCAAAGACAATCAGTAGGGCCCACGACCACGCCACCCTCTCCTCCTCCGGCAGTGTAACAACAAATTGCTTCTCACGCGCTATATCGCGATTGCAGTAGGGTATCTTTCGATCCCTCTTCAATTGCGACGTCATAAATAGAACACAGCCCTTGGCAATGACGCCACCACCCAGAACAATGACGAATGTCAACAGGTAGGCAATTACTTTGAGTATTTTAACAGTGAAATCCATACACGCCTGATTGGCCATGGATCCACTGTCCACCTTCACGGGCGGATCCCGGAAAACATCCCAGCCTTTTGTCTCATGCACCGTTCGCTGGCTGCAACGACAAGGAGAAAAAAAAGCATTTCCCATCAAGAAAAAAAACAAGTCTTCCACACCATTAAATCTCTCTAATCGAGCCTCTCCTTAAAATTTAACTTCCTTCATTCATTAGTTCTTTTGCACAACAATCGAAAGCTCTCTATATTGGTCTCACAGATTGGACCGCACTATCTCATCTATTTGATCTCTTTTTCCCAACAATAAAATTCCATTCCATTCTCCCAATATAACAATTTATATTATTTGGATTGTGCAAATCAACATTAATTCCATTCAAATTATTATGTCGACATTGTGCAAAAAATTTACTTCTCTTTCGATATTTTATAAATATATTGCAATACATTTTGTTTTATTGCTTATATATCTCTCATTACACACGAAATATTTCACTATAGATATACACTGTAAAAAGTGCATGGGAATATCATTTACTTAAAATTTCTTACCACAAATATGATTTATGACTATTTTGGGCAATTTCTAACAGGTCGATCCAAAAATTCTTGCAGATTTTCATGTAAAACTTTTAAACCGCACGCAGATTTTTGTATAACGTTTTTGAAATTTAATTTTCCGGCTTTGCAAGACATGCGAATTTTGTTTTGAAGTATACAATTTTTTTTTAATTCGATGTTATTCGCAGAAAAGTGGTATTATATATTCAGAATATATTAGGCCACGCCCCAGTGGTGCTTTATGAATAAGATCCACAAAGGAGAATGGTCAAAACTATATGGGCGCTGGTCCCGGAATCGCCACAAAAGAGAGTAGGCTCATTTTGTAGGTACCGTCGTTGCGGGTGACTTTGCACGTTTTTTCGCTATTTTTCAACTTTGCTCTCTAAAAGTGGATAGTTAAAGTGAAGGCAGGGGGGTTTTTGAGTAAAATTATTTGTATTCAGTTGTTAATGAATGGATTTTGTGCCACTAGCATTAATTTTATAAAATTTTACTATGTTTAAAAAAATCAAGAAAAAAGGCTTGCACTGGGGATAAGGTGCGGGTGACTTTGCACTTTTTAATAAATACTAAAAAATCAACAATTTCTGATAATAAACGACAATGAAGATCTTTACATCTAAGGGTAATATGCACGAGATCTACAAGATGACATGATCGCCATCTTGATTTGACGTTTCTGTCCGCCATTTTGAATAACTGTCAAAACCTAAAACTGGTCCGATTGAGTTGAAATTTTAGTATGTTGTAGCTGATGTCAAGACCTTTTCAGAACGTATCTATGTCCCAGTCTACGTCAAGTATTTACCTAGATACAGAGGCTCAAATTTTAAAATTTTGAAATCATCATATTTTGGCGATCTTTATTTACTAATCCTTAATTTTAAAATCTAAATGAAATGCCTCAGTAACCATTAAAAATGGTTGAGGCTTTTATTTTATATATTTATTTACTCTTACATAATTAAAAAAAAATAAATGAAAAGTGCATTTATTAATTTTTTTTATTTTTTCATTTTTGCAAAAACAGTTTTTCAGATCTTCAAATAATATGCTGTTATAAAGAAAAACATTACTTTTCTTTTTGTTTGTTATTTAGATCTCATCGCCTAACGATAGTACTGTCTTTTTTGTGATGATTTCGATAAAAGAAGCTCTCCGTAGTTCTGTATTCATGAAAATGTCAAAATTTTGAACTTGGAGCTCCTGTATCCAGGCAATCGCTTGACCTAGGTCGGATGTTATATATGTTCTGAAAAGGTTTTAACATCAGCTATAGCATACTAAAATTTCAGCTCAATCGGACCAGTTTTAGGTTTTGACAGTTATTCAAAATGGCGGACAGAAACGTCAAACCAAGATGGCGACCACACCATCTTGTAGATCTCGGTCACTTTATCTTAAATTATCAAAAAATTGGATAATTTTTAGCCAAATACTTTTATAATAAAGCTTTAGAAAGACCATTACATGCAATTTTATAACATAAATCATGCGTTCTTAGAAAGATAATAGGGAAAAAAAATATTTTAATAAAAATAATCAACAAAATCGAAGTGGATTATTCTAGCCAGATAAATTTAGAATAGATTTGGGCAATTTACTACTCTGAAATCGATTTTGAAATTGCACCTTCAGATAACTTTTTCACGGAGCCGTTTTTTGACAAAATACCTATATTAGCATTTCATTGACTATTACTGAAACCACAAGAATCCTTTTGAGGATCATTGTACCTTGGTACTTAACATATTCCTATATACTTTGACATGGTAGGCCGGATCGGCGAAGACTATCAATAAGTGCTAGAATTGTTCAAAGTCTCACGAACAGCAGAGTGCAAAGTCACCCCCCGAGTGCAAAGTCACCCGCAACGACGGTACTGATATAAGAATAAAAAAATTGCCGGAACCCAGGACGATAAACGCTGAGAGTTCTTGTAAAAAAGCGTTTATCCTTCCGAAATATCGCTGTTTTGACAACAAATTACTCAAGAACGACTAAAGCGATCTTGATGAAATTCGGTATATACGGGCTTCAGACCTAAGGCTTAGTCAAATGGCTTAACTGATCTAATTTCTTATCAATTACTATTTTTGGAAAAATTTAACTTAGGATTGGATTATTAAGGACACATGACCAATTAGGCTCTCAAAAAGCAATAAAATTGCTCATAATTTAAGATTTTGAGACATTCGGGAACTGGGCTAAACCTCTAGTCTGAAGCCTGCCATAGGATCAGTGTATTACTTAAACTTTTTATTCATGCATACCACCCCCTCCCCCGACCCTCCATTCTTGTAGCCCCCATACAAAATGAGGCCATTTTATCTTACAACTCCTTTCTGAGAAGAGGTACAATGCTGAAATACGGCATGCGAACCAGGCTTAAAGAAAACTTTTTAACCATACACTACCGAATCCTTCTTCCATCATCCCTTCTAGTAGCCCCCATACAAAATGAGAGCATTTTAACTTATAATTCCTTTCTGAGAGGAGGTAAAAAGCTGAAATTCGACATGGGAACAAAGCTTAAGGAAGACTCTTTAACTTGCATACCACCCCAACAACACCCACCTGTCTGATAGTCCAAATATAAAAAGAATTCCTTCGCACAAATTGTTATTAATCCACTGAATTGCATATTAGTACAACTTCTGTAGACAATAAATCGAGAAGCAACTCCAAAGTCTTGATTACAATATCAAAAAAAAATCACCACTAATGCCAATTAGATTATACAATGAGGATATGTTTCTATCTTTCACGTACTAACAGATCTTAATGAGGCGAAAAATGATATATAAAAAATCTGGAAAATGATTATTATTAACGTTATTACTTATTCACTTTTTTTTTCATTCAATCAAGCTCGATCAAAAAGTTCTACGTGAGGATTGTAATACACTGACCCTATATCGAATTTCATCAAGATCGATTTAGCGCTTGAGCAGTTCTTGCATAATTTTTGTCAAAATAGTGATTTATCGGAAGGATAGAGGCTTTTTACCAAGGACTCCCAGCGTTTATCGTCCTGGGTCCCGAGATTTTTTTTAATCTTATACCAGTATCTGCAAAATGCGCCTACTCTCAACTCTGGATAAAGATAAATCGGTGCTCATATATACTTTTGACCATTCTTCCTTCTAAAAAATAGTTTTTATGCTCTAGAATTTTTCCTCCATATTTTAGAACATTGGTCCCAGAATAAAAGTTGTTACCTATACCAATGTCTATATCCATTGACATAGGTCCCGTTTCTGGCGATTTTGGGACCGGATTTGACCATTCTCCTTTATTTGAAAAATACCCGAGGTATTTCTCGTATAAAATAAGTCAGGTACCGTCGTTGCGGGTGACTTTGCACGTTTTTTCGCTGTTTTTCAACTTTACCCTCTAAAAGTGGACAGTTAAAGTGAAGGGAGGGGGGTGAATGGGTAAAATTATTTGTATTCAGTTGTTAATGAATGGATTTTGTGCCACTAACATTAATTTTATAAAATTTTACTATGTTTAAAAAAATCAAGAAAAAAGGCTTGCACTGGGGATAAGGTGCGGGTGACTTTGCACTTTTTAATAAATACTAAAAAATCAACAATTTCTGATAATAAACGACAATGAAAATCTTCAGTTCTAAGGGTAAGATGCACGAGATCTACAAGATCACGTGGTCGCCATCTTGATTTGACGTTTCTGTCCGCCATTTTGTATAACTGTCAAAACCTAAAACTAGTCCGATTGGGTTGAAATTTTAGTATGTTGTAGCTGACGTCAAGACCTTTTCAAAACGTATCTATGTTCCAGTCTACGTCAAGTATTTACCTAGATACAGAGGCTCAAAGTTTTAAATTTTGTAATACTCATATTTTGGCGGTCTTTATTTTTGAATATTCAATATTTGAAACCTAAACGAAATGCCTCAGTAACTATTAAAAATGGTTGAGACTTTTATTTTATATATTTATTTACTCTAACATAATTGAAAAAAAATAAACGAAAAGCGCATTTAATTAATTTTTTATTTTTCATCTTTGCGAAAACAGTTTTTAATATTCTCAAATAATGCACTGTTATATACAAAAACATTACTTTTATTTTTGTTTGTTTGTTAGATCTCATCGCCTAACGATAGCGCTGTCTTTTTTGTGATGGTTTTGATAAAAAAGCTCCCTGTAGTTCTGTATTCATGAAAATGTCAAAATTTTGAACTTGGAGCCCCTATATCCAGATAATCACTTGATCTAGGTCGGATTTTATATATGTTCTGAAAAGGCCTTGACATCAGCTAGAACATACTAAAATTTCAGCTCAATCGGATGAGATTTTTGTTTTGACAGTTATTCAAAATGGCGGACAGAAACGTCAAATCAAGATGGCGACCATACCATCTTGTAGATCTCGGTCACTTTATATTAAATTCCCACAAAATTGGATAATTTTTGACCAAATACTTCTATAATAAAGCTTTAGAAAGACCATTATATGCAATTTTATAACATAAATCATGCGTTCTTAGGAAGATAATAGAGAAAAAAAAATATTTTAATAGAAATAATCAACAAAATCGAAGTGGATTATTCTAGCCAGATAAATTTAGATTGGATTTGGGCAATTTACTATTCTGAAATCGATTTCGGAATTGCACCTTCAGATAACTTTTTCACGGAGCCGTTTTTTGACAAAATTCCTATATTAGCATTTCATTGACTATTACTGAAACTACAAGAATCCTTTTGAGGATCATTGTACCTTACTTGGTACGTAACATATCCCTATATACTTTGACATGGTAGACCGGATCGGCGAAGACCATCAATAAGTGCTGGAATTTATGAAAGTCTTACGGACAGCAGAGTGCAAAGTCACCCCCCGAGTGCAAAGTCACCCGCAACGACGGTACTTTGTTAGATTGATTGCAAACAAAAATAACAATTGTGAAAGTACGTAGGGCGGGGGAACTGATAAATGATACGCTTTCTTCAGAGCCACTCCCACATAAAGCCCTGATTTTATCCACTATAGAAACAACTGTTCGTCTACACCCAAAACTTGAAGTGGAAGAAATTTAAAAACAATTTGGAAATCATTCTGTAAGACTTACAATATTTCCGGACTATATTTAAATTTCATTTGTGGGCGTGGCCTATTTTAAGTAGGCGTCAACCTTTGGACAAGCCTATAAAATAATTCTATAAATTTAGTAGCTGTATTAGGCAACGTTTTCCTTTCTTAATCAAAAAAAAAAAACATAATAACATTTCTTAACAATATTACTTTGAGCGGAAATTTAAGAAGGTCCAAATTTATCTGCCCATAAGATTTTAATTGCTATTTTCTACATTCTAAAAAAATTTAAAACTATTAGGGGGAGATGGGACTACTTTGAGCTGTGGGGCTAGATTGTTATAAGACTTTTTCAGCTATTTCTAAATGAATCTAGGCCTTATAATTATTTTATTTCGATCCACAATTATTTTGTCTATCCAAATTGCATCATGTTAAAACCCAGTTTCCATTAGAAATATGAGAAAAAATCGTGTAACAATGTAACCCCATGGCTCAAAGTTGCCCCACGTTCCCCTAAGAATCTTTCAAAAATTATATTTCAGCCCTTTTGTTATAATAAGAAGGCCAATAACATCTTCAAGAAAAAAGTTAAGAATTCGTTGTCCTGTATAATATCTTATAATAATAAAATAATAAAACTTAATATTATTGTCGAAATAAATTTGACTAGTTCAGTTTTAAAGTTCAGAACTATTTAAGAAGAGTATTAATTACTTGGCATCATGTGATTCAGAACAAACCCTACTTACGCTTACGGCTTCTCTTGGAATCTTTAACATTTTTGTCAAATTTAAAAATGAATTAGAAAAAGAATGAAGAAAAAATAAAATGAAAATGAAACAATTTATTCTTCTTCATTTTAACGGCTTGAAAAAAAACAGGAAGTATTTTGCAATATGACAATCGCAATATAAAAATTTGCACTCAAATAATGCTTCAACTTAGAAAAAAATTGCATTTTAGACTAATTTAAAAAGAAAAGTTTCGCAAGTGAACGCGCAAGAAATTGTGAACTAACTTGATATATTGCACTTTAAAATTTAGCAATTGCTCTCAATCTTTCAGAGTAATTAAAGTTTTCTTAGAAATACAGTTAGAAATAGAGAAATGAAGCATAATGCTAAGAAAACTACAAAAATAACAGTTTCTATCAAATCTACCCTCAAAATCAAACTTACTTTCTCTCCAAGGCACGTTTTAGCCATTGCTTTTCTTTACAGTCGTCGCAAATACATTTTTCAGAAAATGTGAGAAAGAAGATAACTATTTTTCTTCGTTAATAGTTAGTCTAATGTAGAACAAGAAACCGTGTTTCAGCATCTCCCTTTCTTTCACAATATCTCACGCGTAGGAAAAAGTGAAATAAATGATTTCTATTGCTGCACAAAACCCGTTTATAGATGTGTTTTGCATGAGAAAATATCTTGATTATCTCAATGTCTTACTTGAGTAACTCCAGGAGAGAAATTTCCAAGTAGTTTGTGGTTTTTGAGACCATCCTATAGATTTGGTCATCAACCTACAAGGTTGTTCTTATGATTCACGAGCGGGGGACAATAGGAACATAACAATCATGAAAATTCCCTGATCTTTGCGCCAAGATGAGTGTTATAAAAGACATGACAAAGACACCTCCAGGATTTTTTCCTTGATCTCCATTTCAAGCAATCAAGATAATGGCAAATAAATCAACTTGAAATTTTACGATCTATTCGTGCAGTGACAAATTGGATAGTCTTAACAATCAATTAAAAATGTTCGTATTAAACTATATATAATATAAGAAATTCTGCTTCACAGCCTCAGCATAACTTCATTGTCTCCACTTTTGCTCTCTATATCTCTCACAATAGGAGAGACTGGGGAAATTTCATACATGGACAATTCTAAGTCAACATTTTTTCTTATTTTTAAAGTAAAAATCTCGAGAAGAACTGTAATGAGCTAAGCTGTATGAGTTCTAATTAGAAAAAGTGTGAGTAAGTATTCCCTCAATACTATGCACTTCATAAAAAGTGTAAAAAAAAAATACAACAATAAAGCTGAAATAGAAATATCAAATATTTTTCTACTTTCTTTAATTATAAAGCTGATCAAGAGGGCCTTATAAACCGTATACTGTAAGAAATTTTGAAGCATGATTGAAATAAATGTAGCATCATTAACTAACTCTTTAATTTTGTCACTAAAAGCGTTGTTTTATTCCAGAATTGGGAGGTATATGCATTAAAATTTGTTACCACTTGCTGTTCACTTATGTGCAAGGTTTTTATACATATTTTAGTTTTTTTTTACTGAGTTTTTGGTTAAATAAATAAAAAAAAGAAAATAAATAAATTAAAAAATTAAAAAAACAACTGCAGTTGTCTATTTCAATAAATAAATACAAATCTTTTCTCATGGTTCGATGGCTTCTTTTTGGTATTTATTAATAGCGGAGGCAGCTAAAATCCCGAAAGTGCCAAAACCACGAAAGCCAAAATCTTGAATGTGCAAAAACCTAAAACTGAAAGGGATGAAATTATATGGAGGATAATGTGTAAAATAAATTCCCAAGATCCAGAAAATTTACCTTTACCTCTAGCAAGCGCAGATGCAATCGTGGGAGTAGCTATAACTCTTTTAAGAATTCTGGATTTTAGCTTTCGACGTTTTGGCTTTCAGGATTTTGACCGAGATCCATTAATTCATGTATTACATAAAACTAACCTTTATTGTTGGTGTTTTATTATAAGGTGTAAGAAACTATTCTTATTTTAATATTTCGAGTAATTTTTTATGCTTCTGATAGGGTAAATTAAGATAATTCAATACCTGTTCCAAATGGAAACTTTTCACTACTCCAAATGGAAACATCACTTTTCCCATGATAAATGCAGCATTAAATTTTTATTTATATATTTTCTATACTTCAGTTTCATTATTTGGTAATTTTGCTCCAAATAATGCGAAAATCAATTCATATTCACAAATTTTAATTTATAAATTTCTCAGAAAAAATAAAAGTGTACCTTTTCAGCATCGAATTTTTCATCGATCAACCATGTTTTCTAATGAAAAACACAATAGAGTGATTGTTCTTTATTCGTTTTGTCCTACATTTTTTGTAATATTTTTGCCAAAATAATGTGAAATTAAGTGTTAATCTATATTATTAACGGTACGGGAAGTTTTCAAATGAAATAATTACCTATTTCGTGAACATAAAGAGTTTTTCTGAAGTGTTTGCAAATGCTTCAACAGGAAACACCAGAAATATGATATTTTTGGAGAGATTTTCTTATTGTTTTAGATGGGAAAGGAGAAAACACCAGGAATAAGAACAAATCCTACATTCCAGCGCAACTCAACAAGATTTTGGAAGCCTTTCGTTGCGGTTTCAGTTACACTGTTTGTCTCCAATTAGAAAATTTCCCTTTTCTCCATTTAGATCAATTTGTTTCCAATAGAAGCATTTTACACTCGTGTATTTTTCTTGTATTTAAGAAGTTTTCAAATTATATTAAAAGAATTTTTTTCAGGGAGAAAAATCCCTGTTTCAAAGCTGCCCCACTTCCCCTACTGATCTAAAAATTCAAGGATTAGAATGTATTTTAGCTTCAAAATGGGTTTGTGGAGCTAAACAATATTACGGTAAGATCCAGTTCCATTTAAAAATAGGAGAAAAAAGCCCAATTCAAAGGTGCCCCATTTCCTCCTACTTAATGTATTTCCTCACTCTCCCCTAAATGATCATACTTGAGACAAATAGTATTTATACCATCGAGATCTTGTCGAATTGAATAAAAAAAATTATGACGGTGACTGTGGGATATTCGTGTATTTGCCACAAGCTCAAGTATGGTGAAAGTATGTAATTCAATTTCTTGTGTGTTGGATATTTGAGCGACATACACTTTGTGTATTTCTTCATGAAATTTTGCGCAACGCTGTGCTATATTTTTCTTTATTTTCTTGATTCAGTACAATTTAGAAGAGACCAAAAAGAAGAAATATAAGATCTCACTGCAACAATGTCTGCAATTAGACACTTTAACTATGAGAACTGTTTTACATTGGTAACATAGTGGAATTTTCATTTTTATTTCAACCTCTTTGGATTAATCTCTATCATTTGCCCATTCCTATACCCACCCATGTACATATCCCTATCAATTGCTGTTCTTTATTGAATTAAATACAACAGCGTTTGTCCATTTGCTACACGACACTTTTCCAGAGAGCGCAAGATCCAAGAAATCCGCACTGGTCGACCTCCTAGAGCCCGTTTGTGGCATAAATTGGTTCCGGCCTTTCGAATTTTCTTATAAACCAGTTTTTGAGCAATATTCCAATTGAATCAGCCACAACTTTTAAACTCGATCATTGTAAAAATTGTGACGGTGTTAATACATTAAAAAACCGTAGATTGATCTTTTGCCATTTGGCGTTGTAGCAACAAGAAGTTTACTACACTCCCTCATCAGAGAATTCAGCTCAAGCATACTAATTCTTCTAAAGCTTTTATTGCTAAATTTAAAACATATTTTTGCTGTTGCGTATTATATATACAAGAAATTATTGAAAGTAAAATTGATTAATTGAAGCCATATAACTTTTATCGTGAGTTTTATTCATGCAAGTTTACAATATCGGAAACCCAAATGTATTCAATTTGTTCACGTAATTGTACAATTAATTTGAAGTACAATAACGTTTCTTTGTACACTTAATGGCTCAACAAAAATATGAATATGCTCTCATAATAAAACATTTACATACAATTTAAACCTACTTTTTTTAATCTCTTTCACTGTGAAAGCAATTTCCGAAAATAGGCACTTGCAATGCCTAATGAAACTTTATAAGAAATATTTTTAATAATCCATAAACCGATTTCAATTTAATAAATCTATCTATAATATCTCACTTCAATTGTTCACCTAATTTAATTGCTATCATTCTGATTTATTAAATTTCTCTTTCGCATTTACTTCCCTCTAATTTGCCACTCATTAAACCTAAACGATTGTAATTACGAAAATTAATTTTCCTCTTTAAAAAAAAAATCGTGTGCTAAAACGAGAATTTCCGGAACAAAAAACTGCCTTTATGATGATGAATCAAATAATCCCACCGAAAAGCCGAACTATTGTGTGATGAGCCATAATTCTATGGAGTGGCACTGTAAGCTCTTTAGGAGATAAACAGAAAAAAAAGAATTCCAATAAAAGTGAGTCTTACCTGCCGCCGTAGATGTCATGGGTCAGCGGAGTGCTCTCATCATCCGAGAAGTTATCATCGCTGTCCCCACCATTGGCCGCTGATCCCAGCAACGGCCGATGTCTGATGGCAGACATCTCCGCGTGCTGAGGCTAGAGCCTGCAAAAGAGTAATTAATTGACCTTTAATTTTTCTTTCTCTTTTTCATCAATTTCTTCCGTCCTGTTCTCAAGCATTTTTCTTTCTTTCGAAAATGTTTAAAAGAGGGGAAAAATGCAGGTGACAACAGCACAAAAAATCTACATCTTTTTAATGTCATGAGCTATTTTTATAATAAATGCGAACTTTAACTTTTGCCTCCATGATTTATGTTAGAGCTATTAACGCCTTTTTATGCTGTATAAGATGTAGATAGATCATAATGTGAGAAAAAACAGAGCTTTTAAAATACACATTAAATTCTTTAGTTCATGTTCTTGTATCGTAATATACTGCGACAATGGGACTTTATACAGTTTTCTAAATGTGACATCTGTGACATGAAGAGTTGTTAATAATAATTTATAGATTTAAAATTCTCATAAAGTTGTTATAATATGTTATTTCAAAAGATTGAAATGAGTTTTCAAGACGCTTTTAATATGTTTTAGGAATTTGCTAGCCTTATTATTAACCTCATTCCGAGGATATGACAATCAAAATCAAGAAAAGTTTTACAAAATTGATTAGAGAAGATTCATAAACATTATTAAATACTTCATCGATTTTTGAAGCCTTAAATTTTCTTTACTATTACTTAATTATTGTTATTTCTTATGCAAAGAGTAGATTGTTAAATTGGAATCAAGAACAATTTCTGGTGACCTAAAGAGTTGACCCATTGAGTGCCCTTCCTTTATTCTTGAAAAGCTTACTTTTTGTACAAATGAACAGGAAAAACAATTAATTTAAAAACAGAAAAAATCGAGTAAATTTTGGCAAAGGGGAAATAAAAGATTATCATTTTTCCTGCAAGCACTTTAAATATTAATTATTTAAATTAGATCCTTCTTAGTAGTGGCTACCGGCACATCTTTTAGATCAGGAAATTTTCATAAAATCAAAATTCATAGGGGGAAGTGGGGCACCTTTGAAATTGGGATTTTTCACCCATTTTTAAATAAAATTTAGCCTTATCGTGATATAATTTAGTTGCACAAACAGATTGAGAACCTAAATTATATCACGATAAGGCTAAATTTTATTTAAAAATAGGTGAAAAATCTCAATTTCAAAGGTGCCTCACTTTCAAAGGTGCCCCACTTTCCCCTATCTCTTTCTTATTGAAACATTTTGCATAGGGGAAACTGGGGCACCCCCAAACAGGGGTACCACCAAACACTGCGATTTTTTAAATAGGTATAAGATTTTAGAGAATGAGACTTATATGAAATCATATGCTTGTTTACACCGCAGCATTCGATTGGGATTGAACTGTTCTAAAATCGGATTTTGGGTAATTAAGTCTTAATCTAAGGCCGCAATCTAAATTATTTTATTGAGATTATTTAGTCTGTCGCATTAGATTCTGACTGAATTGTCCCAAAAACCGATTTTGGGACAATTCAATCTCAATCCAATGCGGCGATGTAAAGTAAATAGCCTCATAGATATTGTAGGGATACTTGGTCCAGCGAAAGAATGATCCACGATCCACATAGTTCAAGTAGTTTAGAAACGAGAATCTTTTTTCGTAAAAATGTGAGATTTTGATAATTTTAGTCATTTATATATCTACTTGAAAAATAAAACTGAAATAAGTTACATAAAATTTCACTACACCAGTACTTTCCTACATATTTTGGGATAATATTTATGTATTTACTAAAGAAATTAATATTCACATAATCTTATAAGAATAAAAAATCAATCACAAAACAGAGTTTGGGGCACCACTAAACAGGCAAATTTCTCACTATTGTAGATGTTGCTAGCGTAGTTTGAATGGCAAAATTCTTCCTCTTCTCTTTCTTACTTTGCCTCTCCATCTTTGTTCGATTTCCTAAATTTATATCCATTCATGAAATTTTCATTCAAAATTCAGGAGAAATGGGAGAAATATAGTTTAACGAATTAGGTTCGTTAAACTATACCTTAAATGAGTTTTAATTGAAGAATTGTCGGATGATTTTTCCATTTTATAAAAACTCATCTGAAGAGCGCACAAAATTCGAACTTTAAGTAAAGTATTCTCCACGATTTAGTTGCGTTGCTTACCAAAAAGTAGTCGATTATTGTCAAAATGACGAAAAGTCAATGGATAAATATGTTCGTTGTGCATTGCTTTAGTTTTCAGCTTTTTCAGTCATTTATTCTAAATGTTGCAGTGTTTTTGACAATTATTCAGATTGTTAATATCTTCTTTATACTTAAGAGATGTGGTGTATGCCCAAAACAACTTCAATGGGTGAGAAAAAGAGGTGTTTAATGCTGCCCCGGAAAGTGTTTAGTGGTACCCCGGGTGGTTGGAAAAAATTGAAAAATGCGTGGTGACACGATTTTCCTTTTTCTGGAAAATTGCATTGTTTTACATCATCCTTATATGCATTAATGTGCAGCCTATACCCAAGGCTATAACATGGGGTAAGCAACATTTTTTTAAAATTCACAGATTTCTTAGGAAATTTAGTCAAAAGCGGATCTTTCAAAAGTGTTTGGTGGTACCCCAATTTCCCCTATGTCTGTCCCACTCTGTCAAACAAACAAATTGAATTTAGTTCAATTCATTTTTGAGCGTCGAAGTTTCAGATAGACTATGCAAAACGTTCACAAAGAAAGGGATAAGAAATTTGATTGAAAAAAAACATCCCTTGAAACAATTTTTGGGGAACTACTTTGCCCTATGATCTTGAATAATTCATTTTAATTATTTCCCAAGGTCAAAGATTACATGCAACCACATTTTCCCTATTAAAATTCAAATTTATTTGATAGGTTTTTAAACTTTTAAAATTAAGATGTTACAAAAACTAAATTTTATTATTTCTAACTATTGATGACTCCTTTAACTTAACTTTTTAAATTATCTTTATCTTCAATCTTTAGATTTAGCAACTCTCATAACTTCAGTAAATACTTTTAAAGACAAGAATAAAACACATGCAATTCTCTAGCAACTAAGCAAGAAAAGTAAAGGTATAGTCAAGTTTCATCCTACGCTTTTCATCAGCCATAAAATCCGTCTGTTCTGCCACCAAGCATTGAACTCAATGGCTGTCGTGGTCAAATAAAGGGAATTAGTAAGAGTCTCAAACTCAACTATATGGTTATTCTTGTGATGCAATTTTGCATTTGAACATTGCGAGAGAGTGTATGCTTTAGTGCTGGAGCCTCAGGAAATAATAAAGAGTGTCTGAATTGCATTTTATATTTCATATTGCAACAATTTACTGACAAGGTTGTCTCACGAGAGAGCAGTTTTAAATTGGAGGGATATTTCTGATTAAAAGGGAGTGGTTGGCAATTCAATGCAAAAAAAAATGTTGGAATTCAACGGTTATTTTCACGTGTTGACTCTCTTTTTGATGTCGACTCTGCGCCAATTAACGCTGGTTTTTGTGAAATATCTTTGCAATTTCATTGAAGGTTGAATTTTGACGCAAAAGCCTAACACACACTATTTTTCGGTTCACCTCTCTTTTATTATAATCTTGTAAATATCGCACATATATTTTTTTTCAGCGTCTCGACTTTGCTTTCAATCATTATTCATGCGCCTGAAACATTCTTTGTAAATTGAGTTCATTTATTCATTTGGATTACAAGCCACTTTTGACTTTTACGAGATTTTTGACCCTCCCTCAACTCCATGGTA
The DNA here is from genome assembly GCF_024763615.1 of Phlebotomus papatasi. Classification (NCBI taxonomy): domain Eukaryota; kingdom Metazoa; phylum Arthropoda; class Insecta; order Diptera; family Psychodidae; genus Phlebotomus; species Phlebotomus papatasi. The sequence goes on from NC_077222.1 coordinate 56,060,632, forward strand.
TTTCAAAAGCAACTCATCAGCTGAGAATCATTCCTCCGTTAAAAAAGACTCACTCACAAGTTAATGCATTTTTGTACATAAGCATCAACTACCACTTGGACCATGAATCAATGTGTTGTTCTTTACGATGATGATGAGCCTGAGGAATGAAAGCATTGAAAAGTAAAAAGAACATCACAACTCCATGAACAGTTTTTCTTGCATTATATATTTTTCGTTTTTTTTTTAATGTTCTCCCACCTTTGCTCGTTTTTTCACTTTCAAGGTAAGTCAATTCGAAATATCCAAATTGAGAAATGCCTCCAGATAGTTTGTAATATTTTTTTTGGGATGGAAGTACTACGAAAAATTTGTATACAATGGCAAGAAAATTCGTAATAATTTTTCGTTACATGATGAGAGAATTTTTAAAAGTTTTTTTGTGAAAAGCATGTGATGGTTTTGTGGCCCCATTTTTACGGATGGAACATTTTAAAGACTCATAATTTTGGGAGAAAATATAAATTTACGGACGTATTGTTACGATTTTAGGAAATTTGTGAGGCACGTGAAGTTGCGTGAAACAAGATGACAAAAAAAGATGGTGAACGCTGATAAAAATATTTTAATAAAAATAGTATTCTGTCATAGAAATAATTATTAAGTGGAAGTACAATATAATATAAAGCAGGATATTTGATTTTTTAAGATAAACTAAAATTTCACGTTTTAACTCAACTGAAAGGGAGCGAACTTAGAGTGACAGATCGGCTGATTGGCGCCGATCAGTTACTAGTATGATCGACTAATCGACGATACTGACTGAACCGTGTTGCAGTCTCTGATCGTGTCTCTCTAGTCGTGTCTAATTTGAATTTATAATAAAAATAATATTTAATAGGTTTTTGCAAATTATGCTTAAGGAAATTCCCAATTTTATTTTTTGCAACATTTAGATTTTTTTTATGAAAATAACACTAGGATGATTTTCGTTACGATGTTTTCTTTAAACTTAATATGAAATCTTCTCCATAGTCGGCCGCTAATTAAGAAGTTCTTTCCATATCTGTTAATAATCTAATTGATTTAAACCAATCATTAAGAGGAATATTCCACAAAAGTACAAATTTTCGTATCCTAAACACCAACTAAAAAATTCATTGCGATTGAGAAATAAATAGTTGTAGAATTGATGTTATGACTAAAATTTGTAACAGATACCTTCGAGAAGAACAATCGTTTCGATAATTCGGACAAACTTAAATTTATACTCTTGTTTTCTTTTTTTATACCTTAAGGCAAGATTCAGCATTACTTTAAGGGAGAAATTTAATTACTTCCTCAATTTACTTCTTTCTTCTCTTAGCACAACCAATGATTTATCTAATACCTCGTTCTCCTTGACTAGCATTAATCGAACAATTTTCATAATTTCACACCCACAGTAATTTAAATAATAGGTCAACTTTTGTGCTTCAAAACACCCTGAAATTGTATCTTTCTCTTACTACAGAACTTTATGTTACCTCATTATTGGTCTATTTGGAATGAAAAAACTACTCCGTGATCAAATAATTTTCTCAATTGCACAGTGAACGATTTTCAATCAAAGAAAGTAACCAAGTGATTGCAAGAAAAAATTAAATAACTGAATTAATTAGCAAAAATTGAGTTTTTGCTGTTGAAGGCTTCATTAAATTTATAAAGATGTTCACCTAAAATACAAAATAAAAGTCTAGATCAAATCTAAGATGTGTTATAAAATATTTCTTCCGCAAGTATATGGGGTTTTTTTTTGGGGGGCAATGACTCCTTCAAATTGCCCATCTTCTGTGGTAAACAGACAAATCAACGAAACAGACGAATATTCAGAGAAATTCAGTGGAATAACTTGGATGAAATATTACTCATTTTGGATTGACAAATTGTATGAAATTCAGTGAAGAAAAAAGATTGTTATGTAAAGAATTGCAATAAAAACCCATTTGGTTAAACAAGGAAAAGTCTTTTGCTAAAATTACCAGTCTTGCAAATATTAACTCATGTCGGTAAACATAAAACCAGGAATATTTTAATAATAATCCAATTTGACCACTATCTAAAGACATTTATTTTATTCATCTCCAGAATGCTTAATGTGTTTTTGACTCAAATTTTGATTGAGCTCCACAGAAAAAGAGAGAGTTTACCAAACAATTCTATACATATCTACCTTAAGATTCTCTCTGTTTCTCTTTTTTTTTCTGGGCAATGAGAAAAAAGAGACGGAAGGAAAAAGTCCCATGGGAAGACCTTCGCAATGTAAAATCTTGAGAAGACATTAAAGGCATTCAATGGGCATAATTTAATTGAAATATTGTGATTGTGAATGATATGCACAAAGCAAAACACTTTATATGCATTATGTTGAGTGTATTATTAAGGTGTCGGAGAGACCCAGAGTCAAAAGTGCCAAGAAAGAAAAAAATATTAAAAATTGAATACAAGGTTAAGAAACGGCACACGCAATGCTATTAGGAAAAAATAAGATTAACTTTTGTCGTTGATTTTCAACAGCTTCAAACATCAAACACGGAAAGGTGCATGAAAAATTTGGCAATCACTGCTAATTGTCAATGTACAGAGTTTCCTCTTCTTTCACATTCAGTCGCCACAAAAACACTATTGCACACCATTTAGGGATTTCAAGTTCTAGAAATGTATAGACTTTAATTGAGTCTCATACAGCTAATTTCATTTAATTATAAATCGAAAACATTTAGTACATGAATGTCCTAAATCAATAGATAAATAAAAAAACTAAAAACCGAAAAAGTGTAGAACCGTCTCAGTGTATAGCACTTTGGAATCAGAGAGAATGAAATGGCAAATGAAATGCTTAATGAAATATTTCTGTGCAAATACACACGGTTGAAAAAAAAAATTGTGCGAAACTATATGTTTAGTACATGAATGTACTAAATTCAATTTTCCTGAACATTTGTAATTTTTCATTTACGAGTCGATATTTCGTTAACGAATAAAACTTAGAGAAATAAAGAGAGTTTTCAGAGCAGAAGAAAATCATAAACATTGTAAATTTTATATTGAAAAAAAATTGGATGTACTAAATAAAATTATGTAGAATTTTAATGCAAATACGTTCTTAAAGAAAAAATAAAAATTGAAGATTAAAAATATCTTATACCCTTTTATATCTAGAGTATACTTATTTCCGTGAAACATCAGGGAGGAATCGCGTTAAAAAGCTCAATTTATATACATTTAAGAAATTCATTAGTTTTTAACACAAATTAAAGTACCAGATGTGTAAGATTTAGAAATAACAAATTAAAAAAAAATGTCGAAAATGCAATAGGTGCAGCCAAATTGTTTAACATTTTGTAATATAATAGCTTCATTAAGAACAAGGTCTAATATTTGTATTAAAATTACAGAAAATTATTATAAGGCCAACATATTTTCTAGTAAGGTAAAGTGCCAGATCTTCTAAAAATCAAAGAAAGAGAAGAAATGAAATGCCTGACGTCAAATTATTTTATTTCAAAATTTTTCATTGTAATAGCACCATTATACATTTTTCGACACCTTTGGTAATATTTATTATCGTCCTCATGCAACAATTTAATTGTAATATTTTGTTGGTATTTGCACGATTTGACCAGATTTCTCACGAAAAGGTGATAATAAAATTTATCGATCTTCATTTGAATTTAGACCTAATTTAAATGCAAGATTGCAGACCTTTTTCTCATCTCATAATCATAACAAATGGTGGTGAGAAATTTTTACAATAGATGTTACCCAAGAAACTGTGTTACATTGTGACGATAGTAAGATGAATGAAATGAAAGAAAGTCTCTTTTAGAAAGAAAACAAGAGCAAATTATCAAAAAAAAACTGTAACACAGACGATAATGTCAGAGATTAAACGCAAAGAGAAATTTTAGGGAGACGAAAAAAAGTGTCTTATGAGACACTTGATGCAATCATTTTGTAATAAGTAAAATTGACAATACAGCTGCTCCTCAGAAGCAAGCAAATAAATTAAATAAATACTTTGTTGCAATTTCCTGCGGAAATTAAATGAATAAACAAGTATTTTTACAAATGAATAAACTTTGCGGATATTTTTTTCTTAGTGCAAATTCAATAGACATCAATGCTTGATAAGTGACGAACCCGTAAAATAACTGCCCAAAAAAACCACTGTCTTCGTCATCGGACACACACTGAAGCGTGATAATTGTAGGTGTATATATTTGATAACGGCAGTTGGACAATAGCATTGTGGTAGCTACACATAAAAATAACGTCTTTCTCACTATATCTTGGTATTTTTTTTGTTTATATTGAAAATGTATAGAGAAAATTGAATGAATGAATTGACCTGATTTTCATGTGTTCAAACCACAGGTACACACACGTTCAATGGCTATTTTCTTTCATTTCCACTCAACACCTCAAGCAAAATGTGATACTATATTATTAACAATATTTGCAATATAAATACTTTCGGACGTTGAAGCAATGCGTGAAACTTTTGCACATTCTTTTCCTCATAAAGCTTCTTATTTTTATTGCTCTAACTCAAATGGGAGAGCAATGATAAAATCTCTCGATTTTTCATGATTGGCGTCTCTCTTAGTCTGCATAAAATGATCGTTTCGCTTCAAAGGTTACACAAAACAACTAAGACGGCGATGGACGCAATGGGGGTGGAAAGATTTTTTTTGGATAATCTATTAAGCAGTAGGGTGGTAAAATGGAGTAATTCGGAATTATTCCTAATTCAAAATATTGAAGTTTCCTCAATATTTTATATGGACAAAAGAAAGGAAAAACAAAATTAAGTAATTTTGATTGTAATATGTGTTTCAGATTGGAGGTTTAACTCAGTGTCCAAGTACTAAGTATCCAATGGACTATTTTCCTTTAATTTCTAATTTCGAGTCATAATTTTCTCTTAAATATGACCTATTAAAAAATTAGAAAAGTTGAACGGCATGGTTAAATTTTTGATCTGAAGATAACACAGGTCTACAAAATTTACTTCTTTAAAAAATTCTTAAGAAGTATTAGTTTTCCAAACAAATTTAAGCAATCTATTGCTAAAGAATTAATTTCCCGACTCTAAAGAATCGAATCTCAAAAATTCCTAGAACAATTTGCTGTAAGATAGATTTTTTGTATTTTCTAAAATAACTAAGATCAATAAATGAGACATTTAGAGAATTCACAGGAGGTGTCTCTATTGGCAGGACCCTCTATGCTCTCCCAAAGAGAGCACCTAAATATCTGGTTTAGTTTGTTATATAATGATTTTTTTTAAAACCTCAGTCCAAAGCATTTTTTGGGGATTTCTTAGGAAACCTCATTATTTCACTGTCAAGGGGTGGTTTTACAGATTTCATGTATTAATATAAAGTTGTAGGGCAACTCTTCACCATTCTAACGGATATCTAAAATTTAAATTCCGTTCACTTCGAAGATTATAATCAATAAAGTAAAACAAAACAGCTAAAAGGAAAAAATAATAAATTCTCAAAATTGTGATGTGATTGAAAAAAATTAAAGTCATTTTCTAAATCAGCACACCCAATAGCATAATAATCAACTAATACTTCTTAAGAATTTTTTTCATTGTATATCTGTGAATCTAGAACTTGTTTTTTTGTGGTCTTCTTTTCTCTTTGCCCGTTATTTTAAACAATAACGAGAAAGTCTCAAAATTTCGGATTAACATTAGAAAATTAGAAATTATTCCGAATTACTCATTTTTTTTACCCTAAACAATGAATTCTTTTAAGAATAGACATTTTTTGAAAAAAATTCGCGTCAAAATTGAGTGAAAATTGATCAATTCTTCGGCATATACATCTGTGATTGTTTTTGTGAAAAGCTTTGAAATTTTTCAAAGTTTTTATATGTCAAGAATACGTTACAGTTGTTTTCTAAATATCACTAACGGTCGAGCTTTTGTCGCAGACATCCGAAAAAAAACTTCATCCGGTGTATCGCTTTGCCATTGATAAACAGGATTAACAGAATCAACATCAAAGATTGTTCAAAATCTTTCATCAGAGCAAATCGATCGACATTCTGAGAGAATGTCGACAGACTTTACTTAAAAAAGGTGTTATTTTATTTTGAAATAATTCTGAAAACTGATCTGCTCTGACCAAACAAATATTAAAGAAGTTAAATTAAATATCTCAGATTGAATATATTCAGTAAATCGAGCATTCTACGAAGTTTTATGCACTTTGTCATAATTTCTTTTCATCTCTAGTTATATTTTAAATAAGTGAGAAACATGCAATGATATCTGGGTTAGGAAATTCACTCGCAGGCTGTAAATATTTGAAGAAGAGTGAACAAGAATTGTGAAAAAAATGCTATTTATAGCAATTAATCTTTGCTAGCTGGCGTATAAATATTGGCATCCAGCCTTGGGATTTGTCTTTTCTCATCTCGCAAAAGACGCGCGCGCATGTTTTGAAGAGGGGAAAAATACACATGAGAAAATGAGACAAGAACTGAGATCTCTGCAGGAGATTAATTCGGATTAACTCTCCGTAAACATTTTCACTGCAATGGTCATAATTTCCATTAATTCTTTTTTTTGTTTTCTATGGTTACATGTTTTCTTGGTCAATTGCCAGGACAAGGATAATCTCTGACACAATGGGATGGTGTCTGACATAGAAGATAGTCCCCCATCGTCAGCCTAAAGAAGCATTGTGGCCATTGTTTTGTCTTTAGAGTAAAAACCATCAAGAAAAGTGGGTACGCTTTGATTTCCCCCTGTCGAATATTGCAGAAATATCCGCTGAGGATTTCTTTTACAATATTAAACTGAGCTTTGGAAAAGGTGTATTGAAAATTATATACAGATTTGTATGGCTTCTCAACTCACCTACTTGCTGTTGTTGGTGTATTTCACGGTTTAATGATATTCCTTTCACAATTCCGACTCTTGCCTTTTGAATGTGTATCCACCATCAGCAGCGGTAGTGTGTCCAACAGAAGTAATTCAATACGGTTTAATATTTAATACACACAAGAAGGCTCGCGCTTTTCTTTCCTCTTCTCTCTCTCTCTCTTTTTTCTCTATTTTGCTCTATGGTTTTTCAGTGGTGAAAAAAAGATGAAAAATCCACACATCACTATTTTGCTGGATATTGCAGCTATTTTTTTATCTCTTCAAAACGTCTCGATCTCAAACTAATGTAAACTCTCTCTTTTTTTCCTGACTAATTCAGAAATTCAAACAAATCACACACAAATTCACTGAATTTGAATATTTGATGAACAAATCCAAATATCAGGGTCTGAATAGTGAAAATATTCAATGAAGAAATATTTTATGAAGAAATATCCAATACACTCCAAAGAAAACTACTCAACATTACAAGACTTGGTTGGAGCAGAAAAAAAAAATCCACACAACTTTCACACACTTTGCAATTGGATATTGCTGAAGAAAAGGTGTTACGAAAAGCCACTCAACTTCAGCTCACCTTGGCAATTTTATTCCTGTATCTTGCACTACCAAAAGGCTCCCTCGTCTGTCAGTGAAAGTATCCCAATTTTTGGCGTATATACAGGAAAACTCCCCAAAAAATTGTCACCTCCTCGGTTGGAGGAACAAAAAAGTGAGATCTCTGAAGACTTCTCCCACCACAAATTTTGTGAGTTGGGCACCGTTTTGGAGCACGTCCGACTCCAGGTTCGTTTCTTGAGCGACTGAACAAGTCTTTCGTTGCCCGTGCAGTTGGAGCCCCGAACAATTTCCATTCGCTGGCATCTATGTGTGGTTGATTGGCCTGTACAGTGTCCGATGGTGTGGAGAATGTCGACTTTTCTTTTTGCACACACACTCCCCAACAACCACTCTTTGAGACTCTATATGCCATCGAGAGTGATAGATCAGTGCTCGTATTGAGGTGAGTCACATCATTTAATATAATTCGTGAATCAACCTGCAATTATTGATGGGAATTGATGTCATGTAAAAAAATCCGCAAGATAAAAAAGAGGCAGAGATTGATTGGAAACGAGAGCGATATGGAGGGTGTGAAGGATTTATGCCTCTTTTTTTTGACATCCTGAACTGGATGGAACCATATAGTGAGAACACAAGCTTAGAGTGTCTGAAGAAGTGGAAGTTTTTGTTTAGTGTTTGAACTTATGGCTAGACGTTCTCATGTCAGCCTCAGCATGTTGTTTTTAGAAAGAGAGCAAATATCAAAATAAAGTTAAAAATATTTTTCAATCCCAACCACAATGAACAAGAGTTTTAAGATTTTCAGAAGTTTTTTTTCATGTTTAAATTACTTTTGTAAAAATACGATATAAAAAGAAAAATATAGCGCAAAACGTTTTAAAACTTCCGATTTTTTTGTTTTTTATTATTCCATATTATTAAGGATAATGAAATGTCTTAAATTAATTCATTTAATTAAGAAAAATTTAATAAGAGAATTATTGAAATTAAAAATTATTCTTATATATTGTAAATTTATATTTATCATTACTATATCTGCTTTTCGATTTTCTCGTTTAAATTATTTTTGAAATTTCAATAATTTATTTAGCTTCTTTTAAAAATTATTGTGATTCTCTTTCGCAACAAAAATTATAAACATTTTTATAATTTCAGACTCAATTTGATACTTCTACGAAATATAAATTTCACCATTTTCATATTGTTTTATTTATCTAGATATTTTAGAAAGACTAGTATATTGCCTAAAGCCTTTTGTTATTCGCAAAATGCAAAGGGATTGATCTTTTTAATTAAAAAAAATACTGACTGATTTTAACCAACTGAAATAGGTTCAGAAGTGTTTATATGACAAATCCTTTCTGTTAAAGAATTCAAAAAAAAAGTCTCAATCAATAAATCCCAATCTAAAGCTGATGACGACCTTTAATATAGAAAAATTCAAACAAAAATATTTTAAAGTTTTGTCAGAAATTGAGATCGCAGTTATTCAGAAATTAGGCCAATTTTAAATATGATTACAAAACTATTCGTAATGATAAGGAATTCCTAAAATTACAAAAAAAAAACAATAAAAAATCATGGTAATTTTCAAGTTATGCAAAACCTTTTCTACTTACAAAACAGCTTGATACCATGCAACTAAAAATTAATTTTTTATTTGTAATAATTAAAAAATTGAAAATTTAATAAAGTTTAAAATTTAGACTAGTAAAAAAATTGATTTTCCATTGTATTTTCTGAAATTTACTTTTCTAAATTAATATGGCTGGGTATATATTAGACTGCCAATCTCAAATTGTTTTGAAACAATAAATTCAAATAAATAAATTTTGTTTTATGCAATGTTAAAATCAATTCATAAATCTTAGAATAAGCTTTGCATTAAATTCAAAAAGGATTTTTCTAATTTCAAACCAGCTTTAAATTAATTTTATGGTTTCATATTGAAAAATACGTACACGGTAAAAACTTGGACACTGACTAAAATATTGTAACAAGTTTTCCTTGGAAAAAATTTTTTAGAATCAATTAGGACCTCGAGAAGATATTTGTTTGTTCGAAAGTTTTCTTTACAGTTTTGTTACGAAATATACTTACAATTTTATTAGACTTTTCTTTTGGAACCGTTTTGATACGGTGGAATGTCTACAAATTTATGTTGATTTTGTTTTATACAAATTTGTTCCTGGAAGTTGAAATAGAATTTGTTGCACTAGGCTGTTCTGTTCCCACTGTCAGGAACAAATCGCTATTTTTTTATAATAACATTATTCCTACATCTATAACAAATTTGTTCCAAAAATTTTCAGTGTCCGTGGACGAGGTAATTTTTGGAACGAAATTGTTACTCATATGGGGAACCTTTTTGTTCCATTGTCAGGAACAAATTCGTGTAAAAGATTCCGTCTTACAGTTAAGGCCTATACTTCAGTCGAGATGGATTTCGATGGCGAAAGTTCATAAGGAACATCAAATAAAAATCAACTTGAGAGTGTTTTATACAGACGCGTGCATGACGAAATCATATGCGACTTCCTGGCAGCAGGAGGGGCAGGGAATATCGAATTAAAAAAGTGAAACCATGTTGCACGAAAATTGCCACAGATTTTGGCATCCTCCTCGCTTCATTGATGACGAATGACTGAAGTGTGTGAGAAAGGATACGATTTTATACTAGACGGACTTTTTTTTAGAACAAATTTATTACTAATATTGGGTATCTTTTGGTTTTTCCTAGAAGGTACAAATTCATTCCAAAAATTTTCGGTGTGTGTGGACGAGGTTTTAGAACAAATTCGTTATTAATATTGATTATCTTTTTGAGTCTCGTAAAATGAACAAGATTGTGCCAAAAATTATGGTGTCCGTGGACGAGCTAATTTTTGGAACAATTATGTGTCGAAATATTTTACCGTGTAAGTTAAAAAAAATAGGTTAGATTCATTAAAGGAATAGGGGAAGTGGGGCAGCTTTGAAATTGGGCTTTTTTCCTATTTCTAAATTAAACTAGATCTTATCATGAAATAATTTATGTTCACAAACCAATTGCGAAGCTAAATAAATTACTCTATGATAAGGCTCAATTCCATTTATGAAAATTGTTATGTAAGTATGAGTATTGGACAGTTTATTACCAAAAGCATTTTGCTTAAAAAATTGGAAATGTAAAAAAATTAAATTTATATTATTAATACGATAGTTTAAAAAAATCCTTATTTTTGAGCTTCAATATTTACTTGCAAATAGTTGGAGATTTGCAAAAAATATCCTAAAAATCTATGCAATTATTAACGAACATAAAGAAAAAATCTTTAGAGTAAGACAAAAAAATCTTAGTCACAGGTGATCCAAGATCCAATCGTCTTTAACCCTTTAACGACGAGACACTTTTTACGGACTGAAAATCAGCAATAAAAATGAAACTGGTAAACATAATCAATGATAAGTCTTACATCTAACCTTGGAAAGTCCAACAGAGTCTGATTCGGTGTATTTTGTGCTACTTTGAACGATAGGGACAAAAATAGCCCAAAAATTTAAGTAATTTTTCTGACAATACCAATGAATAATATTTTTCGTTCTAATGAAAAATATTATGTATAAGTATTGTAGTTTTTATTGCCAAAAGGCTTTTGCTTAAAAAAATTGGAAGTATAAAAAATAAATAAAATCAATTATGAATTTGAGAATTTAAAAATTCGCCATTTTTGAGCTTAAATATTTATTAAATAGCAAATAATTAGAGACTTGCAAAAAATATTCTAGATTCCTTCAACCTTCTACTTTATAATTATGTACAGACATAAGAAAAAAAATAACTTTGTGTAGTCAGGAAAAATTATTTTCTTTATGGGACACGGATGTTCCAATCGTCCTTAAAGGGTTAAAGTAAGAAAAAAATATTTTCCAATGATCAAAAACCCATCTTCAAGTGTAAAAATAAATTATTATTAAACTGTCTTTTAAAATTATTGAAAAGAAAGAAAGAATTTTTTTTTACAACTTTGAGTGCATCGCGAAGTTTATTGCCCCTTCTTGCAGAATATCTTCACGCTCTGCGTCACTTCATCCATTCATAAGAATGCCACTCAAATTTCCCACAAGTAGCCACTGAAGATTCTCTCACTCTTGTGTTTTTTTGCATCTCCAAGGGAATACCCAAATATTAATCACTCAATGAATCAAAATCATCGAATTGCAAGGAAAATTTAAGTGCAAAAGTTAGGTTGAGAAAATCATTTTGCAAAGGGCATGGAAAACAAAAATGTCCGCCAGGACTAGAGGATCCTTTTGAGGAAAACCCATAAATTGCGACAAAATAATAAATATTCTGCTTACCATTTTATCGAGAAGTTAATCAGGAACTTTTTATCTTACACACTTCACTTAAAATCTTACTGAAAAGCATAATTTTTAATTTTTTTTTTATTAGAAAAAATCCACTAACGTGATTTTTTTATTCTCACACTGCGTGGGCTACTGTGTGATCGTTGTAAATAATTACGAAGTCAGTCGCAGATGGCTTTGAATTAATTCCGCTACGTGGCAGTAGTATCGGCGAAAACAAAAAAGTCTCATGTCGGTGTGACTTTGGGGGAGGATTTTTTTTGTGAATTTTTAGCAATTTAGGCTCAAACAAGGAGGAAAAACCTTGCAAAAAGTATGACAAAGTATTTAGAGACAATTTTCTATTTAGTACTTACGGCCATTGTGTGTAATATTGGCGTAACAGAGGGTGAGGATAGTTGCACAGCCGTGGTGTGCTGTGATTGGTCGTTGGGAATTTTCCTTGGATAATTATTTGTTTTCCTTTTCTTTCTATTTTCTAGGTGCCCGGGCTCAGTATGTGACATGTGGATCCGTTCTCAAGCTCCTCAATGTGGCCTACAATATGCGCCTGCATTCCCATGATGTGAAATATGGCACTGGATCGGGACAGCAATCAGTGACAGCCACGGAGATTCAGGAAGATGTAAACAGTCATTGGGTAATCAAGGCTAAGACTGGCAGACAGTGTGAACGAGGAGAGCCAGTATCTTGTGGGGATATCATCCGATTGCAGCATGTAACAACTAAGAAAAATCTCCATTCGCATCACTTCCAGAGCCCACTGAGCGGGAACCAGGAAGTCTCAGCTTATGGGGATGATCAAGGTAAGTGGCTCTTTGTATTCAGTTAGGATCAAGTGATAGTGGCTTTTGGACTCTGTCCAGGCGAAGGAGATACAGGTGATCATTGGGAGGTGATTTGTTCTGGGGAATTCTGGCGAAGGGATTCCTCAGTGAAGCTGAAACACGTGGATACCGATTCGTATCTTGCTGTTTCCGGTCGTACTTTTGGCCGACCTATCAATGGCCAAATGGAAGTGATGGCCATGTCGCAGCCTCGAAGAGAAGGCGAGTGGAAGGCAGCAGAAGGGATTTTCCTCCATGCCAATGAGGTCAAATCCCATTCTCATGCCCACACTGAATTGTAGATTGTCCCAAAAAAAAAAAACAGAAATTGTATGAATGAATGCGAGTTTATTAAATTAATCGAAGATTACAAAATAGTCTATCGACCAACTTTTCCCAGTTTTGTGTCTGTCCGTGGATCAGCAGTAAGATTCTGGACAGCCACAATAGTCTCATTGATTGCGGTCTGGAGATGTCGAACACTCTGAATCTGAAGGAGACGTAGAATTCGGGCTGCTTGTTCGAGATCCTGATCTTGGTAGCCGACACCGTGAGTATTTTCTAGCGGGAACGGAGCATTGTCGAGTAGAGGCTCCTTCTGGGCATCATTGCTCAAATGATTCTGAATTAGTCTCGCCACAGCCTTCAGGGTGATCACCGTGTCAGGATGATAGGGTATCTGGAGACGTTTGGCCAGAGTACGAACTCCAGCCTCAAATTCCTTGCTAGTGACTGAAAGGAAATTGCTGAAATTAGTAAAAGAGAGCTTCAGCTGATCCTCTATCATACTCACAGTCTAACTTGTCAAATGGATTGGTTGATTTGATGCTGGGAGCTTTGGGTTTAGCCTCCTCCAGAACCAAATCTGCATTTACTCCTTTATACTTTTCCACTGCAATAAAATCCACATTAGACGGTCTTTGGCACAATTTTCTGTCACCTTACCATTGTCAAAGTATTCCAGACGAATGGCATAGCCCATAATCCAAGCCAATTCCTCAATGGGAGTCCTCAATCCGGTAGGAACTTTGAGATCAATCTTGTACTTGGCATAAGCGGCTTCCCATTCAGTTGAATCGATTTTTCTCAGTTCAGCTCTATCCTCAATCTTGTAGTGACGTATCTTCTGGTCCTCCAGCCACAAGATAGTACTCCGGAATTGCTTGGGATCTTGAGATAATTGATGGTGATTGGGAGATTATCCAATTTGGTAAGCGCACAAGATGAGCAATCAAATTATTGAATTACCATCGCAATTTACGGTTTCCGGCGTTGGATGATCCAGTGCACACAGCTTCACTTTTAGCATAATTCACTATTTTGTTGTTATTTGAAGGCTCGAAATTGAGTATTTTCGCGAAAATCACTGAATTTTCCAAAGGTTCCAAAGAAATTTCAGAATAGAATAATAAAAGTTCCGGCGTCAATGTAGTTGTGTATTTTGCCGCTAGGATCGCTATATTCCAAATTGAGTTTTTTTGGCGGGAAAAATGATGCTGTGAGTTTGAATTTTTGTCTCAACTGCCAACCCAGTTACATTTCCTGTTGGACTTCCTGGACAAAAAATTCGCATTCTTGATGCATTTCCTCCATGTGATACTGCAATCGGCACATTTTGTCAAAAGTAATCCCACATAGAGGGCATATGACACATTCAACTGTATGATTTGTGTGGGATTTAATGTGATTCATCAGGACTTTTCTCTTGACAAAATTATCTCCACAGTATTCACAGGTGAAGTTCTTGAAGTGTTCTTGCAGGTGCTTTTTGAGGTGTCTCTTATCAAAGAAAATTGCATTGCATTCCTCACACTTGAGAGTCACGGAGGGAGGATGGAATTTTCGTCGATGAGCTACCAGGGAGGTTTTGTGGTAAAATGACGCCGAGCAGAGAGAACAATTGGCCACGGGTCTTTTTAGATGGAATTTATTGATATGGCGATATCTTGTGAGGCTGTGAATAAACTTTTCGCCACATATATTGCAATCGTAGCGTTTCTTCTTCAGATGAACTGTAATCATGTGAGCTCTGATGGTTTCACGTGAGATGAAAGATCGATTGCATAGTGCACAGATAAAGGGCAGATTTTCTGGGTATTTGGTTTTATGACTGATCATATGACGCTTCCAGAAGTATTTTTGCACTTCTTTCTGGCAAATGTGACACTTTACTTTTTTATTTGGATAAATTTCTGGAGGACTTTCGTCATTTTGACTTTTTCTGTGAACACGTTTTACATGATCGTTTGCATAGTATTTTATTGCAAAAGTTTTACCACAAATGTGGCAAGGATACTTTTTGTTAGATGCTTTGTTCTCATGGAGTTCTAAATGTCTGCAAATATTGATGGTTTTTATGTAAATACCACAGATTTCGCATTTTTCATACGAATTGTCGTACTTCCTGTCTGGAGATTGGGATTTTCTCATTTTCTTTTTGATTTTCTTTGAGATCTGTACAGTATTTTCCTCAGTTTTTGCATTGTTTTCTGACAAATTATCTATTTTCTCATTAGGCTGTTCTTGAGGATCATAATTCTCCACGTTCTCAACACTATTGAGAACAATAAGAGGATTTTCATTGGGATTTTGTTGATAATTTCCTCTGCAGACATTACAAATCATCTCATAATCTTCCCCATCAGCTGGTGTATAATTCATGTTGTTCAATTCCTCTCCACATCTGCTACACTTGATCCAATTGACTACTTGTGCCTCTGGCCCCTCCAATGGTATCTCGAGGGGAATATGATCAAGTAAAATGCGACATTTGGGATAGATATTGATGGAATCATTCTTAATTAAGTCGAAATTGGCAAATGGATCAGGTAAATGGATGTCTGAATTTAATTTATCAATATTATCGCAATCAATTATATTATTTGAGTCATAGGCAAATTGATCATTAAATTCAATTAAACTACCACTACTGGTGTTTGATGCAAAATTGAGATCACCCCTCTCATCATCATTGTCAATGCTCAATATTTCCGGGGCATTAATAAATGACGATATGAGATTGATTTCCATTTCCTGTGGCTGTGATAGGGTATTTAATTCAATTAGACATTCCAATCTATTATTCTCATCATCATCATCATCAATGGGTTTATCTATTTGTGATTTGGCCTGACTGAGAATTAGAGAAATTTTAATCTCAGCCTCTAAGCACTTCATTTTGAATTTGTATGCACAAATCATCTGAAATTCACAATCACGACAGATAACCAGTGGAAATTCCTTGTAATCCTCCAGGACAGTGCCGAAGTATGAATAAATATGCCGATAGGATACATATTGGAATTTTCCAGTAAGAAGATTGGTGAGAAAATTATTTGGTTTGGGTTTTAGGCAAATCCGACAGGGATTTCTTTCCATATTACTCAAAAAAAAAATTATCACTGCCCACTTCACTAAAACACACTAACAATGATTGATCACTTTGAGAGCTAAACTTGGAGTGACTTCCTCCTCGGTCAAGAGATGCCAGAAAAGTGGTCAAATTTCGCAATCGATCTAAATAAATTCGCTTCAATTGAATTTGATTGCAGGATGTCGACTATTATTTTAGGCGCCAAAACTGACAGCATTTCTCAGTTGCGTGAAACATCCCATCAAAAATAGTCTGCTGATTTCGTCACGAAATCGGCAGATTTAATCGGCGCGTCGGCAGATAATATGCCGACCGTCCTCATATTATCTGCCGACGTTTGTTCTCGAAGTGCAACACGACGCTGTTCTAAAAGTCGGCAGATATGTCTGCAGATTTTATGCGTCTGTCTCTTGCGATTAAAGGCAGACACGACGTCTGAAAATCTGCTGAGACTTTTAGTAGCCTGTCTACACATATATTTCACTCCCCACGCCCCCAAAATTATTAGGAAAATACTTTATTTCATTTAAAATTGATTTATTAATGACACAATGTCTACATGTGTGAATGTGTGTTGTGTGTTTAGCGAAATTCTGTCCTGGAGATGATGTTCTGTCCTGAAATCTCAAAGTTGAGATGGGGCTTGCTCCGTGAGTCCCTTGAAGTGACAGATAAGATCCTCCTGGAAACACCTTCCACCTTTTTTCCGGGCTTTGATGATTTTCTGGAAGTGTACAAAATGTCCTAAATTAAATATAAATTAGGAAAAAAAATGTCTAAAACTTGTCTAGATGAATACACAATAACTCTATTTATATAAATAATGCATTAGGGAATTATTAAATCACAGAATTATCGTGAAATTCACGAGAAAATAAATTGACAAGTGAAAAATTAAAGATGGCGAGCACTCGAAAATTGCACAAAGTATTTTTTTCTCGCGAAATTGAGGAAGAAAACAACTACACAATAAAAACAGCTTTATGTAACACATCTAGAATCTTTGGCTAACATATTCCACTAGTTTATTTGAATGAAAATGGAAAACTTACCATGAAAATTAGTGGAAAACACGGAGCAACACAGAATGCACCTTTTCAACTCGAAATGTCAAGAGCAACTAACGCCTCTCGCGGTTTTCACACGCACTTCGCATTTCTTGTCAACAGTTCATCGAGAAACCCGTAAAAGTACAGTAAAATTAAATCGAAAAATCGGTGTAATACCGACAAAATTTTCGATGAGGATCGATGAGTTGATGGGATGCAATGTATTTGAAACATATGTTGATGAAAAATGTTTCGCCTAAGCTGGCTATACATTATGTCCTGGACACACTTACGACTAAAGTCCAGAGATGACTAAGCTCGTTCATAGCCAAGTCAGTTTCTGACACACTACAAACGAGGCTTAACATTTTCTGGCACTCATAAAACATAACTTTTGTGGATTTTTTATGCAGATACTTCTACTGAAATGCACTAGTAGTCCTTTGAAAATGAAAGTACTTGTAAATTTACTTCACAATTCACACATAACAACAAGAATTATTCACTAGAATAGCCAAAATTGGCTTAAGTCGCGAGTTAGCTTCCACCTCACAAATAATTGTAATTAACAATAATTATTGGACGTATACTGAGACATGATATTACAAATAGTATCATTTTCAGAGGAGTATTAGTGCATTTCAATAGAAATATCTGCATAAAAACCCAGGAAAGTTATGTTTTGTGGATACCAGTGAAAGCTCAGCCTCATTTGTAGTGTGTCAGAAACTGGCTTGGCTATGAACTAGCTTAGTCGTCTCTGGACTTTAGTCGTAAGTGTGTCTAGGGCATTAGACGATTAGACATAATTTATTGAAATATTTCTTTTCAATGTCAAATATTGACAAGAATTGCATCCACATTGCAAAGATTTATTGACATAAATGTTTCAATATTGAAGAAAATTGTCCAGTAGTGTGTAGGCAAATATTGAAATTTTGTTTCAATATGGAACATTTTATTTAATATTTTATTTCATTATTTTGATTGGCTACAAACTAGGCCAAGTGATGTCAATAAAAAATTTCAAAGAAATTCTAAATATCAAATTGATTTTTCCTTCAATATTTTTTAATGGCCAGGAATCTTCTTCCCTCAGAACATCACAGAACTGCAGGATTTTCCTTGTTCATGAATTAAAACACATCCAAGACCAAAACCCAAGTCAAGACATATCTCTCCTGCTTCCTTCAGAAAATCCCAGATTCTTGGAATTTGGTTATATATTTTGTTCAATCTCCTCAAGAACCCAACTTGGTCAGCACTAATCACCTGCTTCCTCAAGAAAATCTCGGAACTTCTGAGATTCCCAGAGGAGGAAGTCCCAGATTCTCTGGGATTCTCTTGTATTATGCCCAAAACACTTCAGATACATTGTGATCAGAGGATTTCTGGAGCTTCCTCCAAAAATCCCATATCTTCTGGGATTTTCTTGTATATTATGTCAAAAACCAATCAGATACGTTCGGTGGTCAAAGGATTCCTGGAGCTTCCTCCAAGAAATCCCAGATCTTCTGGGATTTTCTTGTATATTATGTCAAAAACACTTCATATAAGTATAATTTTATGATACCAATTGGAATCCTACAGAGGGAACGAAGGCTTGTGGTTGTGGCCATCCAGTCCTTTTGCTCGCGTAAACTCTCCTGCAGTATGATACGAAGCATGCTCCTGAAAGTCTGTGAGAATTCAAGTTATTAATTCTATTTGGCTTTTGTTTCCAATCTGAAGTATTTTTGACATAATATGCGAGAAAATCCCAGAAAATATGGGATTTTCTGGAGGAAGCTCCATGAATCCTCTGACCACCAAACGTATCTGACTGGTTTTTGATATGTTATACAAGAAAATCCCAGAAGATCTGGGATTTTTTAGAGGAAGCTGCAGGGATCCTCTGACCACCGAACGTATCTGATTGGTTTTTGACATAATATACAAGAAAATCCCAGAAGATATGGGATTTTTGGAGGAAGCTCCAGAAATCCTCTGACCACAATGTATCTGAAGTGTTTTGGGCATAATATACAAGAGAATCCCAGAAGATCTGGGATTTCTTGGAGGAAGCTCCAGGAATCCTCTGACCACCAAACGTATCTGACTAGTTTTTGACATAATATTCAAAAAAATCCCAGAAGATCTGGGATTTCTTGGAGGAAGCTCCAGGAATCCTCTGACCACAGAAGGTATCTGAAGTGTTTTGGTCATAATGAACAAGAAAATCCCAGAAGATCTGGGATTTTCTGGAGGAAACTGGAGAAATCTTCTGACCAACTTGGGTATTTTTGGGTGTTCTTCACATAATCTACAAGAAAATCCCAGAAGATCTGTGAATCCCTGACTAGACTGGTGTTTTTAATAATGCAGTTTTAATATTGAAGTCAATTTGTTCAGTGTGTAAGCAATTATTGAAATATTGGTTTCAATATTCGCTTCAATATTGAGTATTCAATATTTTTAATGTCACTTTGAAATGCTATTATTTCAATAATTTGTCTAATGTGTAGACAGCTTAATATCCGCGATAAAAATTTGTTTCAAAATAAATTGGGATTTAACGAACTCCAGCACATTTCTGGTTTTTATGCTGCAAATAAATTAGATCCTCAGCATCAATAGCTTATTAATTTGATGGCTAAATATGGTACAAAGCACTGGCGTTGATAATAAAAGCACTTCAAAACAGACAATTAAATTCACAAAAACTGATGAGAAACTAATGGACATTTTTTAATGAATCACTATTAATTTTCAATTATTCTTACTATAAATATTTTCGTGAAATGATTTTGTTATCAATTGTAATCATGAAGTGGACAGTGGTTCTTGTTTGTGTTATTGTGCTAAGTGAAATTCTCTCAATAGCTGATGGTCAAATTCAATTAACTGTGGATGTTGCTGGAGGAACAAAAACTCTGGTTAACATAAGATCTGATGCATCGCCGGACATACCACCAGAAGTAACCAGTGCTCTATCGCGAAAGAAGAGAGCATCCGCAATTCGACCATTCAGCACTGGTAAGCTCTTGTAAAAATTTTAGAGAGGATATCGCTGAAGAATAATTTTTCCCGGGACAGAAGTTGGAGATGAGGCATCTGCTGATTATCAAACCTTTCCCGATATGGGATCATCTGGCAGTGCAGCTGGTGGTGCTGCATCTCCACCATTTGGTAGACAACCTGGAGGATTTCCACCACCACCTGGCGCTGGAAATCAGAGTGCAGGCGGAGGACCTCGTGGACGGCAACAGATGAAAAGGAGGTGTCGGGGAAGCAACAACTCACGTGGTTGCAGAGACGGTGGCCATGGGAATATGCAAGGAAATAATGGGCGTAGGAGACGCGGAAACCGAAGACCTATGGATGACTATGATGGAGGCAACTGGATGTCAGGGCCACCATCCAGAGGTTCCTCTCGAAGACAAAATAATCATCGTATTATAAATTCTGACGACGGGGAGGCTTCTTACAATTACTAAAGCCGAGCTTTGACAAAAGAAAAATCCATAGCGAAATTCCAGAATTTTCATTTTAAAAATGTGGCATGTAAAATATAAAGCGCCGTTTTAATAAATTCCAGGTTAAATCAACATCTTCTAAAGAGAACTTTGTGTTTTCTGTTTTCATTCTTTAATTATTTTATGAAAATTATAGCCAAGGATTATGATAGGAACGCCTACATAGTTCAAACCTTTAGAAGAACCTTTAGACCTAGAAGAACCGTTAGATCTTTAGAATTTTGTTCGACATTTTAACCCAAAAAAGGGCCTTTACGGTCTGACTTGTAAGATCTTATTGAGTCTTATGAGGTTTCTGAAAAGCCCAAGATCATTCAATTTGGATTAAAAATGAGTTTATGGTGATTTTTTTTTAAAAATTGCACAAAATCTAATATTAAAATACTTTAAATAGATTTTTTGTGGAAGAGTTTGTGGAAGCTTTTGATCAACTGTTCTTTAAAAAAGGGGTGGCAAAACGTCCCAGGATTTACGAATGCGAAGTGCTCGAACTCGTGGCTTAGCTATTATAACTCAAAAGTACTCTAGCATCATTTATTGTTTACCGGTTCTTAACCGATTTAAACCGATTCATAAATCACTGAAAAATGCCATCAAAATAGTTTTAAGAGTAATATAAATTTGAATTTCGAATAAAAATTAGTTATCGGTAATGAATCGGTTCATTACCGGTTCAGAACCGATTGTAACCGGTGAAGTTTTATCGGAAATTCCAAGGCCTTTCCAATAAGCTTAAATATCATACCAATTAATTAAGAAATACCCTCTCTAAAAGGCTTTATGACTATCGAGTTTGAAAACTCGTTAGAAATGATTCAACGGTATTTTCGTTTATGAACCAAATGTGAGTCTGGACAACCTAAAACTTATCCAAAAATTAGAAAAGAAAATGCACGACGCGTTTTCAAGCAATCCCGAAAAATATGGTTTTCGTAGGAAAGGAGAGGGGTGGGGAAAATGAGGGGGATGTGAGTCATTTATGAGGGAAGTCCTCTAAAGGTTCCAAGACGCTATCTCTAACCGTTTGGCCTCTAGAGCTAGCGATAGCTCGATGGATCAGACGGATAAACAGCGTGACGACGACGTCAAAAAAAAAAACTCGAAACTTCAGATTTCCAAAATTCTACCAAAATACGATCCCTTGGGGAGTAAGGAGTTGATATACATATAAACTCAAAATCGAGAAGTTATATACTGCTTTCTCTGTGGAGTTTGAGCAGTAAAATTATCTTAGAAGAGCTTTTAGAGAGAATCTATTAAACTTTCTACATTTGCCTAAAATAATCAAAATCGATTTATTATTGAATTTTTGTAGAAAAAAACTTTTGAGGTTCTAAAATAGCATTTTCATACAATTTCTCATTAATTCCCTTAGATTTTCTTTAGATAATTCTTTTTAATTGACTTTAGCAAGCTTTTAGCTTATGAATTAAGACAGGTTCATAAATATTGGGTTTAAAATATAATTTAGAAAATATAAGACCAGGTCATTTTTGGAAATTCGAAATTTCTTAACTCTTTGGTATCTTTTGGGACTCTGAGTACCCAAAGCAGCATATGAATATTCTGTGAAAAACAATGATTTTTAATTATTCAGAACTGATAAAAACCCTATTCTTGTCGTTGATTAAAAACTATAAAGATATCCAAATGTAAGATATTTTTTGTAGGACCTCAATTAATTCCTGATATTTTTGTTTAAAAAATTATGAAATTGGCTTGCAGCATATGCTGCGGTTCGGAAAGAGTTAAATTTGAAATTTTGAAATTTGAGAAAATTTCCTAAATTGAACTTACTTATGATCCCTTTACTCAAAAAACAAATGTAAATAAATAAAACTACTTTTATTCTCAGAAAATCTTATGAAAGCGGTTTATAAGGTATCCCAACCATTTTATGTCATCAATATCGGATTAAGGATTAAGGATTTATTCCTATTTTTCTGGTAAAGTCTAATAACATTTTTTGGTTTACATGCATTTCTTTTTTACACAGATTTAAAATTGTCAAAATCGGTGTGAAATGGATCAAAACCAAAAAGCCCAAAAAGTATAATTTTCTCAAATAACAGTTTCTAATATTGGCTTCAGTCTGGAGGTTTAGTCCAGTTCCTGAAGGTCTTTAAAATCTAAATAAGAAGCATTTTTACTGATTTTTCAAATTCTAATGGATCATTTGCCCTTAAAACATGCCTGATAAGGAATCTTAAATTAGAGGAATTAAGCCAAATGACCAAGCTTTAAGTCTGAAACCTGTATAAGTGATTATTTAAGATTTAAGCGCCTAAAGGGTTTTATTGATTTTTCAAGTGTCTTAAATTTATAGAAGGGGTTAAAATTAGATTATTCCTTTTTTTTGAAAACCTCTTGGTTCTTTACGGTTGAAAAATGAGAAATAATCCTTCAAATTTTTTCCCTGATGATTTAAAATTTGGCTCATTCTTTTTTAATAAAATCTTAGTTGTGTCCTTGCCCCATTCCATTCCCAAGTCAGCTTCGAATCGCAGTTGCAAACTCACAACGTAGAAATATAATTTTCCAAAATCATAAACTTAATCATTTCTAATTACAAAGGTTTTTAATAAAGGAAAACTGTAGCAAAACAGGCATTATCGTTTTTAAAAGTAGGGCCTAATCCCTAATGGCTATTAGTGGAGCTGATGATGCTCCTCAATGTCATTTGGCACTGAAGTGGCTTCGAAGGCGAGTCTTTGAGCTTCCTGTTCAGCTCCAATCCTTGCATGTTCAGCTGCAATTTTCTCATAAAGAGAAAGATGCTTTTCCTTGGCATGAGCCACAGCAACGCTTTCTCTTGGATAGGCTACCACATGGAGCTAGAATAAAAAAAAATAATAATTGAAAGTAAACTCGTGGAATGAAATGCTCCAAATGCCAAGCCAATGTTGAATACATTTTGTAAGAAGAATTACTTCATCAGTTCGATTCAGAGAAGCTCTCAAAAGAAGATGTAGGAAGTTTTTCAAGAATTTTGCGTAGTTAATAGAAATTTTGAACAATGCATCGGATAATTCATTTGCCCCATTCGCCTATTTATACATTTGCATTTGAACATCTTCAAGGAGACATTCCTACACTGAGAGAAATCCGAAAAAGTTAAAATACCATGCCGGAAATGTTAATTTTACCCTGCAGTATTGATCCGAAATCGGTGTAAATATTATGCTTTTTAGGTGTATTAGGGGTTAAAGTTACCCTTTTTCATGTTAATTTTACCCTTAAAAAGGTGCAAAAATTAACATTAAAAATTTTTGATATATTTTTACATCTAAAAAGTGTTACAGTTGTGAGGAAAAAAAGTTAATCGAACGCCCGATTTTTTTTTTTCAGTGTAAGAAATGTAAGAAATACTTACATTAGGATCGTGGTTAGCATGTGCCTGGGCAATTCTGCCGTAGAGACTAAAGTGCCTTTCAGCAGCCTTCTGAACAGCCTCTGTCTCAACGGGTCCTTGAGGTTCATGGCTCAGGATTGGATGGAATCCATATTGATCTGCTACGTATTCCACCGTACGTACCTGATGCCTAGGATCGACATAAGAGAATGCACCACGAACGGTTCCACTGCCATCAGATACTTCGCTATGCGTGCGATCGACATGTCCAGGAAATCTTCCGGCTGTATAGGCAAAAACATAGGGTTTTGGAGGTGGTGGGGGAGTAGATGTAGTTGTGGTGGAATGATATTCCAGGGGAGCAGAGTAGGGATCTTGGGAGATGACGTGAGAGACGTCTGCGAAACACGCGCCAATTGTCACCACAAACAACTGCAGAGTTGGAGGAAAACAGGAAATTCAGCATAAATCTCGAAATTACAGCGCAAAAATGACATCATGCAGTGTTACATCACTATATTGACCTTATATTTAAGGCAAATATCTTGGTGCAATCTCTGCAAATGCGCCATTAAAATCACTTACCAAAATTAAATTCCTCATATTTTTCGTGTCTTTCGTGCACCAATAATTCGTTTTCACTTTCAGCACACCCTACTAGTGTTATTAGAGAAGTAATACCAGTGGCTTGAGAGGAGTGTTCTCTTTCTTGAGCTCGTGGTTGAAAAACTTGTCTGAATATAAATTTATTTCTTGAGAGTCTCTTCTTCCCAAAAATTCTCAAAGGCACAAGTGATTCATACAACAGTTCACGAGATACTGAACACCTCACCAGTAGACTCGTCTGGTTTTTCAGCCACTTCTCAAGGTGAATCAGGCAGGTGGGATTTGTGACTTCACGGTCCATCACCATGGCATGAGATTTTTTAATTGCTGCACAGAAAAGTGAAAGTGTGATACGACCGTTGACGAATCAAAATCCCGCTCGAAATTCGTATTTTATTTCAATGATTTCCCGCCTGGGGGCGCATGAGGCGGAATTTGCAAAAAAAAAGAGAGGTTATGTGTCAGATCAATGGGAAAAAGATTAAAAAATTGTTTGTGGTGATATTTTGTGCTTTTCCCAAGAATAATGTCTAATCTACAGAAGTCAATCATGAAGTCACGTCTTCCACCAATACCATCAGTCCCAAAGGTGTCGAGAATGTAAGTTGTTTGTGGGAAATAAGCTTGGAAAAGGAGATGACAAAATTTTGTTTTGTGGTATAGGGATGGAAGTTCCCGGCGTATGTTTCAGAAGGATTACACCCCGAAGGAGTGGCATGAGTACTTTAAGGAGCGTCAGATGGTGTCTGTGGAAGATAATACCTTCTGTGTGTATAAATCGGCTGAGCCTGTGGAGAAGGGACCACTGATTGTGCTACTCCATGGAGGAGGATTTTCAGCTCTAACTTGGGCCCTTTTCTCCACGGAAATCACCTCAATGATCCACTGTCAGTGCCTGGCGGTGGATCTTCGTGGGCATGGTGAGACAGAGACGACAGATGATTGGGATCTCTCAGCCACAACATTGGCCACCGATGTGGCCAAAGTTATTTCAACAATGTATCCCGAGGGTAATCCTCCGATAATTCTCGTTGGACACTCTATGGGTGGTGCCATTGCTGCTCATCTGGTGCACCTGAATCTCGTGTCAAATCTAATTGGTCTGACGGTTATTGATGTGGTTGAGGGGACAGCAATGGAGGCTCTGGCGAGTATGCAGAGTTTCTTGAGGTCACGACCGAGCTATTTTAAGAGCATCCCACAGGCGATAGAATGGAGGTGATATCGATAGTTTCTAGCTGAATTCTGAGTGAATAAGCCTCAAATTGTATTAGGTGTGATTCCTTCTAATCACACCTATTGTAATCCTCGGATTTTCTGAAAGTGCTCCGATCGAGCTGAAATTCACAGGGTATTATGTTTTGAACATCCCTGATGCCGAAAATCATAAGCCGGCAATTTCGGGTCCGGCTGCCGTCCGGCCGTCCGTAGTACGCAATATCTCTGGATTGGATAGAGATATCTTCATAAATTTTTTTTTAATATATCTACGCGCGCGTACGACGATTTCTGTCCTATTAGTTTTTTGAAAAACCGGTTCTAAACCGGTTAAAAATCACGTTTTGTTGTTTATCTCGAAATCCTATTATGCAATTTTGATTTTTTTAATGTTTATGTTGTAGCCCAGAAAATTTAGACCAATTTAAAAAAAAATTTAAGGACATTCGTCTAGCGGTTCTCAAGATATTTCATTTTGAAGATTTTAATTTTACGAAAATTTGCTATTAGCGTCAGGCAGGAAAAAAAGCGGTAGAAGCGGCGTCGAACAAGCTTTCCCCATATATAGGGTAAGGGCTCATAATTTTGGACAGTCTGCTTATAAGCATCGAAGTTCCAAGTTTGAAGTGCGATATTTTCTATACTAATTGACATTTCTTTTTACTCTCTTTTCAGAAGGGTTGTTTAGAAACTTAGCAAGCCATTTATCGTCTTATTTTTTATAAAAATTAGTTTTAATACGTTTAAAAATGAATTGATATGTAGAGGTGACTTTGGCTCTTATTTTGGACAACTTTTTTATTAATTTGGCCAACTTGGCTGTAAATTTGGACAGCTAATCCGCCTCAATATGATGCCCATTGTTCTTCATTTGATGAACCAATCTTACCAAGTCCTCTTCCTGTTCATGTAAGGGAAACGTAGAATGTCACAGAAGCCCGGAAACTTTCCATATCATTCATTAAAGTGAGTTGGCTTCGATACTCCAAGTACCTACGTGCGGATTCGCTCATTCCCTGACCTTTCCGGGAGCCTTTCAGGGCATTTCTCGCTACATCTCTTTCGTAGAGATGATGCTCCTTTGTTTCTCCAGGCATTTGTCCAACCTAGTCATCACAAAAGCTAAAACTTCACGAAATTTCGTGAGAAAAACACCTGTCCAAAATAAGAATTATCACCTCACTGGTGAATGTCTTAAAAAATTTCCCATTTTTCACACGAAAAATATAATTCACAAGGCAAATCTCACTTCAGGTCAAATGTACAAATCATCAGTAACGTGAATCAACACAACATTCAATGAATAATCAATAATATCACTCAAGAAAAGCGAGGAAACATTGTTAGTACACACAGAAAAATTTTGACTCTAAATTTAAGAATATATAAGATCCTGGGAACTTAAATT
Source organism: Phlebotomus papatasi (assembly GCF_024763615.1). Classification (NCBI taxonomy): domain Eukaryota; kingdom Metazoa; phylum Arthropoda; class Insecta; order Diptera; family Psychodidae; genus Phlebotomus; species Phlebotomus papatasi. The sequence continues at coordinate 56,087,819 of NC_077222.1, forward strand.
GGACGTGAATCCCCGAGGCGTTTAAGTTTAGAAGCTCTGAGCGAAAGAAATGAGCTAGAATCCCTAGCTCTTTCAAATTAAGAGATCGGGAACTTAAGTTCAGCATTAGCTGGAAAATGAAAAATGTCTACAGATTTGCAACTAAAACTAAATGATCAAAGGATTTAGAATTAATGGGTTAAATTCCTGGGTGTTTCTGTTTAAGAATTTTTCATTTTTCTGTGTGTACTTCACCACAGCTAATAAGACATAAGTAAACACGAAGTTCTCTAAGTAAACACGAGTAGTTTCTCATAAGTAAACACGAAGTTTCTGTGTCGAAGTTCTGTCTGTGTAAGCAATTGCTCACACTGAATTTTCAACAAAGCAATTTCAACTCAAATCATATTCAAAATTTAACGTATTTAGTATTAAAATCTTCCAAAAAGAACAAATATTTAGATAGAATTGATTATTCATCAAATTTTGGTATAAAAATCCATCATTTTAATCGATTTATTTTTAGTGGACAATGTTATCCTCAAAGTGTCCAAAATAAGAAACTGGACAAAATTATGAGCATTTCCCCTATATATAGCACTGTCTCACTCTCCCTTTCTCTCTATATTCGAAGATTTGTAAGGTGGCATATATAATTCACGATCCGCGATGTCTTTCGCGGATCTTCGCGAGGCGCGAATTTTTTCGCGGATTTTCGCGGGTCGCGTAATTTTTCGCGGATTTTCGCGGGGCACGTAATTTCGCGGGTCGCGTAATTTTTCGCGGATTTTCGCGGGGCGCGTAATTTTTGGCGGATTTTCGCGGGTCGCGTAATTTTTCACGGATTTTCGCGGGGCGCGTAATTTTTCGCGAATTTTCGCGGGGCGCGTAATTTTTCGCGTATTTTCGCGAGGCGTCAAATTTTTCGCGGATTTTCGCGGGTCGCGTATTTTTTTTCCAGTGAAATTTTGCACATATCAAGCCTGAAGGAGGCTCTAAATGGATGTAAAGTTTGAGGCCTCTATCTCGCATAGTTTCCGAGATAATCGACTTTAAAAATTTTCAGATACTTTTATGCATTTCTCATACAATTTTATGTATAAATATCGTTCGAGTTTGCCACAATCCGATTTTGCAACGAAGGAATCACACCTTTATAAGCTGATCTAGGCTTATCACTGGCTTTTTTTCACAGCGTTCGAAGTGGACAGATAAGGAATCTCGAGTCGGCTAAGGTCTCCATGCCAGGACAAATACTAAACAGCGAAACAAATAAGTTGGCAACAAATGAACTTCCCCTGCCCGAATCCAGTGAACCCCAGCCGGCCACACGGACTTTCACAAATCCTCTGACTATTGCTGAAGATCCAGAGTCGGAAGTTCAGGAAACTCCAGAGCCTGTATTCAAGCAACCCCAGCCAGATTTGCTGAATGCTAAAAAGTATATTTGGAGGATAGATTTGTCCAAGTCAGAAAAATTCTGGACAGGATGGTTTGAGGGTCTGAGTCAGAAGTTTCTAGATTTACCAGTGGCCAAGCTTCTCCTTCTGGCCAGTATTGATGGATTGGACCGGACGCTGACTGTTGGTCAGATGCAGGGTAAGTTCCAGATGCAGGTGTTGGCTAGATGTGGACATGCTGTCCATGAAGATCGCCCAGGAGAAGTTGCTGAAGTGATTGCTTCCTACATGATACGCAATGAATTTGCCCAGGCCTGTGGAGACTTTGTGCGTCATATGCCGGCATGCTGAAAATACTGTGTAAGTTTCAATTCGAATTAAATTTTATTTAATCCATCACATCAATCACATCAATTTTCGGCTGCTTGCTCTTCTTTTTTTTGGAGGACACAGAAACAGGGGGAGAATATTAATTATTTTTGGAAGATCTTCCAATAGTTCATTGTGAGATTTTTTTTTGTCATGCTTCTGGGGTACAAATATTTGGGGGAATTATCTGTTGTATGGGAAATATTTTGTAACTATTGATAATAGTGTCAGATTAATTGGGTTTCTCAGTGAGATAATCAGAGATGAGGTGTTTGTAGCCACCAGTTCCCAAGTACACATTCTCCTTCTTTGCCTGGAAGGGCAATTTAACCGTTGCAGTCTCTACAAGTTGATCCTCAAGCTTATTGGCACGCGTAACAAACATGTAGTTCAGACGGACCATTACCCAAATAAATGTATTGGCTGCGACTACTACAAGACATGTAAACACTAAGGAAAAAATAATAAAAGGTTTTAGTTTAGAACCATTTTTTTTTTACAAAATTGCAAGAGAAAAACAGTGGCGAACGTAGGAGTGACCCGTATTGAGGATTAACCCTTTAAGGACAATTGGAACACCGGTGTCCCATAAAGAAAATAATTCTTCCTGACTACCTAAAGTTATTTTTTTTCTTATGTCTGTACATAATTGTAAAGTAGAAGGTTGAAGGAATCTAAAATATTTTTTGCAAGTTTTTAGCTAGGGTGGTTTCACCATTTCTCGCCACTTAGGGGAAATGCTTCTAATTTTGTCCAGTTTCTTATTTTGGACACTTTGAGGATAACATTGGACACTAAAAATAAATTGATTAAAATGATGGATTTTTATTCCAATATTTGATGAATAATGAATTCTATCTAAATATTTGTTCTTTTTGGAATATTTTAACACTAAATACGTTAAAATTTGAATATGATTTGAGTTGAAATTGCTTTGTTGAAAATTCAGTGTGAGCAATTGCTTACGAGAAATATGACAGAACTTCGTGGCTTACTTCAGTCTTATTTAGTTTTGGTGAAGTACTAACAAAGTTTGTTCGCTGTTTTTGAGTGATATTATTGAATACTCATTGAATATTGTGTTGAATCACGTTACTGATGATTTGTACATTTGACCTGAAGTGAGATTTGCCTTGTGAATTATATTTTTCGTGTGAAAAATGGGAAATTTTTTAAGGCATTCACCAGTGAGGTGATGATTCTTATTTTGGACAGGTGTTTTTCTCACGAAATTTCGTGAAGTTTTAGCTTTTGTGATGACTAGGTTGAACAAATGCCTGGAGAAATGAAGGAGCATCATCTCTACGAAAGAGATGCAGTGAGATATGCCTTGAAAGGCTCCCGGAAAGGGCAGGGAATGAGCGAATCCGCACGTACTTGGAGTACCGAAGTCAACTCACTTTAATGAATGATATGGAAAGTTTCTGGGCTTCTTGTGACATTCCGCGTTTCCCTTACATGACCAGGAAGAGGACTTGGTAAGATTGGTTCATAAAATGAAGAACAATGGGCATCCTGTTGAGGCGGATTATCTGTCCGAATTTACAGACAAGTTGTAAAAATTAATAACCAAGTTGTCCAAAATAAGAGTCAAATTCACCTCTACATATCAATTCATTTTTAAACGTATTAAAACTAATTTTAGTAAAAATGAGATGATAAATAGCTTGCCAAGTTTCTAAACAATCCTTCTGAAAAGAGAGTAACAAGAAAAGTCAATTAGTATTGAAAATATGGCACTTCAAACTTAGGATATCGATGCTTATATGCAGACTGTCCAAAATTATAAGCACTTCCCCTATACTAAAATCGCAATTTTTCCATTATTTGTGAAATAAATTTGCAGTAAAATTATTTGTATTTCTACTACTGTTACTTATAGAGTTGAAAAACACTAATTATCTGTTTTGAATTTAAATTTGCATTTTTTAGAGGAATATTTTAAGTAAGTGCATGGCATCAAATATTTCTTACCAAATATAGTAAGTGTCATGAAACTTGTATCGAACAAAATTTACGATTTTGAAATTTGTCTATTGAACATTTAATTACAATCGGCGAATACGTAAAATTTGTATTTAGTTAGCTAATGTTTCATTTTATATTATTTTTATGTGAAAATGAACTATGGCGGAAAGTGGTAATGTTCTAAAATTGCTTTATCACCTGTCGCTATTGCTTTTCAATAGGCGACGCTAACTAATTCACTCAGTAGTCAAATCTGCTTTGTTTACTTTCTGCAATAGTCTAATAATTTGATTTCTAAATAAAAGTGAAGAAAAATCATTTAATGTGAGTAATAATAAAATGTTCATGAAGAAAATGAAATGCTGAATGTATTCTTTGCTTAATATCCCCAAAATAATAGAGTTTGAACTTTTTCTAGTGAGTGGCGAGAAGTGGTTACAGAACTGGCGAAAAGTGGTAAAAAGTGGCGATGAAGTGGTTATTTTTGCATTGTTAATAAAAATCAGTTTTTTAGGTACTCCCGCGGTTAATTATAGGATTATTATTTTGACGAATCTAGAGCCAATATATCTAAGTAACTTTGTTAAAATTGAGTTATCTGATTAGAAAGGGGTCAAAAGTTATAATAAAGTTAATTTCATTTTTTCCTAACAGTGGCGATAAGTGGTTACTCTACCCTATTTGCTATGTAGTAAATATTTGAGCTCAAAAATGGCGAATTTTTAAATTCTCAAATTCATAATTGATTTTATTTATTTTTTATACTTCCAATTTTTTAATAAGTCAATTATTTCCAGATGTTTTTTTCATATATTCCTTAAACACCTGTCTTTCCTCTCCAAAACTATGTTTTGTTTTTAAATTTAATTCGATAACGGCTTCTAGAATTTTTATCATTCTCAAATATGTTTTGAAGATAGTCAACTAGTCAAGGTGAACTTCGTCCATAGATACCTTACCTAGGATTGAAAAACATTTCGATATCGAATTCTTGAAGGTCAAAGGTAAAACATTTTAAAACGCCCATTTTTCAACCGATTTGCGTAAATATTGATTTTTTTTTGAAAGGTCCTGAAATTTCCAACCCGATTGAATCGGATTGAGTCGGCAATAAATCGGTAAAATACCCGTAAATGATTGACCTTTCTCGAATTTCTTTTTTATGTGTCCGTATGGTCTGTATGCTTGTTACTTATGCCGAAACATTCTACAGTAGACTCTCGTTCAATTGGCTCTTTTTCAATCGGGCGCAAAATGTTGGTGATAATTTTCACTTCCAATTTTAAAGCAAATTTGTTCAAATTCGTTGTAATCGTGATTCTTTATAATTGAGCGCTTTGGAATTTACAATGACTTTGATGCCCGAATCTCTCGATAATTTGGATGAAATTTTGCCCCATGCCCGATTGAGAATCTACTGTACAATGCTTTCATAAACATTTTTCTATTTTGGAATGGTTTTCTTATTTATAAATAATTTTAATTGGTATTAAACCGGTATGCACTCAAAAAACATCTGAAAAGATAATTCACGGAGAACTCTTTCTCGTGTGTTCGAGGGTTCGAGCACTTAGCAAAGCTGGGACGCTGTTCCATTTCTTTAATTTTTGGAATCGAGAAACACTTGGTGAAACGGAGCCTTTTTCTCCTATTTTTAAGTTGAACTGGATCTTATATAATTTTACTTCTCAAATCAATTATGTAGTTAAATTACATTTTGGTAAGGCTCATTTCTAGTTTCAAAATATGACAAGAAGCCCTATTTCAAGGGTCCCTAATTTAAAGGTTGCCCAGTTTCCCTTATTCCCAATTACAAGCATCTTAAGTTGAAAGCTTTCTAAGATTGCTTGTAAGGAATCTCAGTTACCATAAGTTTACCTGAAGGGGTATTCTGTAACAGTATGACAATGTCATGCGACAAATTTATATGGTAAAATTTGGAAGCAGGACAACATAAAAGATTACTGAGATCACTGATCTTCCGGATTTATCAAATAAAAAATTTTAAATTTGTCATATGACATTGTCATACTGTTACAGAATCCCTCTACTGTACTGAGAAAAAAAAAACGGGGGTGCGAATAACTTTTTTTCCTCATAACTTTAACACTTTTTAGGTGTAAAACTATATCAACATTTTTAAATGTTAATTTTACACCTTTTTAAGTGTAAAATTAACGTGAAAGAGGGTAACTTTAACCCATAATACACCTAAAAAGCCTAATATTTACACCGATTTCGGATCAATAATGCAGGGTAAAATAAACATTTCCGGAATGTTATTTTAACTTTTTTGGATTTCTCTCAAGTGTGGTCTTATCTCTGGTGTTCTCAAAATAATTTAAAAGGCGAAAAATGAAAAATAGAAACATTTAAATGACTATAGTTGCTTCACGAAAAATATTTTTCAGGACCCCTGATTATAATCTCGGGAACGGAATAGCCACTAGGTTCGCCACTTAGTGATAGGATTAGGACTTACTGTAGTTAGCAATCCCTCCCATCTTTTGGGCGTAGTTGTTCATATCAACTGTTGTCATGAAGAGTATCATGATGAGGGCACTGATGCCATCCAGAACTAGCCAGGGTATCATTAATTTTGGACGGTTCTTGAGGGTTCCAATTAGTAGAGCCAGGCAGCTCAGAAGATAGATGGCGGCCATTGTTGTCAAGGCAACCATCCCCAGGCAAGTTACTGAAGGATTTCAGAGGAAATATAAAATCCTAGCCATTCTCTATCAAATTACAAAAAAAACAACTACTCACTTGAGGACAATTCCTGGGCAGACTTGAAGCGAATCTGATTGACAGTTTCGGCATTGTCTGGCAATTCTGTGTTATCAGCCATTTCATTCTCTTCAGCAATATCCTCCTCCAGGACTTTGTTCACCCGTTCTGCATGAAGCAGGCCCAGGACAATTGAAAATAGCACTGCATGGGACAGAATCTACCACGAAGGAAAATAACATAAAATAATTTTATTTGAAACGCCGAAAATTTGATTTTTATCCCGGAGACCAAAAAAGGACAACTCACCACTTGATAAATAGAAATCATAAGAGCAGCTATTCTCACATATCTCGGTGAAAAAATTAATCTAATAGGCATCATAATGTATTTGCCGACTGTCAAGAAAATATCCATTTTGGCAAACTTTCTCTTACACCCACAATTTATTCCCTGTGAAAAAAAATCACTTCTCCAATGGCCGATGGTGACACAGTGACTGAAAAGATAATGTCTCTATTGCGCTAAGGAGGAGAGAAATCGAAAAGCCCGTTCATGCGCAGAATTCAGGAGTGAAGGACAACAAGGATTCCCCCGTTGATGGGGCTCTGCACATAATGTTATCACGCATCAAAAGTGCAACCGGCCGTGCAGAGATGTATTGAACAAACAAATGTAATTCATCCCGGACGAAAGCTCCACTTCAATTTCTCGCAAATTCAGCAGCAATTCAATTTCAATCCTTTATCTATTAAATTTACCTGGGAATATTATTAGTGTAATGGAGTGGCCTAGTATGAGAATTCCGCCTGGGGGAGTATTCCATCCACCAAAAGTGAAAAATTATAGCCATGATACACAAAATCTCATTAAAGGTACGTTAAACAATATTTCATCGTTGTATAGAAACGATAGAAACAGTAATATTCAATGCACTTTAAAATTTGTAAATTTTATAGGAAAACAGAAATATATTTTGCATCTTTTTTCTGTTCATGCTAGGGGATGTAATTGTCTTATAAATTTATTTATTAAAAGATTTAACATTTTAAGTAAGTGGATTATCTATAAAAAAGAGATGGCAAAGCGTCCCAGCTTTGCGGAATGCTCGAACTCACGAGACAGAGCTCACTGTGAATTAGCTTTTTGCATAATCTTTTGGAATCACTGATCTACTAGAGATTAAATTGATTCATAAATCAATCACAAAAGCATTTGAAAATCAAAAAAATCGGTACTTAACCGATTCATTACCGATGCAGACGGATTCTAATTTGCAATACTTTTCTAAAAAATCAAATTTTAAGCAAAAAGAAAAATGAGCCTTCCAATGTAGTTGACCTTTGACCTTCAATAATTCAAAATGGCGAATTTTCCGGTCATAGATATGTTTGGACGAAATGTTCGCCAGGACTAGCTCTAAAACATATTCGAAAATCATTGAAAAAGCTTGGGTCAATTTTGAGAAAAATCGAAAAACATTTTTCTTAGGGAATATTACTAAAAAGGGGATGTAAAATTATTCTAAAATCGGTTATTAACCGGTACATTACCGATGAAGACCGATGCAGACGGGTTCGAAATTTCAATATCTTTCCAAAAAATCCAAATTTAACCAAATCGGTTGAAAAACGGATGCTCCAAAGTGATTGAACTTTGACCTTCAATAATTCAAAATGGCGAATTTTCCGGTCATAGATATGTTTGGACGAAATGTTCGCCAGGACTAGCTCTAAGACATATCCAAAAATCATTGAAAAAGCTTGGGCCAATTTTTTGCAAAATTGGAAAAACCTCATTTTTGACCTATTTTTGAGGGATAGGGAATGTATGAAAGGGGTGGGGGGAAAATAAAGAGGTTGGGCACGAGATAATGTCATTTGAGGAAAGGTCACCGAAGACCTGAAGTCGATATCTCTTACCGTTTAAGCTCCAGAACAGTGCAAAGTTGAAAAAAAAGTCGATTATATAACTGCTCTCTCTTTGAGTTCGAGCAATAAAAAGTGGATATTGGTTTAAAAAATAACCAATATCCAAAAAAACTTGCTGGATTTAGTTATCTTGAATATACAGTGACGGCCAATAAAATAGAATCACTCCTCTGTGAATCACTGTTCGTCCTTCAAAGTAACCCTGTTGATAAAAATCTATTTCTAACTGATCCAGGACTTATCTGAGGGCCCTTTCAACTTTATTTTTCCTATAGAATACCTTGTGATGAAATACTAGATTGATTTTACCACATTGAACAATTCGAAAATCCTGAATTGTTGTTGTTTTCTCAATACCATTGCGACGTGGAACTGATAGCAACCAAAATGTTGAGTCTTATGTTTACGTAAACACTATATCGACCACTCAGAATATAAGTCGAACAACTCGATTTTTTACAAAAATCGTTTTATTCGCTTTTCGGGTACTTCTTTATACCCTCTACCTTCCCAGTGAATATTATACTTTAAAGATAATTATTTTGAAAGTTATAGAAATTTTAAATCTCAAAAATCCTATACTCTGCATGTAAAATCTCAGTTTCAAATCGTTCTCCTGTAAAATTTGCCTACTGCGAGTTCTTCGTTTCTTATTCTGAGTGGTCGATATTGTGTCATGGATTACTGATTTTCGCAATTTACTGTGGTCAGCTACGACTTTTACGATCATTCCATGCTCTCGTAGCCTCAAAAATCTAATAGAGCCTCTAACAAGAAAGTCCTACATTTTCTCCAACTTCTCATAGTGTACTTTATCCAAACTTGGAAAATTAATTGTCAAGACACTAAATAATTACTGACATTACACTAAAATATTGTTATTTTTGAAATACTCGAAATGGATTTCAGTTTATAACTATAAATGAAAGTTATTCTATTTTTTTTTGTCCCAGAACATAACTATTGACGCATTCTGAGTCAAAATAGAGACTTTTTGCGGCCAGTACTGTAGGGTAAACGTCCTAATTCAAAACCATTTTCAGACGCTTTAACTTTGACAGAAGATTCAACACATTAAGTTCATATTTTTTTGTAATCAATTACATAAATTTGCTCCTTGACTCTTCTACAATGTTACTGTTTAGTGAAAATTCTTCAGATATAATTTGAAAACTTCTTAAATACAAGAAAAATATACGAGTGTAAAATGCTTCTATTGGAAACATATTAATCCAAATGGAGACAAGGGAAAGTTTCTAATTGGAGACAAACAGTGTAAGTGAAACCGCGACGAACGGCTTCCGAAACCTTGTTGAGTTGCTCATGAGTGCAGGTTTTGTTCTTATTCCTAGTCTTTTCTCCTTTCCCATCTAAAACAATAAGAAAATCTCTTCAAAAGAATCATATTTCCGGAGTTTCCTATTGAAGCATTTGCAGGCACTTCAGAAAAACCCTTTTTGTTCACGAAATAAGTAATTATTTTAATTGAAAACTTCACGTACCGTTAACAATAAATATTAGCACTTAATTTAACTAAAATTAGCCAGAAATATGACATAAATGTTAAACAAAACGAATAAACAACAGACACCTCATTGTGTTTTTTCATAGGAAAACATGGTCGATCGATGAAAAATTCGATGGTGAAAAGGTATACTTTTAATTTTTCTGAGAAATTAACAAACTAAAATTTGCGAATATGAATTGATTTTCGCTCTATTTGGAGCAAAATTAACTAAATAATGAAACTGAGGTATAGAAAATATATAAATATAGTAATTTATACTGTATTTATCATGAAAGCAGTGACGTTTCCATTTAGAGTAGCAAAAAATTTCCATTTGAAGCAGGTTTTGAATTAGCTTAATTTACCCTACTTTTTCGACGTAATGCAATTACTTTACCATTTCTAAATTAAAAATTTTTTTTAAACATACTAGAAAAAAAGTTAACAAAAGTTAAAGAACTCAAGTTTTCAGGAGTGATTTTATTTTATTGGCCGCCACTGTGAGATTTATAAACGTTTGACAAATGTGTCTTAAAATATTTGTCTTTTTTGACTGCCCCACCTCCCTTAGTATTTTTTTTAGATGATGCACTGTGTGACTTATGTATACATTTTATAGATTTTGAGGCTTTCCGATTAACGTTGGGCAACAAGGTTCAAGAGAGCCCTTTGTGTCCCCCATTTTCCATAATTCCATTATCCGTTATTTTATCTAAGGCATGTTTTTCAATTAAAGTGATTAAAACTGATCCACGACCCTGACATAAAGGTTGACAATGGTCAAAAACTAGTTAGTGTGTGAATTAAACTAGTATTTGAACGGTAGATTTTTTTTACGTTGATCACTACTTATTTTACAAGACAAAATGTTGTGTAAAATGTCCTGAAAATTGTGTTTTTTTTTTGTTGAAAGGTCTATCAAAAATGTAAATTTCATTAAAAAAAATGTACCGTTCAAGTACCGCAGTTTAACTCATAAGCTAGTCCGGAAATATCAATTTTTTTAAGTCAGATAAATATACTCTGAGAAATCTTGTCCACTGAAAAGTATGCTTTTTCAAAAAAGGTGTCCGAATATCAGGTCCCAATGGCCAAATTTTTAAGATTTTTTAATGAAAATTTTAGAAAATAAAGTTAAAATGTCGTAGGGTGGCGGCATTACTTGTGGGCTCTGTCTTTACTTATGGTCTCCTTGCAATAAACTTTAAAATATCAGAAAATGATTTAGAAAAAATATCCAAATTAAAAATATTTGATATCTTATGGATAACATATCAGATTTTACTGCTCGAACTCAAAGAGAGAGCAGTTATAATCGTCTTTTTTTTCAACTTGTCACCCTGGAGCTTAAACGGTAAGAGATATCGACTTCCGGTCTTCGATGACCCCCCATAAGTGGACATGATCTCGGACGGCTTTTATCCTTTCCCCCTATCCCATCCATCCCCTAAAAACCATGTTTTTTGGTTTTTCTCAAAATTGACCCAAGCTTTTTCAATGATTTTCGGATATGTTTTAGAGCTAGTCCAGGCGAACATTTTGCCCAAACATACACACAGAGAAATTTTAGTGGCATAACAACTCCAAATGGTGTTGTCGGACACACCAACCTCAACCCCAAAATCAACTAACCCCAATTCGGTGTTCAGAATACACCAAGTGGTGTCACAAAGTAACTAACACCGGCTTTGGGTTTCTGATTACACCAATTTTACACCAATTATTAACACCAAATTTAGCGTTGTTGGAACACCATTGTGGATTTTGTATCACACCATCTCAAGAAAATATAGGTGTTCCTTTTACACCAATAAATTAAAAATGTCTACAGATTTGCAACTAAAACTAAATGATCAAAGGATTTAGAATTAGGGCATTGGCATTCATTGGATGGGATTTGAAATTAAATTCCTGGGTGTTTCTATTTAAGAATTTTCCATTTTTCTGCGTGATTTTTATTAATTTTTGACCATTGTTTGAGGGCTTGGGGCCCTCCCTGGACGATATTCTCTGTATTTCAAAGCCATTTGGTGCGTGAAAATCTTTTTCCAACATTTAAGCCTGCGCCGAGATTTGAACACGCGACCTTTGTGATGACAGTCGAGCATCTTCCAGCTGCGCCACGAACTCCTATAATGTATTCAAAGCATATCGGGAACCGTTGCATCGGCACACACGATATTCCAAAATTAGAGATTACAATTAGAATTACAGATTTGCAACTAAAACTAAATGATCAAGGATTTAGAATTAGGGCATTGGCATTCATTGGATGGGATTTGAAATTAAATTCCTGGGTGTTTCTGTTTAAGAATTTTTCATTTTTCTGTGTGTGTGGTCGATGGTGAGCGACGAACACCGTTTGGCGTTGCAACAGCACTGTTTAGAAAATTGATGGTGTTACTTTTGCACCATTTCAGAGATTTCTGTGGCGGAGTTAATACAACACCGCCAAAGCATTTCATAGAACACCATTGATTCAAAACTAGGTGTTAATTTGGTGTGAATGCTACTACGTTTGGTGTTCAAGCAACACCAACACCAAATTCAACCCCAAATTCAACACCGCTTTCTCAAAATCACTTCTCTGTGTGTACCTATGACCGGAAAATTCGCCATTTTGAATTATTGAAGGTCAAAGGTCAAGCACTTTGGAAGGTTCATTTTTCAACTGATTTGGTTAAATTTGGATTTTTTGAAAAGGTATTGAAATTTTGAACCCGGCTGCATGGGTCTTCATCGGCAATGAACCGGTTAAGTACCGATTTTTGAATAATTTTACATACCCAATAAGTTAAATTCTCTAAAAACATGTTTTTTCGGTTTTTCTCAAAATCGACCCAAGCTTCTTCAATGATTTTTGGATATGTTATAGAGCTAGTCCAGGCGGACATTGCGCCCAAACATACCTTTGATCGGAAAATTCGCTATTTTGAATTATTGAAGGTCAAAAGTCAACCACTTTGGAAGGGTAATAATTTTTCACCCCATTTGGTTAAATTTGGATTTTTTGGAGAGGTATTGAAATTTCGAACCCGGCTGCATCGGTCTTCATCGGCAATGAACCGGTTTAAGTAACGATTTTTTGATTTTCAAATGCTTTTGTGATTTATGAACCAATTTGATCTCTAGTACAGTAGACTCTCTCTCAATCGGCAATATGGGGCAAAATGTCATCCGGTTTAGCGATAGAATTTAGCGTCAAAGCCTTTGTAAATTCCACAAAAAGTGCTCAATTATAAAGAATCACGATAAAATAGGAAGAACTACAGCGAATTTGAGTGAATTAGCTTCATAATTAAGCGTGAAAACTGTCAACAAAATTTGACGCCCGATTGAGAAAGAGCCGATTGAGTGAGAGTCAACTGTAGATCAGTAATACCAAAAGATCATGCAAAAAAGCTAATTCACGGTGAGTTCAATTACTCGCTTAAGCTAATTTACTCGACTTTTCTAAGGCTTTTAACAGCATTAATCACAACATTTTTCTTTCAAACCTTCAACAATTTTTCTTTTTCTCCTCACCCAGCATTAAATTGATCGAATCTTACCTTGTTGGTTGGACGCAATCAGTTAATTTAGATTTAGAAGGATCTATTTCTTCAACTTTAGGAATTAGACAAGGGTCCGTTCTCGGACCACTGTTTTTTCCCTTTATATTAATGATCTTGCCAATACCCTCGGGAATCATAAATTTCATTTCTATGCAGATGACTTGCAAATTTATTGTTTTGGTAATAATAATGCTCCGGACGTCTGTTTCTCTGACGCAAATTGCCTCCTAAGTTCAGTAAGTTGCTGGGCTAGTTCTAATGAACTGCTCTTGAACCCTAAAAAGTCCCAAGCTTTGATCATCTCGTGTGGGAGATCCCGTCCTGCTCCTAGTCCTCTTAATCTCAATGGTGAAATTATTCTATACGTCCATAAGGCTAAAAATCTTGGAGTCATTTTCAACGATTCTTTGGCCTGGGACGATCATATCTCCTACATCAGTAAGAGAGTGAACTTTTCCCTCTATATACTTAGAAGACATCAATTCTTCATCCCTGAGGATATTCGGCTACTTTTAGTTTGTGCCCTGCTCCTTCCTCTTTTTTTCCTATGGTGCTGACTTATTTTTTTCGTGCGATAAAGCCTAGCTTCGGCGCTTGACCGTAACTTTTAATAATTGCATTCGTTTCATATTTTCACTTCGTTCTTACGACCATGTCTCTCATTATCATACTGTAGTATTGGGGCAATCTTTCCTACTCTTCCTGCAGTCATGAGCAGTCGATTTTTTATGTCGGGTGCTTCAATGCGGCCAGCCTGGTTATCTGGCTGAGCTACTGCAGCCGGGCTCGTCTACCAGGTCTTCCTGTCTCGTCGTCCCCAGGTCGGAGAGCCGCATTCTTCATGGCTCACTCTTTGTCATGGAGGTGACTCTCTGGAATGAGCTACCCAGAGAGAAGAGGCAGCGGCTCATTCGATCCTTCCTGTCGTCTTGACTACTTGTCTTTCGTTTTCTTCTCTTTTTACTTTCAATTTTGTACAGTACATACTTTTTGGTTGTTGTTTTGCTCAGATGGCTTATACAACCTACGAAGGAGCATTTCCACCGTTTGGCTCTGGAGGTTGGTCATCAACACTAAGACGGCGGTGGACGCTAACCCTATTTTAAACCATTTATAACTCTTTGTGCTTTCAAGAGGACTTTTCTCAATAGCACTCATTTTATTAATAATAATAAATCTTAGATCTAAAGCTCTATCTCGTGAGTTCGAGTATTCCACTAAGTTGGGACGCTTTGCCATCTATTTTTGTTTTCGGAATCATTTTCAGACAAAAATTGCGACGAGGCCATAATATAGACAAGCCAAAATAATGCCGCCATTCTAGCTTTATATGCTTAAGAACTTAAATTGAAATTAAAATTTTTATGTTGAAAAAAAAAAATAGAGAAAATAAGGTGAGTTCCACTATTTTTGACCCAAATAACCCCTTAATTGGCAGGAAATTTGTAGTTGATAATTCTTGTGTACAAAAAGAAATCTAAAAAAAAATAATTTTCGTAAGTAATTACAAATATATAAAATATATCGATTTATAAAAAAAATCGATTCTTTCGACTTTGTAATATAGGCTCCCCCCTTAAGTAAAAATGTCTCGAAATTCACTTTGGTCATAATGTAATAACTCATAATGATTCATTCATGCGTCAAATAAACTTCTCAAAATTAGAGTGGAATTTTGTGATATCAAATATATATTTAAATGAGAGGGGGTTTGTATGAACTTGGGAGCTCTGCAAGAAAAATTGTACAGAATTGTATTACTTTATCAGCACAAGTCTAGTATAGGGTAAATTAAGCTAATTCAAAACCTGCTCCAAATGGAAATTTTTCGCTACTCCAAATGGAAACATCATTGTTTTCACGATAAATACAGTACTAAATTATTATATTTATATATTTTCTATACCACAGTTTCATTATTTAGTTAATTTTGCTCCAAATAAAGCGAAAATCAATTCATATTCGCAAATTTTAATTTGTTAATTTCTCAGAAAAATTAAAAGTGTACCTTTTCACCATCGAATTTTTCATCGATCGACCATGTTTTCCAATGAAAAACACAATGAAGTGACTGTTGTTTATTCGTTTTGTTTAACATTTAATGTCACATTTCTGGCTAATATTGGTTAAATTAAGTGCTAATCTTTATTGTTAACGGAACGTGAAGTTTCCAAATGAAATAATTACCTATTTCGTGAACAAAAAAGGGTTTTTCTGAAGTGTCTGCAAATACTTTAATAGAAAACCCCGGAAATATAATTTTTTGGGAAGATTTTCTAATTGCTTTAGATGGAAAAGGATAAAACACCAGAAATAAGAACAAGTCCTGCACTCATGAGCAACTCAACAAGGTTTCGGAAGCCTTTCGTTGCGGTTTCAGTTACACTGTTTGTCTCCAATTAGAAAATTTCCCTTGTCTCCATTTGGATTAATATGTTTCCAATAGAAGCATTTTATGCTCGCGTATTTTTCTTGTTTTTAAGAAGTTTTCTAATTATATCTAAAGAATTTTCACTAAACAGTAACATTCTAGAAGAGTCTAGGACCAAATTTTTGTAATTCTCTTCAGAAAAAATATGAAATTAATGTGTTGAATCTTCTGTCAAAGTTAAAGCGTCTGGAAATGGTTTTGAATTAGGACATTTATAAAATAGTAATTAAAATACAGAAAAATATACTAGCACTGAAGCCTTAGGGGGGAGTGGGGCACCTTTGAAATAGGGCTCTTTTCACGTAATTTTAAATGGAACTGAGTCTTATCCATTATCACATTGTAATTTATATTTGCAATTGGTTTATAAAGCTAAATTATATTATGGTAAGGCCCAGTCCCATTTTAAAATAGGAGAAAAATGCCCTATTTCAAAAGCGCCCAACTTCCCCCTATTTATATATTCTGTTCAATTTTATAAAAATATGGTTCTTTGGTCAGTTCTCATGGATGAGGCGAAATTGACAATGCTCCAACGTAAGAATATAAACAGCTACTTGAGAAGTGGAGATCCGCTTCCAATACCCAGAGATGAGGGTGTGCGGATTTTAGGGGATGCAGATAGGGAAGCGCAAGAAATTATTGAGAGGGCTCGATGTGCACGCAAGAGATCCCTGGCAGTGATAAAAGCCAGTGGAGCTTTTGAAAAAACGCGCTACATCCCCAAGTACCCTTGGAAAGTTCCCTCGGAGACAGCTAAGCACCGACTGCAGGAGGTGATGAGTGGCCTCAAGTACTTCCCAGAACCGGATGCTCAGGCATATAAGTACCGGCACCGAAAGAAGTCCCCAAAACTTGAGGAGAGAGATCAAATTTGCGAACGTGAGTAGAATTTGTGAAAGATGAATTGATACAGGGGAAAAAAAATTAGAATTGAGGAATGGGGAATTTTTTTGCTCAACAGTTCTCTGTGAGATTCATGAGAGGGCTGAGTGGTTGGCGGAAATGGAAGCATTGGGTGAAGGAAAGAAGCACCGTGATGTGATTCACAATCAAATAGCGGAGAAATTGCGTCAAATCAAAATGCTAGAGAGGCGAAATCACAGGAGGGAACTGGAGGATCATCTCGAGAATGAATTGAACAAGTTGTCGGTAAAATCTACACAAGATACCACAAATATAAATTGATACGTCTCTGACAATTGGGAAGATTAGAAATTGTATGCTTCCGGTGGTCTTTTGTGTTCTCCCAGCTTTTCCAACAAGAGTATCTTTCTTTTGTGTTTCTACTGTGGAAGAGAAATTATGCAGCTCGCAATTGTGTTAAAGTGCTTAAGTGGAGTGTTTGTCTTACTTCATAGTGCAAAATGGGTTTCTTGTGAGGAATTTTTGCAGAATCATGAACAAGAATGTTGGCTCGACAAGAGGGAAGTGGTGGCTATTATTTTAGCACGGGGTGGTTCGAAGGGGATTCCACTGAAGAACTTGGCAAAGTTTCAGGGAGAATCTTTACTTATGCGAAGTCTCAGAATTGTTAGAAACTCTGGCATTTTCAGTGAAATTTGGGTTTCTACAGACAGCGATGTTATTGCATATGAAGCAGCATCTTTGGATGGAATACTAATCCATCGTAGACCAGAAATTTATGCTCTGGATACAACATCTTCGATTGAGAGTGTACAAGAATTTCTTTTGCATCACAAAGAGATAGAGCATATTGCTCTGATTCAATGTACTTCTGTTTTCCTCAAGGAATCATATCTGAAACTGGCTTTTGAACTCTTCAAGAGTTCCGAATGCGTCTTCTCGGTAACAAGGTTATTAATTTCTTTCCTTATTTCTTTCAAAACTATTTTTTATTCATAACCTAAGCATTTGGAGAAGATTTAATTTAAGGCGAAAACGGAATTGATTACAAACCTTTTATATTTTAATAAATTAAATATAATAACAAGCTTTATGTGTAATTAAATATTTAATGCTATAAAACATTTGAGTCACATCTTGTTTACTAATTGGCCAAAATTTGAAAGCATTCAAAGCTCTAGCCAGTCAGAAAACGCAACAGGGCTTATGGAAATTAATTTGGGGAAACTGGTGCACCACCAAACACGGAGTAGGACCAAACACTATGATTTTTTAATCAGATATTCGACTTATGATGACAAAACCTATAGAAATTTTTAGGCATTATAGGGATGCTTGTCCACTAAAGAAATGGTAGAGATAGTCCAAGTAGTTTAGAAATGAAAATTAGTGTTTGGCGCTACCTCGTGTTTGGTAGTGCCCCAGTTTCCCCTATTTAATCACATGTGGATTATTTTTCAACTAATCGAAAAATAGTCTTTAGAACTAAAATTTGAGAAACCCTCTTTTTTTTCTAGAAGTCACAAACTGAGATGGAAAGTGTCACAAAATCTACTTATACCTCTTAATTTTGATCCTTCAAATCGTCCTCGCCGTCAGGATTGGGATGGAGAACTTCTCGAGAATGGAATGTTCTATTTTGCAATTAAAAGCTTGATAAAACGCGGTGTTTTCCAGAAAAACTCATGTAAATTTGTGGAAATTGAACCAGAAGATTCGTTAGAAATTGATAAGATATTTGATTTAGAGATGGGTCAGTGTCTTCTCAATTTACGTCAGAATGATACAGATTGAAATAAATTGTATATCATTCAAACTTAATTTAAATCTCTGGTTAATTGAAATATTCAACTTCAAAAGGTTCACTTTTTTGTTAGAAGTATTTTTTTTATTTTAACATTAAATCCTTAAAATCATTTAAAAGCTGTTAAATCTGTTTAACAACAAAAAAGAAAATTAGAAATTATGAAAATCATAATTTTCAACGGGTTTTAGTAATAGTAATAGTAATATTTATTCAATCACAAAAATAGGGTTCATCCTTCTTACAATATTGATAAAGATAAAAAGAAAAACAAGTAAAAAAATAGCAACAAAACAAAGAAATGAAAAAGAAAAATAAAAGAAGGATTTACAATAGTATAAGAAAAGATTAATGAAAATTGAATAAATAAAAAGATCTAATAAGTGCTTCCTTAAGATTCAGCCTGAAAAAAGCGTCGGAAGGCATCTGCAAGCCTATGCAGATCACTTTGAACTTGGATCACTTGGTTTTAAAAGGAATTATGAATTTATCTTAAGCTTGTTGTAAGAAGAGCTTATAAAAGGTGTGATTCTTTCATTGCAAATTAGGTTGTGTGCAACATTTAAAGAACGTACACGCAGGAAAAAATATTTCGTAAAATTGTTCGTAAATATTTGTGAATTGCTGTCCTGTTTGTAAATTGGCGTGTTTAATAAATATTAGAATTATAAATTATAGTTGATTATTTATTATTAATCGTATCGGGATATTTGTTACAATGTAATTATGTTATGTTATATTGTTGTTGATCCCGTGTTGGAAGAATTTGCCAAGTCCATTTGTAGACCGCCCAGGAGAAGCGCCTGTCAAGTTGGCCTTTTTATATGGAGCTACATATTTGAAGCCAATTCCTAAATTGATCTCGGACACAGCTCACAGTTCTCCAAGGAAAAAATTTATTTAAACAAAAATTTAGTATATTTATCCCTCCATACGGAAAGGTATCTTATAATACGGAAAAACTTCTCACTTTTTAAATATTTAGCAAAACGATCACGAGTGCAGAAAAATTCCCATACGCATTTGTATGTGAAAGTAAGAAATTGGCTTCAACTTTGAAGGCCACTTGCCGGGGACTAGGCCTAGGAGCGCTTTCCCCGCAATGTCGATGCTCCTTCCGTGCTCCTAGAGTTTTTGGGCAGAGGCGGTGCACTTTTTTATTAAGTTTTATCACACTGAAAGTGCCTTTATCTAATAAATATTCAGCTGTTTGCACCGTGAAACTGTGAAAATGTTTTTTCTGACATTCTGTTGCCTTGGACTTTGGGGGGGGACTCAAGCTCACAACTGAGGGAGTCGAGTCAGAGATCTCATGCGCCCAAGACCCAACGGTTTTGCATATTGCGCCACTGAGATCCCCATAGTTTGAAAATTTTGAACTTGTGTTGTGTAGTGATTCAGTCCCTTTTGCTAAAAAGGTTTAATGACAATGGAAATTCATTCCAAGATGGTAAAAGCATTAGGGGCATATTCTCCTACAAAATCAATTCGTTTGCAATTGATCACTTGACTTTCCAGATCGTTTGTAAGTCTTAAAGCTAATCTATGCAGTAGTAGTTCAAAAGGCGTATCAACAGAATCATTCATAAAATTATATTATATATAATTTTTTTTCTCCATAGAATCAAGAATGAATGTACTCGCCAAATTGCTTATGTACCATTGCATTCTCAAATCAATGAGTATATACAACCACATTTTGCAAAAATAATTATGCATGAAAAAGCTCACGAATTGAATTGATTACCCACCATGCCCACTATATTTTCCAAAGGAGAATGGTCAAAACTATATGGGCACTGGTTCCGGAATCGCCACACACAAACGAGAGTAGGCATATTTTGTAGGTACTGATATAAGATTGAGAATTTGCCGGGACCCAGGACGATAAACGCTGGGAGTTCTTGTAAAAAAGCGTTTATCCTTCCGAAAAATCGCTGTTTTGAGAACGAATTACGTAAGAACTACTAAACTGATCTTGATGAAATTCGGTATAGGGTCAGTGTATGACTCTAACTTTTTATTTATTCACACCACCCCCCCTCCCTCCTCCCTCTGTTCTGGTAGCCCTCATGTAAGATGAGAGCACATTGCCCTATATCTCCTTTATGAGAAAAGGTAGAAAGCTGAAATTGGGCATGGGAACAAAGCTTAAGGAAGACTTTTAAACCATGCATACTAACCTCCCCCTCTGTCCCCCTTTCTGGTAGCCCTCATACAAAATGAGAGCATTACACCTTATAACTCCTTTCTGAGAAAAGATAGAAAGTTGAAATACAGCATTGGAACAAGTCTTAAAGAAAACTTTTTAACCATCACCCCTTCTAGTATAGCCCCCATACAAAATAAGACTACTTTACCTTATAAGTCATTTCTAAGAGGAGACAGGAAGCTGTAATTCGACTAGATGTCTATAAAATATAAATACATATAAAATCTAGAAAATTATTGTTGACTTTCTTAGTTATTCATTTTTTTCATTCTTTTACAAACCAACTACTTCTTCTCAGAAAGGAGGTCAAAATTCTCTAATTTTATATACGGTTACCAGAAGGGGTGAAGGAGGAGCGGGTTAACATGCATGGTTGAAAAGTCTTCCATAAGTTTTGTTCCCTTGTTGAATTTCAGCTTTCTACCTTCTCTCAGAAAAGAGTTATAAGGTAAAGTGCCCCCATTTTGTATGAGGGCTATCAGAATGGGGGGTGGAGAGAGAGGGTGGTATAAATAAATAAAAAGTTTAAAACATACACTGACCCCACTGACTCTATACCGAATTTCATCAAGATCAGTTTAGCAGTTTTTGTATAATTCGTAGTCAAAACAACGATGTTTCGGAAGTATAAAGGCCTTTTTTTTACAAGGACTCCCAGCGTTTACCGTTCTGGGTCTCGGCATTTTTCTCAACTTTATATCAAAATCTTCGAAATGCATCTACTCTAATCTTTGTATGAAGATGAACCAGCGCCAATATACTTTTGATCATTCTTGATCATTCTAAAATATAGTTTTTATGCTCTAGAACTGTTCCTCCATGGTTTAGAACAGTGGTCCCAGAATAAAAGATGTCACCTATACTAATGTATATCCAATGACATAGGTCCCGTTCGTGGCGATTCCGGGACCGGATTTGACCATTCTCCTTTCGCTTCCAGTGTTCTCTATCTTTTCCGAACGCCAAGAAATTTGTCAGTAGAAAGTTTTTTTTGTCGAATAAAGAAGTAGAAGCATATTGTGCAATAGTTTTAGAAACAAACTTAAGCTGAGAATTACTAAAGACTTTTTGGATCAAGTACATTGAAGTCAAAGGAGATTATATATAGACGAATTGTTTTTGGAATTATGTATATATTATTATTTTCGTGTTGTGCAGACAAACTTTTCAGTCAACCTGTTGAAAACCGGTTTCCAAACGATTTAAAAAACAGTTATTGAATAAAAAGGTGTAATAAGAAAAATTTCTAATCCTTAAGGAAAAATGTTTCTAAACCGATGTTGCAGTTTAGTGATTAAAATAGTAACTTCAGAAAAAAAAATATGATAAAAAGTAGTAAGTAAGGAGCAGTGAAAAAGACAAGTTCAAATTGAGAATAAATTGTAACTTAATTGTAAAAAAGTGTCTTTCAAGTGATAAATATAACAAGAGGACATTCATCGAAGACAACATAATAACTGGTGCTTCAAGCCAGATATATTGGCTATTTACACTGTGCGACAAAATTTAGGTTTTTGTGGGTGTCTTTGACGAGAGTGCAAAAATTTGTTAGAGGGTCATTTAGGGATCTCAAATCTGAAATCCGTTTGTCCGGGTCACGTCTGGATTTTTTTAAATATGCATTTTTAGTTTCTTGCTGTTTTCTAAAATTCAAAAATTTATATCTCCGGTCCTATTTATCCGGTGGTAGTCACATAAAGCTAAAATGACGCGTAATTTCATCCTCTATAACTCTTGTGAACATATCAAGAACCTACGATGAAAATAAAGTGTATTTTTTAAAGATTTATTGAAAAAGTGCACCCAAAATTATGCATTTTTCTGTGTTTTTTCTATCTTCTAATAATTCTCCCACTTAGAGAGAACATTTTATATGCCAACTACTATGCCTAAAAGTGAGTAAATTTAATATTCTTTCATGTCTTTTTAGTTTGAATTTTCTATCTTAATTCGTTTATTCACAATAATTTATTGAAAATAAAATGCATTAAAATCTCTTATTATATATAATTATATTAGTATCTTTGTCTAACCTACTGAAGAGCATTCTCTTTTGCACTCTCCCTTACACATTTCATATAAAAAGAGGTGCAGTGAAAGGAAGAGACATATATAGAAATAGAGAGAGAAGAATAGTTGTTATCAGTGCCAAACAACTATTCTTCTCTCTCTATTTCTATATAAGTGTCTTTCTTTCATTTCAGCTCTTTTTATATGGAATGTATCAGTGAGAGTGCAAAAGAGAATGCTCTTCATTAGGTTAGACAAAGATACTAATATAATTATATATAATAAGAGATTTTAATGCATTTTATTTTCAATAAATTATTGTGAATAAACGAATTAAGATAGAAAATTCAAACTAAAAAGACATGAAAGAATATTAAATTTACTCACTTTTAGGCATAGTAGTTGGCATATAAAATGTTCTCTCTAAGTGGGAGAATTATTAGAAGATAGAAAAAACACAGAAAAATGCATAATTTTGGGTGCACTTTTTCAATAAATCTTTAAAAAATATACTTCATTTTCATCGTAGGTTCTTGATATGTTCACAAGACACCGAGAAAAATGTGGATGGTAAAATTTACCATCCTCCATACAAAATTCTAATGGCCGGATAGTAAAAAAGTCACCCAGCAAACGCGATATTAAATTGGACTGTCAAGAATTGTAGAATCTATTGCATGGATAGTAAATTCTAATAGCCGGATGGTAAATTCTAATATCCCCGGATGTTAGATTTTACTAGCCGGATGGTAAATTTTACTGGCAGGATAGTAAATTTTACTAGCCGGATATTAGAATGAAAAATGTCGGAAAAATTTATTTTTCCTTATTTTCATTGCTTTTTGGCCATTGTTTGAGGGCTTGGGGCCCTTCTTGGATGATATTCTCTGTATTTCAAGCCATTTTGGTGCGTGAAAATTGACGACTGCGCCGAGATTTGAACACGCGACCTTTGTGATGACAGTCCAGCATCTTCCAGCTGTGCCACGAATTGCTATAATGTATTCAAAGCATATCGGGAACGGTTGACACGGCACCCACGATATTCCAAAATGACATTCTAACAGCAGGATGGCAAATTTTACTGGCTTGGATGTTAATTTCAATCCAAATTACTATCCTCCGTTAAAATTTACTGTCTTCCAGTTAAATTTTAACATCTAATATGCGGCCAGTAAAATTTACTACCCCGATATTAGAATCTAAGAGAGGTCAAGGTAAAATCTAAAGGAGGATAGTAGATTTTACCATCCGGCTATTAGAATTTACTATCCATAGGATAGTAAATTTTAAAATGTCAAGATGGTAGATTCTAAAGGAAAGTTTCTATGGAGGATGGTATTTTCTACTATCTTTTGAGATAGTAGAATTTAAAGACACGATTTGTAGAAAATACCATCCAAATTTTTCTCGGTGGAGTTATAGAGGATGAAATTACGTGTCATTTTAGCTTTATGTGACTACCACCGGATAAATAGGACCGGAGATATAAATTTTTGAATTTTAGAAAACAGCAAAAAACTAAAAATGCATATTTAAAAAAATCCAGACGTGACCCGGACAAACGGATTTCAGATTTGAGATCCCTAAATGACCCTCTAACAAATTTTTGCACTCTCGACAAAGACACCCACAACGTGTCGCACAGTGTTATTGATACAATTATTTCTGTCGGCAGGTAATCATCTTTAAACAACCGGTGATATATACATATTGCTTATTACAGACGCTTAATCATTTGCGTATTTAGGGAAGTTCAAAATATCTACTCTATAAATCGACCACTCAGAATATAAGTCGAACAACTCGATTTTTTACAAAAATCGTTTTATTCGCTTTTCGGGTACTTCTTTATACCCTCTACATTCCCTGTGAATATTATACTTTAAAGATAATTATTTTGAAAGTTATAGGAATTTTAAATCTCAAAAATCCTATACTCTGCGTAAAATCTCAGTTTCAAATCGTTCTCCTGTAAAATTTGCCTACTGCGAGTTATTCGTTTCTTATTCTGAGTGGTCGAAATATGAAGTCGATCGGAGGTGGTTAACGGGACCAGAGGATTACAAAAGGCACAAAAGGTGTAAATTATTGTAAAAAATCACACCTAGGGAGCCAGTTTCACGATTTTTTTTAATCAAAAATATCTTAGCCCCGGAATTAATCCTATCCTAGAAAAATATCCTAGATTTGGATCTCTGTATTGTTTATAATCATCCACATGAATACAATTTTATCAATTCTAAATAGTCCAAAAACATTGTTTTCTCCCAGCTTATCCATATTTCCCTATGTGTACCCAGAATCTCAAAAGATCCGAAAGAATTAAAGGTTATACCTTTGTCGGGATGAATAATATAAGATTAGATTATCAGTTAGATATCAATTTTTGGTTAGTGAAAGAAGGATCTTTAACAACAAAAATTATATATTTATATTTTATACTGCTTGAACTGAAAGAGAGAACAGTTTTATAATCTGTTTTTCCAACTTGTGACCGTCCTCGAGCTTAAACGTTAAAAGAAACAAAAATATCAACTTCCGATCTTCGGTGACTTTTAATTAAAAAAAAAACAATATATCCAGACTTTTTTTTTTACTTACGATTTCTTTTACTTTTGTATATGTTTTGGAGGTAGTCCAGGTGAACATTTTGTCCAAACTATGACCTACTATAACACTACAATAGACTCTCTCAAATTCAGGCATTTGGGACAGAAATGTCAACCGAATTAGAGAGAAATTCGGACAGCAAACTGATTGAAATGCAATGATTTTTTGTTCATCTGAATACTCATATTGAGTTTATATGCTCATTGCCCTCATTGCTATTATAAATTTCATGAAAACCTAATAATGCAAAATCACATCAAAGCTAAGACAAATCATGGCAAATTTGAGCATATTTGCGTCATTTGATAATTATAATCGAACTTGAAAAATGTCAACAAACTTTTTTCGAATTTAACTGCCGCCCGAATTAAAAAAAAATAGCCTGATCTTAAAAGAGGCCGAATTAGCGAAAGTCTCTACTGTATCATGATTTTTTTAAGATCAAAGTTTAACCACTCCAAAGGATCTATTTTCACTTTAATTAATTTTGGATTTTTTGGAAAGGTCTTGAAATCAGTAATTAATTAATTAAATATCCGTAAATGATTTATCTTTCTCATATTTACGATATTTACATTTTTGTTTGTCTGTAGGGGAATGTAGGCAGGCTTCGCACGTGTGAGCTTTCGAACGATGCGAATTTTCTCTTTATTTCCAAAGAGTTGGTTCCGCATTTCTTAGCCATAAGTTAAGTATTTATGAACCTTATTTTCATTGTAAAAATAGGCAGTCAAGCCCTTCTTCTCTAGGTGCTAGGATCACAAATAGAAAATTGGCTTAAAATGGGTAATTTTGATAGCGCACATTCCATTTGATTTCTCATAGTGAAACTCATTTCTAAAAAAAAATCACTTACACAGTGGATGAAGAGTATACTTGAGATGATATTTACGTAATAATTTTTTGCATCGGAGGGAAATTATTTTCACGGTGGCGGGAAATTCGCAAATACTACACTGTGTGTGGTTTCAAACACTGAATGTCTGAGGGTTCGCACATCCATCAGACAACTTCATCTTGAAAACATAACCTCACTAAAGCCTCATAAGCCACAGTGAGACATTCGTGGTCATTTCCTCTTGGACAAGCGTATAGTTCCCATCTCCATGAGACGACGGTTATTGACAGTGTGAACCGTGCGACCATGTTCATAGTCGATTTTTCGATATTCATTTGGAAGAAAAAACAGTGCTCCAGAAAATGTGAAAAAAGGTATTTTAAAGATCTTCTTTTAGTGCAGTGATAGTTTCCGCGGGTTCACGGGGGTACAGTATAACAATCGGAAAATAATTTTTAATTGTAGATAAAATTTATTTCGAGAAAAAAAGCAATGACGAACCCAAACCCTCATCGTGTGAACGCTGCCCCCGGGGGTAGGAATCGCACAAATCGTCATATTTTTTTTCATTTTCCTGTCCAGGAAAAACCAACAAGTCTGTGATAGTGAACTATAGGCATGCATAGAAACCTAAAAGATCAGAGAACTTTTTGGTGTAGTGCAATTTACTGCCCATTTTACAGTTTAGTCAGAAAAAAGTCCTGAATATGAAGCACAAAAAAATGTGCGAAGGCTTCCTACATTCCCCTATGTTTGTAACTCATGCGAGAACATTTTAGATCTAGATTCTAGAATGATAATTTCCATACCATCTCGATTTTGAAATGCTTTTATCGTTTATGTATCAATTGGCCATTATTAAACCAGTAAGGACCAAAATATTT
Source organism: Phlebotomus papatasi (assembly GCF_024763615.1). Taxonomy (NCBI): domain Eukaryota; kingdom Metazoa; phylum Arthropoda; class Insecta; order Diptera; family Psychodidae; genus Phlebotomus; species Phlebotomus papatasi. The sequence continues at coordinate 56,114,913 of NC_077222.1, forward strand.
AAGAGCTTTAATCTGGTGAGTTTTAGGACATTTTAAGTTAAATCCCTGACACCTTTCATTCGTTCTTTGATATTATCCTAGCTTAAAAATTGTTTTGTTTTGTAATTTTTGTGCAGTTTCCTGAGCTAGAAACCAATTACAAGGTTTTTAAATTCCCTAAGTATGAACTCTGGATCTGAAATAATTTTATTATTTTATTGAAAACCGTATTATTTCTACATGTTTTTTTTTGGTCTGATTTTAAAAATATTCATGAATCAGTCAATGAATCAGTATACAAAAGTATTTGCCTAAAAAATTTACAAAATGCTGGAAATCTTTTAAAGTTGAGTAATTCAATTGATAACACTGAAATATCATATTTTGTGGCGCACAACCATAACAATTTCAATCGTATTGAGATGGGATGAAAAATGAAGCGATGGGAGACATAGAATAAATTTACATAATCTCCAAACCCCAGAGATTGTGAGAATTGAGAGGAAATTCAATGCTTAGCACATTTTTTTCCCTCGTCCAATCCACTTCATATTATCTGCAGTTATTGTTTGGTAAAAAGACGAGATGAGGAGAGTACTGGAGCTCACAATTGCAGATTGCTGGATATACCCCCTCCTCGTATTCGAGAGATTAGATCGGGAGTTTTAGAGAGAATTCCCCGCTGGATGGGTGATCTCTGTCTCGCATGGGGATCAGAATGGGCAGTGTTTCATTCGCGCGCCACGATGATATACAAGTCAGCCATGATATGTGAAGAGACGGTTCTCCAGTTCAGGAGGGGCGCATGATCACGAGCAGGAGGCATTTATGGAAGTGCTGAAGAGTGTGAGTGAAAAGTGAAACTAAAAGAGAGGCTAAAACGGGGGGGAATCCGGTGAGAATTGCGCGATACTGTGAAACTCTCGCAGTTTGACGGCATCAGTGATCGAGGTATGGAATCGTTTTAAGCAGTTTTTCATTCTCTCCAAGTATATTGTGAGATCACTTCCAAATAGAAAAATATTATTTTGTGGGTATCTCCCATTTTTTTTTCTCTGGTTGGAAATGGCATTGCCATACGATCACCGGACACGATCTTGAGAAAGTAAAAAGTATATAGAAGATCGCAGTTGATCCAATATTTGAAAACACCCACAAGTGATCACGCGGTGAATTGGGACAAAGTGAAGAGTTTGATGGTGTGTCCGAGAGAGAATAAATAGCAACGGTGATCTTGGTAATTTCCCTGACACGTTGCAGAATGAGCGGCAAACTATCGTCGTCAAATGGTAATTTCACTCATGGCGCTAACTTGCTTATGAGACTTCCGCATCTCTACTTCAATCCCCACTGATCTCTCATACAGATTCAACCGCAATCGCCGATGCAATGAGTAAAACTAATGCCAGTGGAAGTGGCTCTAAAGTCAATCCTGACGTCATCCTCGTGACTCTGGTGCCCGAGAAGAAAGGACTGTTCCTCAAACATTCAGAATATGAGGTCTGAAGAAATGATCATCATTTCTTGTTATATTCTGTGATCAAGTAACTCACATTGCTTTTTACCATTTTTAGATCTCCTCCCGCAACTACAAATGCAGCGTTGCGAGACGCTATAATGATTTCGTGAATTTGCATAATTTGCTAGTTACGAGATTTCCTTATCGGTGATGAGAAAAACCAGACTGTGCTTGGTAAAAACCCCTACTAATCGAAAACACTTGCTTCAAAACAGAATGATTCCGCGATTACCGCCAAAACAGCTAATGCTGGATTCTCTGCTAGAAGAACGCCGGCGTGGCCTTCAGAGATGGCTAAAGATTGTCTCAAGACATCCTGTGATTGGAACTGGATCACTCTTGAGGAACTTCCTAACTGACACCAGTGCTGAACATCAGGATCATCTAAGAGAACTGTTTAACAGCGAACCCGATGAATTTTCTACTCTCAGTGAAGAAGTTGTAAGTAATTTCTGGATATTTCCTACATTTTTTGATACGTATATAAGTACACTCAGTCCCGGGATTATTCACATTTTCGGGACCGAAAAAAAACGCGCGAAATGGCATTATGCATCGAGAAAATTTGCATAACCGCAGGGGCTTTCTTTTGAATAAATCTGCCGTAGAACGAATTCCGTGCGGAGTAAACGTAGTTCAAATAAAAAGATTCAATTGTTTAATAGAAAGGCATTAACAAACAGTACTTTTTGGCCAGAGTTCTTCAATAAATGGTTAGAATATTTAAAAAAAAAATACCTTAAATAAAGAAATTAAAGTTTTATTCTGAAAAAGTAGCAAAATGTTTTCAAATGTCCTGCGTCGCAACATAGTATACATTCAGGCGTATTTCAAAAATGAGTTTATAAATTGACTCCCAAGGGTAGGCAAACTTGCATAATTGTATGTGCATAATTCCGTCAGGTGCATAATCCCGAACGACTTAATGCCGGGACTGAGTGTAATTTTCATATACCTTAAATAGGCCTTATTAAAGAGGCAAAATTTTTGCATAATTTTGCGAGCTTGAAATTATATGAAAAATTATTGCAAAACGTCGTCCGATAAGAAGTCTGGACTCTAGAGATCAAATGGTTTGAGATAGCGAATCGGGGGTATTCGAGAACCCCAGAAATCGACCCTGAGATTATTTGCGTGACCTTAATTTGCTATTTTTTTTTACTGATCTTCCGTTCCATCTAAAATATCATGATGAATATGGATGAATGAAAATGGGAACTTTAATCACATCTTTCATTCGGGCTTAAAAAAATCAAAAGGGTTTAAGTAAAATCGAAGATATGATTTTTTCAAATTCAACATTTAATTTAAAAAATGCCTTTTGTCAGGTATATAAAGGTAGTATCACAATATTTCATTAAAATTTAAATGTGATTTACATTATTAGTCCCTGGGGAGCGTCCAAATGTGCGATTTGTGTATTAGAATCACTAATATATTTAGAAGTTCTTCTATTTATATTGATAAAAAGGATGACTTGGCCAGCAAAAAAATTTTTAATGTTAGGTCAATTTAAACTAATTTTTTGAAGATCAAGTCTACCTATTTATGAATAAATAGAATAAATTCTAAATATTAAGTAATTCATAGACACAAATTACATATATTTAATCACTCATTATAGTGACAATTAGTGTGTATCATATTAAAATTTTAGCACGTGTAATTGATACCAGGGTAACCTTGGGAGAAACAATATTAAATTTTAATAAATTGTATAATAGTTTTTGAGATATTTGACTATAAATTTTATTCAACTCCAGGGGGTACTAGCAGGGATTGCACAGACTTATTACGTTCAAAAGATAACATTTAGTAAGAAGTTAGCTGAGATTCCTTACAATTCGAGTTACAATTACAATCTCAGTTTTATTTTTCCAGGTAACGCTCAAAATTTGAAAATTTAACACTAAACCTACCGACCGTTTTTGGTCGTTTTTTGGTCAAATGAAAAATCTCGGTATGATAAGATACTCAATAAATTTGTCTTGGAAAAGAGCAAAAAATTAAAATTTAAACATTGAAAAATATATTACATGCATATTTTAAGAAATTCGTAAAGTTTGATAGTGACATTGTACCGCTTAAACCGTGTCATGGTAGGTTTAGTGTTAAACCTAAACTTTAGGGTTGACTTTTACTGCTCGAACTCAAAAAATCGACCTATATAATCAACTTTTTTTTTTAACTTATCACCCTTTTAGAGTTTAAGCGGTTAGAGATATTAACTTTCAGTATTCGATCACCCCTGTATAAGTCCATTTCCTAGCTAACAAACTAACCTACACCACCACCATCCCCTCCAAATATATATTTTAGATTTTATCTCAAAAGTGGTTTAGAAGGTTTCGTCCATAGACACTTTTGATGACAATCGCCATCTTGAATTATGCAAGGTCTACCAACCTAGAAACTATTTATATATGTGTGAACTGATTTACCCAAATTTGGATTTATTCGAAAAAATTTAGGGGTCACGATATTTAATCTAAACCAAGCCCGACTGCATTGGTCTCAGTGGTAAAGTATTGGTAATTTTTTTTAAATCATTCTACTCCAAGGGGGAGATATTAGGGTCGGAAGTGGTGTACAGCTGAAAATGAAGTGCTTGGGAGTCTTTGGAAGTGGGAGTGTCCCAAAATAAAATATTTGTTTAATTCCGAATTTTACAGACTATACGCTATTATTAACTCAGATTTTAAATTCGAGTGGCAAAAATACGTAAGGAACGAAAATGTGTCTTTGTAATATTTAATGTTAATCGAATTCTGGAAAGGCCCATATGATGGACTTCCACAAAAAAACATATTGGGTGTTTATTTAGATCATTTTTAAATGACTGAAAAGTCACTTGGAAAATTTTGATATAGGGATTTATTCTTAAAAAGATCAACTTTATCTTAAACGGTCTCTAACATTAACAACAATATTGTGAGTATTCGAATGGAAGACAATTTATAGATAAGATTTGAAGAGATTATTCAGATTTTGGAAAGCAATAATTCGATCGTATTTCGCTATTTAGAAAAGCTTGGATGTATTTAAAAGCTTGATACGTGAATGCCACATCTTTACACTGAAAGGACTAGGGGAACTGTAGAAACTACTGTAGATTATTATGGTAATTTTACGTGGTCACTTTTATCAAAGACTTCTCTATCCAAATCCGGAGTAGAGAATTTTCCGGATCCTGTGGTGTGGTTGAACGGGTATAAAGTCTTTGGGGTTAACGGGAGTGAAGTAAGACTCTTACTTCATGGTGTTTTGAGAATGATCCTAAAAACACTTTACTGATTTGACCGCTATCCTGTCGGACGATCTATTTTTCAGAGTAACTTAAGTAACTTTTCCAAACGTGACAAGAAACTTTTAGCCGATGAAAAATGATCAACTTTTAGAAAAGAATTATTTGTGATATGATCTAAAATAATTTTTTTTTTTAAATTACATAAATAATATTTATGGAGTACATGCAACTCATTTGCAAAAAGAAAAAATTTAAAAAGCATTTTTTTAAATTAATAAAAATGTCAAGAAAATTTTGGTCGATACTGTACTTCTGAAGTACTAAAATAGTTGTTGCACTCGTACATTTGGTCCCTTAAGACTTTCCAAAACAGTTTCATTAAATTAGATACGAATATACATTTTTAGAGACCTCTTTTCCAGAAATATCTTCACTGGTCTGTTATGGCCTCTACACACTAGAGAAATTTATGTTCATATTGAAGGAAATTGCCTACGCTTGTGCTGGAAAAACTCTAAAATATGGACATATTTTTCTCTAGTGTGTAGAGGCCATTAGAAGATCCATAGAAATTATGTTGGTCGTAAAACATAGACAATATTAAAATATTCTTAGTATGCAGGAATATTTTCTGCTAGAAATTTAAAATATAAGAATATTATAGGAAAATATATGTAAAAATAAATTTCTTGAGAATTTTTTAAGTTTTCTTAATTAGATTTTTCAGAATATTAAACAAATTATTAATTCTTAAGTATGAGAAATGCATAAAGTGCAAGAAGTGCTGGAAATATTGCATCATTTTCGGGAGTCTTTCGAAATGCTGGAAGTGTAGAAGGCTCCTTCATACAAATTGTGGAAGTGTCTGGAAGTGGTGTACACATTTTCACCCTAATATCTCCCCCTTGTTCTACTCAAATTTATTAAGGTCACCTCAAGGTGACAGGTCAATGATCTTGAAAGTGTCCTCTTCTTGACCAATTTTTAATTTGGAGATGATTCTGTGGTGAATTATGAGTAATTATTTAAATCGGTATTAAACTAATACACACCCAAATATTTTGCGAAGAGAATATTAATTTATGCAGAGCTCTTTCTTGTGAATTTGACCCATTTGACCACTTCGCAAAACTTTGATTTTTCAATTCTAAAAGTTTGAGAAATAAGGTCTCGTGAGTACACAGTGATATTTCTTGATCGATTAGAAAAAAAAGTCGGAGTATTTTTAAATTTCTTTTTAACTTCCACCCAAGTACAATTCTAAACGATATGGACTATGGACAGATTAACTGCTTCATTGAGAAAAAATGGGGGTGCGATTAACTTTTTTTCCTCATAATTTTAACACTTTTTAGATGTAAAAATATATCAACATTTTTTAATGTTAATTTTACACCTTTTGAGGGTAAAATCAACATGAAGAAAGGGTAAATTTAACCCCTAATACACCTAAAAAAGGGTAATATTTACACCGATTTCGGATCAATAATGCAGGGTAAAATTAACATTTCGGGAATGTTATTTTAACTTTTTCGGATTTCTCTCAGTGTTCTAAATCTGATATTAAATTCTAGGAGTATTTCATATACGCATTTCGGGTACATTTTTAGATGATTTTTGATGTAGGCTGTAAAGTGGCTGTGTAAAAAACGAATCAATGGAATGAACTTTACGAAATGCTCGTGAACCTGCCCCATTTTGTTTAGAAAAAAATCGATCCTTTTGCAAAATGATTTTCAGTCACAATTTTTTTTACAGGAGTTACCACTTGAGGATCAGGGAAGATTAGCTTCCAACAGGGAGATTATGAGAACCATGCTCAATGCCGTTACACGTCTTAAGAAATTCGTGGATCAACAGGTGGCCAGGAGTTCCAGTCAAGCTAAAGATATGGAAGATATCTCGTCAATTCTAAAGTTCCTGGGCTCTAGTGACAGAGTTTTTGCCTTCGATACCTTCGCAGACATGACCAAGGGATTCCATGAAGTGGCTAAGATTACAGAAAATTCTGCCATGACTCTGGAGAGTGCAATAAGTGAGCGCTTCAATATGCTCCTGGATGTCCTCACGGCCCACAGTGATCTGTGTGATCGTGTAGAAAAGGGCATTGTCACTGAGCACCAGCGAGCCCTTACGAAAATGCTCACACTCAACAAGCAGAAGATGAAGGGAGTAATTCGGGGAACGGCTGCGGACAATGTAGCGGCTCTGCATGAGAAGGAAATTGCCCAGACTGGAGTTGTGGGTACCCTTGGTCGGCGCAGTGCATTTAGCCTTCAGTGTGTCTTACAAGAAACTTCCCTGGCACAAGAATACCTCCAAGCTCTTCCCTCTATCATCCTGGCCTTTTGCAATGAGCAAAATCAGTGCAATACCCACTCCGCCGACACTTGGAAGGAGATTCTCAATGCCGAAGCCAAGAGACTCAGTCAGTAATCCCCTTGAAATTTTTATAAATTTATTGTGGTATAATTCTGTACAAAAAAAATACAATTTTGTTATTGTTTTCTGGATTAAAGAGATCATTTGCTCAAAATTGAGACTATTTCTCTGAAAGTTGTTGATGTAGGGCTGTCTGGGAGTTCCTTGAGGCAAGATTTCCCTGTTCCGGCCAAGTCTCCCACTCTGGGATCAATTGGAAGGGTTCCCAGGAAGGGTACTTTGGCCATTTCTGCAAGGGCTGATCCACCTCCCGTTGAGAAAATATTCGTGCAGTCTGAGCAATGTGGACAGACAAAACCACTCATATTCTCTACAATTCCCAAGATTTTAATTCCGGTCTTTCGGCAGAATGTCACTTCTTTCCTGACATCATCAACTGCCACTTCTTGTGGAGTCGTCACCAGCACAGCTCCATCGCATTTCACTTCCTTCATGCACTCCATTACAGTTATATGCTCATCTGACGTGCCTGGAGGAGTGTCAATCACCAGAAAGTCTAGCTCATCCCAGTGGACATCAGTGAGAAACTGCCTGATCATTGCTGTCTTCTTGGGGCCTCGCCAAACTACCGGATCGTCACGATTTTTTAGCAGGAAACCAATTGACATTACTGCAAGGCTTTTCTCACTGTCCACATAAACGGGCACCCAACCCTCATCGCACTGGTGGACATCCTGTCCCTCCAGGCCCAAAATGTAGGGGACACTGGGGCCACAGAGATCAATGTCCAAGAGGCCCACCTTTAATCAAAATCCGCCGGATACTAACTTCCTGGAGAGAGATCAAAACATGCAAACTAACCTTAAATCCGGATTCTTTAAGAGCCAGGGCCAATTGTGTGCTGACAGTGGATTTTCCAACACCTCCTTTTCCGGATAGTACCAGAATTATGTGTTTCACCTTGTCCAGCATTTTTTGGTTGAGAATTTCCGCAAAAAACAGCAAAATTTGCACCAAAACAAAAAACACCTCACACATGAATTTCGTCACTATTCACCAATGAGTTAGCGAAATACAGCGAATTGGGTTGATGTCTTAGATGAATTTTATAGGACGAACATGCAGATTAGGCGGAGCGAATTTATTCAAATTTAACGGAATATGAGAGAAAAGAATAAAAATGCAAGTTTCCTCCAATTTATTAAAAACGCTAGGATGACTTTATTATTAACAATCTTAGTTGATTTTTAAGTTTCTCCAGTCTAGTTATGATACTACACTGAGAGAAATCCGAAAAAGTTAAAATGACATTTCGGAAATGTTAATTTTTCCCTGCAGTATATTGATCCAAAATTGGTGTAAATATTACCCTTTATATGTGTTGGGGGTTAAAGCTACCCTTTTTCATGTTAATTTTACCCTTAAAAAGGTGTAAAATTAACAATAAAAAATGTTGATATATTTTTACACCTATAAAGTGTTAAAATTATGAGGAAAAAAAGTTAATCGCACCCCCATTTTTTTCTCAGTGTAGATAGGAAATTTAGCAAAGAATAAAGATATCCATTTGAGATTCGTTACTTTCCAAAAATAAAAGAAAAATACAAAAAATCTCAAAACCGAATATCCAATTCACAATAATTCGCGCTAAAATTAACACATCAGAATACTTTTAATTGTAAGTAATTGGTTTTCTGCACTGGGTTTATCAACAATTTTTCTTGTGCCAAAATTCTGAAAGCCAAAATCCCGAAAGAGCCAAAATCTCGAAATCCAAAATACCGAAAGACAAAATACCGAAAGCCAAAATCCCGAATGTTCAAAATCCTGAAAGGGATGAAATTATATTGAGAATAATGTGTAGAATAATTTTACAAGACGCAGACAATTTTCTTTTACCTTCAGTAAACGCGGGTGCAATCGTGGGAATAGCTATGAAACTTTTAAGAATTTGGGATTTTGGCTTCCAGGATTTTGGCGTTCGGGATTTTAGCTTTCGGAATTTTGGCTTTCGGGATTTTGACCGGGATTCATTAAACTACATTTCCATCAATTTGTGATTAAGCCCTCGGCTTAAACTGAGAAACGGTTTTGTGTTTTGTTAGAGGGAAACTGATGGGAATTTAGCCAAATTATTATTTTGATTATAATTACGTTAAGCCGTCTTTTGGCTTATGTCGTAAAAGTGTCCAGCATATAATTTGTTTTTCATGCAAAATAGGTCTAAAGCCTAAGACCTGTGCAAGGGGATTAAAAAGGAGAAAAAATTATTTTTTCACTCTTTTTGTTTTTTGGCTTAAAATTTACATGAAAATTTTGAAATACTTAGGATAAGTGTGCCAAATTTCGGCATAGTTGCATGCAAGCGCCAAAGTCTCAAATTTGAAATGTAATATCTTTAATAGAAATTTATTTTTTTTTATTACTTATTTTTAAGGAGTGTTGCTTAGAACCTTGTTGACAGTTTATCGTCTTTATTTACTTTAAAATCGTTCTTAATTCATTTTAAAATGAATGAAAATGTAGATATAGCTTTGGTGCCCTATTTCGGCCACCTTCATTCTCATAGTTCCTTGCCCTTTGGGAATTCTTTCAATGTCTTTTTCACGTCATCTTGTTTGTCGAAACTACATTTTTTGCTATTCTTTTGTCTTATATAATCTCTAGAGTATGTAAAAATTAAAAATTCATGGAAATTCGAGGAACAAAAAAGGTGACCGGAATTGCTAGCTGGCCGGAATTTGGCACACTTACCCTACATTCAACATAATTTTCGCTGTAAAAACACTTATTTATCTGTTTTCACTTCTAAAGTGTTGCTATTACCATTGATTATACTATTATACAAAATAATGCTAATAGGGTGTGGTGTCACAACTTCTCGCCAGTGACCCACTTCTCGCCACCTATAGTTAAATCGAAGAAAAATCATATAATACGAGTAATAAAAAGGATATCAGGATGAAAAAGCAACGCTGAATATATATTTTTTTAATAATATTGTCCGAAATAATTGAGATTGGGCCTTTTCAAGTAGGTGGCGAGAAGTGGTTATTTTTGAATTTTTAATAAAAATATATTTTTTAAGTAATCCACCGTTAAATTGAGAGGCTATTAGTTTGATATATCTATAGACAACATATGTAAGTAACTTTGTGTCAAATTTAAGTTACTTTATAATAAGGATTTAAAAATTATAATTAAATTAATTTCAGTTTTTCCTAAAAGTGGCGATAAGTGGTTACTCCACTCTAATTCTGTAATAATCGAAAAATCCTCAAAACGCCATTAAAATAGCGAAAGTGCAATATGACGCACTTCACGCACACGCCTTCATGAAATAATGTCTGTTTGATGTTTTGATATCTTCCATATGAACTTTGCCGAATGAAAATCATCTCGATTGAAGTATATTCTTAAATGGAAAATACTTAAGCATATTACTTCAGTCGAGGTGAAATATTATTTCGAAAAAGAGTGATGAATAACATTCAAATACGTAGAATTAATTCAACGCATAGGGGTAAAGTGGTACAAGTTGGATCATGGTAGAAGTTGGACAATAGTGGTACAAGTTGGACAGGGCTTTTTTTTGATAAATTTAGTAACTTCATTTTTATTTGTATATTTTCAATGCTTTAGTTTTATAATTTGGTTCCTTGTGCTTAAAAAAAAATAGTACTGTACAGTAGACTCTCGCTTATCCGTGAGAGCGGGACCAAATGTCATACGGATTTTGAGAGTGATACGTGATACCCATTAAATTGTTTGAAATCCAACGATTTTTTTTGTTTACATTGAAAATTTATGGAGTGAATCCTGACCTGACTGAATCCGACAGTCCCTCTAAACATGCGTACTGTCCAAAAAAGTTACAGTGAGTAAGAATTACAGTAGATAGAGCACATTTGCTTAACAAAAAAAAAAACGAAAACGGGAACAATGTGTCATCAAAATTTTGAAAATTCAACTGCCTCACGGATTTTTTTATGTCACCCGGAAAAAGAGTCCACGGATAAGCGAGAGTCTACTGTACTGTAATTCTTACTCACTGTAACTTTTTTGGACAGTACGCATGTTTAGAGACAATGTCAATTCAGTCAAGTCAGAATTCACTCCACAAATTTTCAATGTAAACAAAAAAAAATCGTTGGATTTCAAACAATTTGATGGGTATCACTCTCAAAATCCGTATGACATTTGGTCCCGCTCTCACGGATAAGCGAGAGTCTACTGTATTTATCAAGAAAAAATCCATGTCCAACTTGTACCGGCGAATTGTCCAACTTGTAACACTATGTCTAACTTGTATCACTTTACCCTATGTGGAGCTGCTTCTACAATTTAGAACGAAAAGGAGTAAAAATTACACCGATATCCTTCGAGATAAATAACCTAAAAAGTTGTTTTAACTCTACAGGTTTTTTTTAACCCTTTAATGACGAGACAGTTTTCGCTGAGCGAAAATCAGCAATAAAAATGAAACCGATAAACAAAACTTCTCAAACGTCTTACATCTAACCTTCGAAGAGCCAACAGAGTCTAATTTGGTGTATTTTTTGATTCTATGAACGATAAGGACAAAAATAGCTAAAAATTTTAAGTAATTTTTCTGACTACTGATAATTTTCTGAAAAAAATAACTGATAATTTTCATTTTAATGAAAAATATTATGTTTGAGTATTGTAGTTTCTTTTACCAAAACGGTTTTGCATAAAAAAAAATTGAATGTATAAAAATAATTAAAATCAATTTTCAATATGAGAATTAAAAAATTCGTCATTTTTAGCTTGAAAATTTACTATATTAGAAAATAGCTGGAGACTTGCAAAAAATATCCTAGATTCCTTCAACCTTCTACTTTGCAATTACGTATTAACATAAGAAAAAAAAATAACTTTAGGTAGTCAGGAAAAATTATTTTCTTTATGGTACACCGGTGTTCCAATCGTCCTTAAATGGTTAATGTCGGAAAAGTCCGGGAAAGTAAGTTTTTGTTTCATTTGATTATGATTTTGTGAACTATAATCTTTCAAATAAGTTTTGGGAATGAATTAATTTTTTTCTCTTATTTTTTTTACTTAAGTTTAAATACTTGACAAACGACAAAGCTCAATGCTTCAAAGTTAATTAATTTTATGTATATATAGAAATCGTAAGTAAATTATTTTCGAATTAATAGGTGCGAAAAATTATTCAGAAAATTTATAGGGGAAGATACTCTCCTTTCGAACATTTATGCATTCGAATCATGTGCATTTTCTTTTACTTTTCCCAAGAAACTTACACATTTTTACTAAATATTAGTACGCTTATTATCAATTATTGATAAATTTATGTAAGTCTCTTAGGAGAAATAGAAGAAAATTCACATTCAAGGACATGAACGTTCGAAGGGAGAGTACTTTCCCCTACTATTTATTTATTTTTTTTTTTAAACAAGAAAGAGCATTTTTGAAGTTCTATATTAAATTTCTTGTCGTCCTGAAAAATTTATTCTGAGCACTAAAAAGCTCGAAAATATATTAAAACGGTTAGAAGTATTTCTAGGACATACAATATGACCACCTCCTGTGCTTTGTGAAGGACAGCCACCTCCTAAAAGAGCCTTGAAATGATTAATCGACCAATAAAAGGATCAATAATTCTATCACACTTCCCATACTACACTAATCATGGTTAATTAAGTAAATGAAAATATGCGAGAGGTATCATGTTTCATTCTTCATTTATTTATAATTGTTCTACACAGTATAAAAGTATATTCACACAATTGTAAAAATATTTAACTTAACATAAATAAATTCTACTATCAACCTGTATAATTTCGAAAGATTTATTCTCTATGGAAAGTGAAAATAAATTAGTTTCTTTTAATTCATTTAAAATCGAAAACAATAGAAGCGTGACTTAGAAGCTTCAATCAAATTTAATTATACCTTTTCTGGGATGAAAATGTTTAGTTTTAGTGCAGTTTTACACATGTTTCGATTAATAGGATTTTTGAAGATTAACTATATTTTTTTACACTTGATGTACATTCTCTCTCTTCAGTACTTAATCGTCCAGTTACACACAATTTGTTAAGTAAACATTTACTGAGTGTTTCTTGTTTGTTGTTTTTATTTCCTCCGTAATTCACTAAAAATGTTATTACAGTAAAGCAATTTAGATTAAAATGAAATGGTGAACTTCTTTTTATGATGAAATGATCTGAAAAAAATTTGGCATTTTTTGTGGTATTCAGATTTCTCCGTCATGCTAAATTAAATCTACTATCGCTATAACATTTTGCTCTGGCTAATTTTATCTAATTTTAGGACAAAAGTTAAATCATACTCAGAGCACATTATCTTTCATTTTAAGCCTTTTTTTCTTTTGTCAAATACAACTTTTTCTTGTATATAAGTTTTGCGAGAAAATAATCCTCAAAATCTTTTTTTTTTACACAATATAATAATACAATCAATATCAAATTAACTATACACGTTGTGAATTTGGAAATGTTGAGTTCTATCAAGTAACACATTTTGGACACGAATAGCTTATCTAGGGCCTCGTGGGTATGTTGAATTTCTCCGCAGGATCCATCCTACACTGGTTGGAGTTCTTCCGGTTGATCTGCCGCCAAGTCGGAGCATACCGATATACCGTTAGAAGTGCGAGGAATGCCAAGCACGCCAGAAAGATGGCAAGGAACTGCAGAAGAGCACTGGAGGAGTCTTCAGCTTTGATGGGTGGCCCAAACAGCCATGCCGACATTTCTAGTCTATGGGCAGAATTTCCCATTTCAATGCGACACATGTAGCGCCCATAGCTCTTGACATCAACATTGGTTAGCTCTAGAATAGCTCCAATATTTTGGTTGTCTTCTCTGCAATGAATAAGAAAAAAAATGTGCCGTAGTAAAAAAAAGTTCTTTTTTTTCTATTCTGAGCTAGGAAAAAATCCCACTCATTCGCAGAATTCTTATTTAAGCTTCTTCATACAAGAACTGTTTATGCGACTTTCAGTTACGGACTATACACATCTCAGGTAAAATGAATAAAATCCTCAAGAAACACTTCCAGGTAAGACTTCTTTTACATTGAATGCAAGTGAATAACAAAATATACCCTCCTCATATACAATTCATCTTTTCTTCCTTGAATTGAATGTTGGAAATAAGTCCAAGGTTGATTGAAAATGTGCCAAGTAAATTTCTCTCTGTCTACTTTTCTAGCAGAGAAAGCAAAGAAAATTCGGAAAATTCACAGAATACAGACAAGGAATAGAGAATAGAGGGAGGTGGGGTTACTTTGAACTGTGGGACTATATTGTTATACGATTTTTTCGCATATTCCTAAAGGAAACTGGGTTTTAACCTTATGTAATTTAGATAGACAAAACAATTGTGACAAAAATGCATGAAATAAACTGAAATCTAATCTAATCTAAAATTTTCTTTCATTTATAGAGCGTTGACAAATATTAATATTTTTTAAAATGACTAAAATTAGAAAAATCTGTAAGAGAAGTAGGGCATCTTTAAATTGGGGTACCTTTGAAATTGGGCACTTTTATTCTATTTATAAAAGCAAATGAGTATTATCACCATTATCACACAATATATAATTTAACTGCACAATCGGGATATGGAAACTTCGTTACATTTCGTATTTTACATGTTCGTATTGCGGAAACTTCGTATTCTAGTACATTTCGTATTTTACCATTTCGTATTTCACATTTCGTCTTTCATAAATTTTGTACAAAAATTGAATAGGCGCTACTGATAACTTTCCAAAGCACAGAAAATTTCCCTTAGCCCTAAACAAGACAGTAGGGGAGACCTGGGAGGTTTGGGACACTTTTTCATGTCTTGACTTTGAGACACTATTCCAAAAAATCACGATAGCGTATCATAATTTTATGCGATCTATAGGATACTTGTGGGTATTGACTTTATAAAAAGTACTCGATAGAACTTGGAAAACAACTGAGTTTTCTTGGAGAAGATAAAACATTTAACTTGAGGCTTTGTCCCAAACCTCCCCGATATGGGGCAGTATGGGACGCATTTTTTCTCGCATAATTTGCATTATTGGAGCACGTTAATTAATTTTAAATACTAGATTAAAAATATTTCTGATAGAAATAAAAATGTTTCATCTTTTATTTCATACTTAGACATTAATATCAATTTTATTTGTACAGTAGAGTCATTTATTGTCAATCAAAATTATTTAAAGTATTTTGTTCTTATTTTTATCTACCTTTCTTAGCTTTTTTTTATTCTAAATATTGCAATCATGATCATCAAATTCCTCAGGCGAGTAGATTGTCTTAACACTTTTAGTTTTGAACTCATTGGCGGATTCTTGTTTGATTTTACGACAAATGCATGGTACTTGTTTTTTCCTTATGTCTTTGAATTAGCTCTCGCCTTGCCTTCTCTGGAGAACTTGTAAAAAATGTAGAGGATATTGTTCGAGAAATTCTCGAGAAAATAGTTTTTAACGAGTTTGGGCAAAGATTCTCAGAAGGAATTATTGATTCCCAAGACATTGATGGTTTAATTGTCCATGTAGTTAGAGAAATCTGCTCCACTGATAAATTTTGCACAAGAGGGAGATTTCCAGTTGAAACTGGGCATTACTCTTCATTTTGACAATAAACAACTGCACACCACCGACAATCTTGTCGAAAATCAACGTCCCATTCATCCCCTTTCAGGTGTCCCAAACATCCCCGCGTGTAGTTTTGGTATTTAAAACCTTATGTAAAAAATAAGAGCGTATAATCTCTGAAGCTTTTATAAAAATATGTTCCCAGATTACACTGCTAGTTAGTGAAATAAAAAAGTCTTGATTATATATCGCTGATATGAAATACGAAGAGCAAAACTGAGACGTCAAAATATACGATTTTTATCAATTTTTAAAAAAAAATGTTCATAGAATTAAAACAATAAAACTGAGGATATCCATTCTTTTAGTCAAGATACATCTTAATACTGGTTACGATTGAGTAGTGGTTAAATCCCATTTATTTAAAAAAAATAATGAAAATATCGCCTTGTCCCACACTACACCTCTGTCCCAAACCTCCCCAGTCTCCCCTATTATGATATTCTTTTTAATATTTAGATTTTAGATTAGTTTTAGCTCTTCAAAAGACATTCTATTTGCAGATACAATTAAATATTGAAAAATTTATAATTGCATCTGTGCATTTTCTTGTCTGAAAACTCCCCTCAATGGGATACTTTTGAACATTCTAAAATTCACATGAAATCGTTTTCTTCATCATATATCAATGAAATTCGTGATTTATAGCAACTTTAGCTTACAGTATATAAAGTTGTAAAAAAATATTAGTTCTGTTTATATTCTTTTTGAAATTATTCTCAAAATCTAATTAGCAATTCATTGCTGAAATTTCCCTGGCCTATTAGTAGCGTAAAGTTTTCTAATACAAAACTATATTTTGTTATCTTTGCACTATCTAAATATAAGTAGGAAACGTTAGCATTATTACTATAGACAGAGATATTAAAATATGTGAAATATAAACTAGGAAATGTATTCTTATGCCATACAACTATGATAAATTTGAGAAGTTCTAACGACCACCGCTGAGTTGCACTGAAGGTAAAAATTATGAAATTCTATCCTGATCTTTCTTGCAGTTATAAAACTTTGGAGTTTGCAATGCTATTAGTTGTGTTTAAATTAGATTGCAGTATCACATCTAGATATGGATTACGATTTTAGTATCATCAGGATTGCACAAATTTAGGATGTACGTACAATAAATTTATAAGGGTTGAAACCACTTATTCACAATGCTTAGAGTTTAACTTTAATCAAGACTCTAATTTCTAATCGCAATTTATTGACTTTTTTGGCATTTTTGTATATATAAAGTGATTCATAAACATTAATATCAGTAATCCATTAAGGGAAATAAACAAACAAAATGCTTATTACATTTTTTTCTCGAAGTGAAGATACAATAAAAAAAAGCATTAGTCAGTGCCGCCAAAAAAAATCGCGCAAAATTTAATAACAGCATTATAATCAATATGTCAGAAATATATAACTCTGCCGCACTGATAAGTTTTATCAGACCGATTATCGTCAATGGCGCTCGTCGTACACATCACACACAGATTGAAAACAACGCAAACTCAAGAAGCTCAGAAAAATCGCAAAAGTTTAATGGAATTTTTCTTAGAATATAAATTGCATAATTACCTTCGAATGACTTTTTGCTGATCATCTGGTATGGCTTCTTGATCTCTCTCGTAGACTCTGTACCAAGAAATATCGCTTTTGACATCGGGCAGACCCAAATTCCCCACGAATGCTTCACAGTAGAATCGTGCTGTGTGGCCCAGTTGCACAGTTTGATCCTTGGGCCGATATGTGGGCAGTGGAGCGTCCGGGGAGTTGCCTGTTATAGAAAAAAGAGAGAGAGAGAAGGGTTTTTTTTTTTAAAATGCCATAGCAGCAATTTTAATTGCTTCATTAGGAAATTGAAGCACTGGATGAGTACTTCTTTTGCATTTTTTTTTAGCGCAGGGGGTAAGAAAAGTCATTTGCAAACATTCTAATTGGAAAAATCTGTTTATAACTCCGATGACTTTTTTTTTATGTAAATTTGGAATTCCCTGCTTCAACCAGGAAGGTCAATAGAAAATAGTGTGGGAATTCTCAACACGCGGTAGTTTACAAGTTTATTTATTCGACACTTTTTTCTGCTTTTCTTTCACACAATGTTTACCGAATTTCTAAACATTTATGTACGCCCAAAATCAACGATAGGTTATTGATTTTTTACCCTGACCTAGAACATTGTGATAGTTATTGATTTATTAATGAGAACACTTGCAATTAAATGTGTTTCATGGAATTTTCATCAGTATAATACCAAAATAAATATTAGATTAGACCATGAGAAGTTGCAGAAAAGAAATTTTTAGATAATATAGAAATGCGAATATGTAGTTTATAGGTACTTGCACAAGTTTAGAATTCTACGAAGAATGCTTTTACATATTTTTCATATCTGTAAATATATTAATAAACGAACTTAAACAATGCTTGAGCAATATTTAAAGATAGAAATATTTAAATTGTAAAACTTTTGCGATTTAACTTTTTAGGAAGTTAATTTCTCATGATAAAATAGCTTTCTAGTAGAAGACATAAATGTAATAAATGGTGTTTTAAACCCTATATGAAAAAGAAACTTGTTTTCAGGAAAAATAATGAGTTTTAAAACACATTCTAAAATAAATATTTTTAACTAATTTAACACACAGTGTGTGAAAATCGATCGTTTCTCTTCGGAGTTAAGAAAGATCTCAACTATTCAAAATTATTGCAGAACACTTGATAATTAATTTAATTTGGTAGCAATATGAATATCGTAAGTCATTTCTCATTTCATCTCATGAGTTTTATGATTATCTATCTCATGGTTAAGAAAATGACAAACCAGCTCTTTGCAAAGAAAGAGCAAATTCGTATTTTTCGAAGCATCACTGCGTGCGAACCGTGCCTACATTCCCCTAATAAAGTAGTAGGGGAAAGTGCCCATGATTTGTACGGTTCCAAGCTTCATTACGACTAAATTTTTCCTACTCTTATAAAAATGGCTCGTTAAAATTTTGTAAAAGCTCTTCACTTTGCACAGAGGCTGTGCAAAGGATGGGCACTTTCCCCTATTTTATAGGATTTATTTATTTTAAATATAAAGGAAGAGCACCACATGCTTCATATTTAGTTGAAAATAATAACCTTCAAAACACTATTACTATTTCGACGACTCAGAATATAGGGTAACGTGTGGTATTTCTGGACAAGGTGCAGTACATAATATGGGTATTTTGGGACACATAAAAAATCCTATAAATATTTGTTTTCTAATTATTTTTAAGTTCTATACGAAATATTAAGCTCTGTACGTATCAGATAAACATAAAACTTCTGAAATTTTATTTAATTTAAAGCGTGAAATACGCGTGAATTGTTGAGTGTCACATTCCACTTTTTACAAAACCTTCAGTGTGGTCAATTTTGCAGATGTCAACACAAACAGTGTTTAGTTTTTTTCGATTTAAGTCATTTTACAAGTGAAATTTAAACAAAATTTTTATGGAACAGTGAAGTTTAGACCTTCTACATAAAGGTATATAATCAGGCTCAGTGAAATTTATTTGCATAATAGCGACTTTCGTCTGTCCCGAAATATACCATTCTTACTTCTTTACATTTTTTGCACTTTTGCATAACAAATGATGCATTTTTCAATATTTTTCGATAACAATTTTATTCTGGATAGCATAAGGAACATAAATATTTGTATCAACAAAGAAAAAAAAATAATTTGAAAAATCGTTAAGCTGTTTAAAACTTGAAAATGCTAAAGTGTCCCGAAATACCATACGTTACCCTAAGTCGAACAACTCGATTTTTTATAAAAATCTTTTTATTCGCTTTTTGGATACTTTTTTACACCCTCTATCTTCCCTGTGATTGTACTTGAAAGATAATTATTTTCAAAGTTATAGAGATTTTAAATCTCGAAAATCCTATACTCTGATGTAAAATCTCAGCTTCAAATCGCTCTCCTGTAAAATTTGCCTATTGCGAGTTATTAGTTTCTTATTCTGAGTGGTCGATTTGATATTTTTCTATATAATACTTAGTACATTATAATGATTAACTTTAGAATTTGAATTTTTGCTATAATATTTACAGAAATTAATAAAAATAGGTGTAATTGCAAACTTGCACTCTGTACGTCGGATTGCCACGAATTTACTTAGGTAACTCGCGTATAATTGATTTCATAGATAAAATGTAAACTAATGCAGTGCATCCTTGCAAAACTTAAATGATAGAAAGTAGCGAATGATTTTTAAAAATTCACTTTCTTTTGGAAAAACAATATATGGTAACTTGAAATTCCGAGGAATACTGCCGATCGCTGGTGCCCCTCCCTTATCTGAATTTAGAAACATAATTATGTGCCATCTTTATAAAAATAAATCATTAAACTGTTTTCAACATACTTTTTATTATAACAAAAAAAAATTAAAACTCTAAAAATTGGGTAAAAAATCCAACAATTTTTTTTTTATTAATTAGTCTGAAGTGATAAATTTTTCCTTGGATTTACTTCAATTTCAAAATGTTTAGATTACATATGTAAATTAAATTTAAATTTAATCTTGTTAAACCTAATTGTTACTATAATGTTGTATACTATATTCTAGGGTTATAATGGTTATATTATAATCATTTTTTCAGATATGTTCGTGACTTTTCACCTACACTCAGAAAAGAGCTCTGTAGAAACAGCTCTTAATTTAGCTCTTGAAATAAGAACGGGTATTTGTGTCTTGGGTTAAAGACTATTTTACTTGAACGAAAGCATTTTTTTAAAAACATGCTTTGGCTCAAGAACGTACAGTCTTTGAATTTTCAAAGATTAAAAAAAATGTCTCTGAAGGAATTTTAAGCACCGAGCAGATCTTGGAGCAAAGCATAACGAGCTTTGATTCCAGTATCAGATTTTCTCTGCTGTATCGCAACAATATTGACGTACACTCACAAATAATAAACGCAATTGAATTTCACGTTTTTTTTATTGAAGTATTACTGTATACATTTTTAGTCTATTGTATTTCACATTCTATATTTTTTTTTATTAAAATCTAAACGAAATTCATCCCTTTTTGTCTAAATCAAAACTCACATTTAGGAAGATTTTTTTCCATTCGACTATCGATGAGCGAGATGCCCGACATGTTTACAATTTTTTTTTCACCGGAACCATCTCGCAAAAATCTTTTAAATTTTTCACTATATAACATTTTTAAATAAAAAATCACTGTTGCACAACACTCCAGAGGCTCGAGCGAGCTTGTGAGTCACAATATTTTGTTTTTCAGAAAAAAATATTTTTGTATTTTTCGATCAATAATTCACCTAATTTTCACATAATTCTTGTCGGCACTGTATTTTTTTGAACCACAAGACACTTCACTACTCGTAAAGGCTTCCCCCACAATTTTCACTATAATTTTATTAATAAAACTCGCGAAAACAATCACTACTTTGCGAGTTAATTGCACTGTAAATTATTTGGTCTGCCATTTGACAGCACTGAAAGCCACTGGAAATTTTCTAGTGAGATGATACTTCTTCTCAAGATACGCCAGCTCTTAGTTGATCTGTTTTAGAGCACAGCTCTTAATTCAAAGCACGACATGTTTAGGTTGATTCGGCTCTTAAAATATTCTTACAGACAAGAGCTGTATTTTTGCAAATCCCATACAAAGTTAGAACTGCCCTTTTCTGAGTGTAGAATTCATTTGCAACATTGTAAAGTTGTACTATAGAATGTTTACTAATTAATAAGGATAGGGAACATTTGTACGACATACGAAGATGTATGCATTCCCATAAAATCCCGTAATTAAAATTGATGGAGTGTCGATCAGGAGACTTTTGTGTCATATAGAAGGGAGCAATTTCATATTTACATGGTGTTGTAAATTAATAATGTTTCTGCTCTAGCATTTAGTATATGTTACTAGGGCTTAAATTAAATATAGGTATAAGGAGTTTATTGAGCGCTTTTGCCACATACCTTGGACTATAAGGGTCATGTGTTGCTCCAGCTTAAGGCTCTCGTTGCTAACCATGCACGTGTAATTTCCGTTGTCCACCAAAGAGGCATGCCTCGTGTAGATGGTTTGATTGGACGCTTCCGGGTAGAGGATGAGCGTGGAAACATCACCAGGCCATGGATAAGGTTTACCATTCTTGAACCTGTATTGAAGTGAAATGGAAGAGAAAGACATTTCATTTAGTCCAAAGTCTATGAAATACAAATTTTAGAAAGATTGAAATCTCTATTTTGAGATTTTTTTTTAGGAAACACAAACGAGGACAAGAACGGACCCTTTTTGTCTTGCGTGTCAAACATTTTGATAAATAATCCCTTACACACTTTCGACCTCCTTCAACTCTCTGAATTACTTTTTTTTGAGAAGCTATTCCTATAACAATGCATTCAAATGATGCACACACACCTATCTTTGACCCTTAAGTATTCCTTCTATATTCCTTCCCATCCAGATCCACCCCAGTGCTACTTCTTTTCTATATATTTCTTTTTCTGGAATTGAAATGATGTTTTGTGATGGCGTTTTGAGGGAGAGAAAAGATGGCAAAATTCTAGGAAGGATGTCGCAGAGACGAAAAATGTCCAAAAACCTCCTATTGTGTAGTGTTCAGTCCTGTGATATTTCGAAAGAGACCCAGGGGGGAAAGATTCTCAAGGTATAGCCACAAAAAAAGTCCCTCAAAAAGAAGTATAAGAAAGAAAAGAAGATTCACGGTATTTGGAACAGTGGAGGGAAACAATAAAGAGAATTAATTTTTGCAACTTTTTTCATCCTCTTCTTCTTTCCCAATAGAGATTTATGTGGATACTGAGAAATCTCACCAAGGCCTGATGAGACTCCATTGAGAAACACTCCCACAGATTCTCTGGAAAATTCTGAGCTTTTGCAATCTTGTGAAATTCACGATGAAACACTAAGAATACATTAGGTATATTTGGTTTTTAACTTTCATGCACAAATAAATGGTAAAGAAATATTAGCTGTACGCTCGAACATTCAGGAACACTGCAACTTAAATTAGTTCTAAGACATGTTACATATCGCTACTTTTTTATTACTCGAGTCAGGGAATTTTTCAAGAGACGTCTTCCCAAATAGCTAAATGAGCTTATTCCACACTAACTTGCCTCTTTTGTGCTGCTCATACTAATTGGTGATCAATAAAAATCTATAGGGGAGAGTAGGGCAATTTCACGAAGCTGAACTTTTTTTCACGGCTGATTTTTTTTAATCCCAGCGAGCACCAAATGCTAACCGATTTCAAATCAGCTGAAAACATGTATTTTCAGTTGAATTTTGCTAACCTTAAAACGGACACTCGCAAGAGGCACCCATCAACTCATCGATCCTCATCGAAAATTTTATCGGCATCGCATCGATTTTTCGATTTATTTTTGCCGCACTTTAACGGGTTTTCTCGATGAACTGTTGACAGGAAAGCAAAGTACGAGTGGAAACCGCTCGTGTGTTTTTATTGTGAAGTGTTTTTTCTGCCTCAATTTCGCGAGGAAAAATACTTTGTGCAATTTTTGACAGCTCGCCATCTTTAATTTTCCTCATGTGAATTTATTTTTTCACCATTTACAACGATATTTGTACTTTTTTGTATTCTTCCAGAAAGTCATCATCAATGTCCAGAAGAGTGGAGGGACGTTCCCGAGCGTAAAAACTTCCAGAAATCCACTTCACGAGATTCATGGAGGCAGCGTAATCCCTGACATCCCGGATAGACAACAACCCAGGACAGAAATTTAGGACATCACACACGCGCACTCACATGTATAATAATACTATTTATAATAAATATATTTAAATTGAAATAAAGTATTTTCCTACTAATTTTGGGGGCGAAATATATGTGCAGACAGCCTACTGAAAATCTCAGCAGATTTTCTGAAGTCGTGTCTGCCTTTAATCGCAAGAAATGCCATTCAGAAAGTCTGACGACATGTCAGCAGATTCCTAGAACAATTTCGGGGACCCTCTTCATATAAAAATCATCAGACAATCAGCTGACTGTCGGCATAAAGTCTGCCGACGCGCCGATTAAGTCTGCCGACATCGTGACGAAATCGGCAGACTATTTTTGATGGGGCAGTGCCATTTTCATATTTGTGGTTAGCACATTTTGTTTGAGAACTGCTGACCGGTTAGCATATTTTTGCTGATCGATTCAGCAAAAATATGCTAAAAACGTTGCTCTTTAAATTAATATGAACTATATTTAAGTTAATTTTAATTTAGTTAGGTTCTCTTGAATATTGACTATCTGAATATATACAGGATAATTCCTAAATAATTATTTTTTATTCAATATACGGCTTGGTATGCATGTAAAACAATTAAATATTAAAAATGATACCTATGAAAATTTAGCATTTTTAGATAAAATAGCTAAAAACAGAACTGTTGATATACGTTACATAGGGTAGAGTGCGGCAATTTCAAGTAGTTGACTCATTAATAAAATATTTAGGAATTAAATTCATGCTAAGCTCAAGTTTTAAATTTCTCGATAGCCCATTCCTAGGCTATCTCACTCTTCCCTAATTATAAAAATCAGGGGATTATGTACCCTGAGAGGCTCGGATATGCTCAGTTCATGAAGTAAGCCTATTTAAATTTCGCAGGGTATTAATATAGGAGAAAAAGTGTCCATGCTTTGCAATTTTTGAATAAATTTGATTGCCCAATATAATTTAAAAGCAGGACACTTTCCCCTAGTTTTTAAAAAATGGGTGCGATGAGTCATATTTATTGAAAAAACATAGGAAAAATTTAGTCATTATAAAGCGTGGGGCCGTTCAAAGCATGGGCACTTTCCCCTACAGCTCATTTTCTGTGTTGCACCCATGAATCTATAAGGATTTCTCTCATTCAAGAAACTCAAAATTTTCAAATTTTCATAGATGAACTGTCGAGAAAGTAGAGCACTTTATTATCTAGAAAACATAGGCAAAGAAATTAATTAAAAGGTCAAAGATCATTTAAAAACCTCCCGGACGCAGAAAGTGTTGAATTCACTGAAGTAATTAACTTATTTTTTTTTACCGTGAAACACCATAATAACCTTTGAATGGCTTTTCGACGAAAAAATGTGATTATTTTCCCACTAATTATAAAAATCATGAGAAATTTACATAAAGAACCCATCAGGAATATTGTTAGCTGATAAAGATTCCTCAAGATAAGACAAGAATTTCCCAATAACAGAAAAGAATTATCAGTGTTTTTTAAAAGCTCCTTGCAATCAATCTATTAATTTCTGCATCGTCTGTAGTTCACACTTATATCCAGTGGAATGTTTTGAATGAATTAATACCACACTGCAATGTTAATGGATGGGAAAATGTTTTCACAATAGTTCCAAATGACTATGAATGAGTTTGCGGAACAATTTGTAAACAATGAATTTTCTCTTTGCATTAAACGTTTTGTGAAAGAAGCACCGTATGCATAAAGTCAATTGTTTTACTCATTCCACTTTTACCTTCCATTTAGCTCAATTTTATCCCAAATTTAGCACTTTCATTCTCTTAATTGACGCTTTCATTAAGTTAAAAAGTCGCAGAAAATTACATTGATATTCTGCTTTTGTGTTCTACTCTCTCGCAAAATCGCTCCATTAAGCACCTATAATCACATTAGTCGTCCTAAAAGATATTTTTTGTGGCTTCTTGGAATTGCTTAACAAAACCGGTAGGAAGAGATTAACGAAAATACAGAAGAATTGAGATTGATGCTAAGAAATCTTGTAAACAAGGTTTACTAAAATATTTCTTTCATCGTAATATATATTTATGCAAAATTTAATTGACGATTATTTAATATTTTCTTTGAGAAAAAAAACATTTAACTGCTGTTTTAAGTGCTTAAAAACAAATAAAACCAGATTTTTAATGTAAATTTATGCTCAGATTTATGCTTTCTTATTTATCAGAGAAATTAACACTTGTCGAATTCATAAACCTTTATTGTTTGCTTTATTTGATAATATATGGATTTTCTTTCTAGAAACTCTTACTTATATTGATTAAAATTATGACAGTTTATTTTTGTAGACAAGCGAAAAAACGAATAAAATAACGTGATGAAATTAATTCAAATGTTTAAAGAAAAAAGCCGTAGATGAGTTCATAACATGTTATTATATGGAAGCTGACACTCTAAAAGGAAACATAATTATAGCTCGATGTTGAATTCCAACTTCTTCAAGATAACCAGTTCATTCACTCAAAAAATGTTTTGGGTCAAATGTTTACTATTTCATTTTTATTGCTGAAACTCAGAAAAGAGAGAGCAATATGTGTATTCTTTGATCCTTCAAACTGTTTGCCTTCCATCCCGAAACATTTGTGAAAAATGACATCATTCTCTTTGTACATCTGTCCGGCCGTCCGTTAACAGAAACTAGCGATCAAATGGTTAGAGATATCTACTGAGCTTTTAGAGGAACCACACTTTATAAATAAGAATTTCTTATTGAAGGCATTATATTCATTTTACCGCTTTCATCGCTATCAAAACCAAATTTTTAGATATATATCGAAAATCTATTGCGTTTTTTTTATGTTTGATTAATATAAAAAAAAGAAATAATACCGAATCACAACTGTTTAGATTTTCTAAAGATTAATCAATTAGAAACCGTATTTATTAAATGATTTGTGGTAAGTACAAATACATTTAGTGTTTGAATAACCAAAATTTAATTGTATTACAAAGTTATTTTTAACAGTCTGTTGGGTCCATTGCGTAATTAAGAAAGAAAATTCTGACTTTCAGAAAGTTTTAATGTAAGGTCCAAACTTATATCTGTTATTTATTTATTATTACTAGATGATAATTTTTTTTATTGATTGATGATTTGGTATTTTTGAAAATAATATCGGATCTCCTAACATTGGATTTTGATCAAAATATGCCTCAAGGCCTAAGACCTCGGTAAGGGGTCTAAGACTCGGGGAGGGGGAACAAAAAAAAGAAAGTTTTAAATAAAGCAAAATAAATTTAAGCTAGTTTTAAGCTATATTAAGCAAAATTTTCTAAAATTTGAAAAATTGGGTTTTCCAACCTTAGTGAAATATTTTCATTGATCCAATATTTTTTTTTAGTGTTTCCATATCAAGATTTGAAAACTTCTATATTTAATATCAGTCATTTGCATTGATATTTTATTCAGTAACATATGCTGTTTTGGAAATAATCGAAATAAATCTGAATCATATTTAAGTTACCAAAATGCTTCATATGCCTTAATTTTCTTTCCGGAAAGAATATTAGGGGAAAGTTGGGGAAAGTACCCATGTTTGATACCATTGGAAATGACTAAATTTGCTATGTTTGAAAATATATTATATAAGTGACTCATCGCAACCATTTTTTAAAAACTATGGGAAAGTGGCCAGTTTTTAAAATATTTTGCGGAGTCACGTTTATTGAGAAACATAGAAAAAATTTAGTCATTACGAAGCTTCAAATGGTATCAAGTATGGGTACTTTTCACTACATTTTGAATATGAAAAAGTTACGATTTCCTTTCTAATTATGTACCCAATTCTATTTTTACCGACTAACTTTACTAAGTAATAAAAGTATTTCAGGGGTTTAGTAATATTCTTTCATGGAAATCAAGACGAATTATTCATAACTTTGAACAAAACACTTCTTAACGATGAGTGGGTTTTTTTTTGGTTTTTGTTTGTATTTTTGTGACTTCTTTTCTGCTGGAAATATTGATTGAGATTGCTTTTGGAAGAAAGAGTCTCATTTTTTGATCAAAAAAAGTTTAAGAGAAATACGAATTTCTACTATTTCTTTGAAAATACCAAAACAATTGAAAATAAATAATATTATCACAGAGAAAGTGAAGTTATTTTACCATATTCTGTTATGATCTAGTCAATATTGTCATATGCAAAATTCAATTGATTTTGTGTGTGACATTATTTGACTAAACTGTTATTTTAGGATTGAATTTTCTTTTTAAATAAAATTAATTTCTTTTTTTTAATAAAATTGTTTTAATAGTTAGTTACCATAGATACACTTTACTTTCCCTCTGCTGCTTTTAAGGATTTCTTTAATTCTAACCCTTAAGGATGGTCTTTACCGATTGGATTTAAATAGTAGATCGGATTGGGGATTTTGGTGGCACAAAATCACCCGCAGAAATCAAACTCACCCGCATCTACGGAAAGGGTAAGTGGGGCACCTTTTAAATAGGGTTCCATTCTCCTATTTTTAAACGGAAATGATGGACTTTACCAAGTTCGACAAACCATTTGTAAAACTAAATTACATTACGATAAGCCAAAATTCCTTTTTAAAATAGAAGAAAAATGTCCATGCCCAAATTTAAGGGTACCCCAATTCAAAGTTTCCCCAGTTCCCCATACTTTTAATGCTAGATTCCAAGATATTTTTCAACTCCATTATTTTCAAGTTCTTCAATCAGAATCATAGAAATTTTCTTTGCTAAAATGAGATCAATATTGAACAGTGCATTCAGCGCCTGTTTCTATACTTGGAGCACTTGGAGGATGGAGAATGGAGCATAAAGCAGTGAGAAGAGACGAAGAGACAATGCCAAGAGTCTGAGTGAATGTGCCAATTCGAAAGAGCCATAGCACAAAGGAAGACAAAAGGAATGGATGATGGTGAAATAATGGGAATAATGTTGGCATTCTTGAGGTTGGCAAAAGAGCAGAGGAAAAAAAGCCACCAAAAGAGAAAAGTGATTGAAGCGGTCGATTCCTCTTTTTCCCGCCAGTGAGTAAATAAATAATCGAAAATTGTGTGAGAATTGAGAATACCTCTTGACGAGGATCGTCACAAAGAGACTTAGCTTTTGCCTTTGCAAAATCCGCACTCTGCTCATTTTAAGCCATTTTTCATTTTATGTACTACATGAGCGATTGTACATAAATATGGGGCTTCGACTGAAGGTATAAAAAATGACAGTCTTGTGTGTGTTGGAGCATTTTCTCAGAAATTATTATCTTGCACACTCACATGGCTCAATCTGCAACGGCGAGTTCTTTTCACCATAAAAGTAGATGGGATGGTAGAAAAAAAGAGTGAATTGGCCGGCAATTTCCAGCTGCTTCGCGCTCAAAAAATGACTACTACGTGCAAATCGCTGCACACTCGCTCCTCGTCATCCGAGGACAATTATGATGTTAATTTTTTTTTCTTTTGTGCCTCATTCCTCTGCAAAATTCCCAGAATCACCGAGTGATTTATTTGCTATTTCAATAAATTATTGGTTTTCCTCGTACAATCTTTATTATACCCTTCATCCCCTTTTCCCATCAACTCCAGAGTCCAGACGTCCCAGACACTATTTTAGAGAAACGCTTATCGTGGAATTTATTTCATAATTATAGATTTCTTGGAAAAGAAAACTTTACTGAAAAAATTACCTTCAACAGCCACTTAGACAAAATGGTATCATTGAGCCAACTTCAATAGTGAAAATTTGCCAAAGCAAATAAATTATCTGATAAGTTTGAAAAAATGAGCTCTTCTTAGAATTTTTTGCACATACTTCTTTATTACGCACCAGGAAAAAAAAAACAAACATACTGGCGAAATTCTTTTCTGTGATTCAACATTATTAGTCCCGCATGAGCTCACACATGAAATGTTTATTGATTTCTTTTAGTACAAAAAAATGTGTCCTCAAAATACAAATTTCGTGGAAAAAATAACATCAATAATAAGAAGATTATGCCATGGATACAGCAGAGAAAATAAGATATACAATTTAGCAAAAATTTGTTTGGGAAAATGTTTTTGAGCAATGTAAAAAGGACATAGACATATTTTTAGAAAGACTATCATTTAAAATTCCAAAATGTATATTTTTCTCCAAGACAATCAAACTGTATTTTAACATATTTTTGCGATCTATGTTAGTAAATTAGCCTTTTTCTATAAAATCATATGATAATTATTATTTTACAGTTAGAGTGGAATAACCACTTATCGCCATGCTTAGGAAAAAATTAAATTCATTTTATCATAACTTTTGAACCCTTGTTACAAGATAACTCAAATTTGACACAAAGTTACTTAGATGTATTGGCTCTAGATATGTGAAAAGAATAATCCTACAATATAACGCTGAACTACTTAAAAAACTGATTTTTATTAATAATGCAAAAATAACCACTTCGTCGCCATCTTTTACCACTTTTCGCCAGTTTAGTAACCACTTCTCGCCACCCACTTGAAAAGAACCAAACTCGATTATTTTAGGCAATGTTATGAAAAGAATACATTCACAATTTCTCTTTCCTTGTGAGGACTTTATTATTACTCACTTTAAATGATTTTTCTTCACTTTTATTTGAGAAATCAAATTATAGGTCTATTGCAGAAAGTAAACAATGCAGATTTGACAACTGAGAATCTACGAAGTGAAGTTAGCGTCGCCTATTGAAAAGACATGGCGACAGGTGGTAAAATCAATTCCAGAATATTACCACTTTTGGCCATGCCTCATTTTTATATAAAAATAATATTAAATGAAATATTAATTAACTAAAAACAAATTTTATGTATTCCACAAGTGCAAATAAATATTCAATAGACAAATTATTTATCCAGAGAGGTATTTTTGGATTGATGAAAATTTGATGGCACTTAGTATATTTAATAAGAAATATTGGATTTGACGCACTTGCTTAAAATATTACTCTAAAAAATGACCAAAATTGTAAATCCAAAACGAATATTTATTATTTTTCGACTCTATGCGTAGCAGCAGAAGAAATACAAACAACTTTGTGGCTCATTTATTTGATAAATTACGATAAATAGCGATTTCAATATAGGTGGCGAAAAGTGGGGCACCGGCGAGAACTGGTGATTCCACCCTACCAAAGATTGCAATATTCAATCAGACTTTCAGTGTCCTAATCCTTTCAAAACCAATGGATTATATTGCTAACCCAATTAGCTGGGATTCTTTACAATCTGATTTTCCAAAATTTTTTAAAGGACACTCTTCAATAAATAAAATTAATTACAAAAGCAATATCTAAGAAAATTCACAATATATATACTCGAACCAAGAAAAATTCGAGCATTAGGGGAAAGTGCCCATGCTTGATACCAATGGAAGCTTCGTAATGACTAAGTTTTTCCTATGTTTCTCAATAAACGTGACTCCGCAATATATTTTAAAAACTGGCCATTTTCCCATAGTTTTTAAAAAATGGTTGCGATGAGTAAAATATATATTGTGAAACATAGAAAATTTAGTCATTACGAAGCTTCCCATGGTATCAAGCATGGGCACTTTCCAGTACCAATTTTACTGCTCGAACTCCACACATAGAGCAGTAGTCCCCTGATTTTGAGTTATATACATATATATTTCGACTCCTTACCTTAAGGGGTCATATTTTGGTAGAATTTTGGAAATCCATCTTTGTCCATCCGGATGCGTAGTTGTATGCTACCACCTCTATAGGCCAAACTTTTGTGTAAGATATGTTTTTAAATGTCAAGAATGACATTTCGTCCATATATGAAAATTTTACACATCTAATGCAAAACCTTTTTTGTCATTTAAATTATCAATTTTATCGTTTTTTCATTTAAACACTGAGAGAAATCCAAAAAAGTTAAAATAACATTTCGGAAATGTTAATTTCACTCTGCAGTATTGATCCGAAGTCGGTGTAAATATTACCCTGTTTAGGTGTACTATGGGTTAAATTTATCCTTTTTCATGTTGATTTTACCCTCAAAAGGTGTAAAATTAACATTAAAAAATGTTGATATATTTTTACACCTAAAAAGTGTTAAAGTTATGACGAAAAAAAGTTAATCGTAGCCTCTTTTTTTTCTCAGTGAACTCTCAAAAAAATCTGTAAAATTATATTTTATAATGCGTTTCAATTGCTCGACAA
The DNA here is from genome assembly GCF_024763615.1 of Phlebotomus papatasi. Lineage (NCBI taxonomy): Eukaryota > Metazoa > Arthropoda > Insecta > Diptera > Psychodidae > Phlebotomus > Phlebotomus papatasi. Next base: position 56,146,650 of record NC_077222.1, read on the forward strand.
ATTTTTATCATATTTTAAATAAATAAATAGCAATAAACACATTCTTCTAGTGGCTCTAGTTTCATTTTTGTTTTTGTTTTTTGCTTTTTTATCTATCAAACATGACGCTGAAACTATATAATCTGATTATTTTTGTTTGACAAATTTGTTTATTTTAGACAGATATTAAAAAATTGGCAACAACAACAAGTTCACAAGAGGCGCTTTTAAATATTTTTCATAAAAATAGAGAAATAATGTTATTTTAGAAAAAGTTATAAATAAATAATACAAATGCCTTTCTATTGCGAAAAAGTACATATAATCTTTTAATTATACGATTTAATCACGCGTGAGAAATATTTGTGTTAGTGCATTTTATATAAACAGGAATTTCAGTATGATAAACATTACAATAACATTTTATCAACGATACGAAAATTTAATTAATAATTTAAAATATGCCATGTTTTTTTTTGCGAAATATGGCATTTTGGGATTATTGTAATACAGTGTTTATATTTTTATATCCTTGCAAACACATGCTTGTTGAAGCGGTTGCAGCAGAATTTTTGATTATTCAATGTGATAGAATTGCGTATTTTCACAATCACAGCTTCTGGTCCAAGGTGAAATCCGATTTCGATTGGACCTAAATGGATTTGATACCCGGTAAAATTATATTCTTTTTTGGACGTCTCGTTTTACCTGTCCGTAATTTAACCGCATTTCTTTTTGGAGTGAGAACGGAAAGAGATATCGAGAAGCGATTTTCGGAATAGTTTCAGTTATTTCAGTTATTTTGAAAAAAATCAAAAGTTTTGTTTTTTGGTCAATAACTCAACCCCTATGGAATTGATTGGTCTTAAATTTTAGTAGCAGGTCCAAGCACCGGTCAATTATAAAAAAAAAATCCTGTCCCTGTCCGATCCCCCTCTCCAACCAGAGCTTTAAGATGTCAAAGAAATGAATCTCAAATTAGTCATAGTTTACGCCTTCGTCACATTTGTTATTATGAGGAAAAATTATGAAATCAAAATTCAAATTTCTTTCTTAATGGCTCCGGCACACCTTTTAGATCAGGATAATTTCATGAAGTCGAAATTCGCATCCCTTTCTTTCTCACTTCTTTTGCATATGTCTATCTCATTCCCTCGCACTCTTCTACTTCTCTTAAACATCACTCCAAATTCAATCTAGCTCAATCGAATTTGGTATGCGAAAGAATGAAATAGTCATATGCAAAACTTGTGAGAAAGAAAGGGTTTCGAATTTCGACTTCATGAGATTTTCCTGATCTAAAAGGTGTGCCGGAGCCATAAACATTTAACCATTTAACCTATGTCTATCCCAGTCTTGCGCACTCAAAATTGGATTGAACTAAATAGAATTTATTGTGATGTTCAAAAAAAGAGGAAAGGATCGGAAATGTCAAATTACGTACAATGTGCTAGAAAGAGAAATTGATATGAATTTTGATTTCATGAAATTTAACTTTTTTTAAATTCGTTGTTTTTTTTGTTGATTTATAATTGAATTTGCATTTAATATACATTCTGAGTTCCTAGAAGTCTCCGATCGCCTACAAAGAATCTCAATTACCATAAGGTTATCTGGACTTGTACTATTTTCATTTGCAATAATGGAATTTATGGGTTTAATGCTAGAATGTACTAGTCAAGTTTGGGGATGGTTTTGTGGTTATCTGAAACCTCATAATGCTAGACATCAAGATAACATTTGCATTAGGTTCTCTGGATTCTCTCATCCATGTTTTGCACATCTCGTTTCAATATAATATAGAATTTCCATCAACCAAAAATCCTCGATGGCGTTACCATTTATTCGAATTCTCAGAACCTTGTAAGTTGGAACACATCTCGTTTCAGAGGCAACCCAAGAGTGCCGAATATTGGTGTTTGCCTTCTCTTTCGCGGTCTGCATGTGGGTATCCTCCGCTTTCCGTCTCTTACTGGCTCTCAGACTCATCTTCCATCCGGCTATGAGTGGCAGGAGATTCCAGTGAATTTCTTTTATATGCACAAGAGAACACACACAAGTTCACCTCACCTAACGAAATTATGCTTCACATGAGAGTGTTTATTTGAAATTCAATATTGTATCCATGCTGTTAGCGACAACAAATACAGCCATACCAGGTGAGGGAGATAGTTGGATCTTTTTTCCAAGGAATCGCACCCGAGGAGTGACCAGCCGGCCGGCCATTGAGTCTGCTTTGGCGGGTGAAAATGTGAGACTTTTAGTGTGTGGAAAAGGAGAAGGAGGAGACGAAAAAAGAAATTGATTCAGAGAATTGCCCATGGAGGTGAATGTTTAAGTAAAAAATTAGTGGAGACAACTGCCGATGACGATGTTTGCATGATGTTAACATAGATGTAGAGAGGAAGTAGTGAACTCCGGTGGGACGAGTTGTATCCAAGAGTAATGAGATGTTTTAATATAGCTACCAAGGAAGAACTAGAACATAGCTAGAGGCCTGTAGAGTGAAAAGTTCATTAGCAATAATTTATTCAACACACAATCACGATTCATTGTTTCCCACAATTGGTATGATGTCAATTTGTAATAGCAGAAGTCAACCCCTTACAGCCGGATATTAAATCAAATTAGGAGGGAATTGCCGTTGCGAGGTGTTATTAAATAAAATGTTGACGGCAATTTCAAAAGAAATGTTCACGCAATGCCAACTGACTACTTCACGTGATTCTTCTAGCACTCACAGAGTTTACTTTTCTGCTATATAATACCGTCCAACGCTCGCGTACTCCAGCTAAATAGAGATGAAACTTTCAATGCAAATTACTCCTCCTCCCATACCTTTTAATTACATTTAATGAGTTCAAAGAACTCGAACGTTTTTTTGTGTGAATACAAAATTTTTCTGTTCACAATGTTGTATCACGCACTTTTCCTAGATAGATTGTCGTCATTGTTGCGGAAATACGAAAGCATATTGTTTTATTACTTTAGCTTCAGTACCATAAGTAAACATTAGATTTAACCACAAAGAGAAAAGAAACAGGCTGTGCAATGTTTCTCTTTTTTTCAGCTGGATAATTTATTTAAACTTTCAAAGGTGCTTAACAATTTCTCTGATTCAAATTTAAATATAGACATTTCATTTTAGTCAATACCCGATTTAGAACGAGAATATCACACTTCTCCAATCGAAGAGGCAATTTTATTTTTTGAAAAACTTTCTGAAGGAGCAATAAAACTTTTAAACTCTCGAGCGATGTAGTAAATTTGCAATACCAAATCAAAAGCGCTTTTTATTTTTTTACTTAATTTATTAAAAAACAAGATTTGATAAAATATTAGACGAAGTAAAGAACCTGTTTTAAAATTTCAAGTCTTTCAATAAAAAAAATCTAGGATATAGAGGCTTTAGAAATTTCTGTCATTAGGGGGAGGCTTTGAACTTTCGCACACAAAAATGATGTTCAAGTTCAGTGATTTTTTCTGACTACCATGCAAACCGTATGGATTCTCCAACTATGCCAAAAAAATGTCTTACTTATAAGGTTCATAATCCTACCAAACAAAATCCCAGGAAATCCTTAGATTTTCCTCCAGAGGAAAATGAAAATTTAATGGCGATTTGTCCGATAGATGAATCAAGTTTCTATTATCGCACACGATTCACGCCATCATTGAACACCCCATTTTCACCGTAAATTTTGCACCGGACACTAAAAGTTGCACATCATTGTTTAAAGGGAACTCTAATCTACTTGATTAAACCGTTTGTACAAGGAATAAAACATTTTAATATCACTTTTTTGGAACTTTTCTGAGAGATGTTTTATTGACATTAAAAACCATTTTTTTGATTGATTCTACGAGAATTTCACTCCGAAAACGGTTAAATCTGATGAATACTTTCTTGAAAAGTCCAAATATCACCAAATTTACACGAATCAATAAGTTTTTAAAGCTAAAAATTGACTAAAACTCTGCAAGCGAGAAGACCACACAAGATTCCACCATTCCTCCACGGAGCCGGATATGCACAAAAACGTTTGAATGCGCTTCATTGAAGATTTCTCTGTTCCTGCAGCTGCAGGAATCGGGATTTAGCACAGATATTGAGCTTCAGCAGGTGAACAAGCTAAAATTTTCACAAAACATCTTCTTACGGACAATTTCTTTGCTTTGTCATGCAAAACAACACAATAGTGAGGTTATGTCAAAAATTGTCAAATACCAGTTGTAAACTGTATCAGCTTATTGCAGATGTGATTCTTTCATTGCACATTCAGTTTGTGCAAGCTTGAAAAATATTTTTATATCAAAGAAATGCAAAATTGCTTAATAATTGTTCAACTGCAGCCTATTTGAGTCAAATTACTTCTTGTTTATCAACTTTACGATTTTTAAGTTTTCCTTTTTAGTGGTGGATCAAATCGGTAGATTACAATAGATGTGAATATGAGGGATCGCATCTAAAATGGAGTTTCTTGGAAAATGTGAGAGAAGCCATGTCTGCGATCGATGAATCTGAGTCAAGTTTGTGAATTTTGTTCCACCCACAAAAAGTGCCTGTTCAGCCTAAAAGATTTTTACATAAATCTGATTCCTAATAACCCTTCTACCCTCTGTGATAGTAGTTTTTCAGAAAAGTGATATTAATTCTGCACAATCGTATGAAATATTGCACAGCAAAATTACAGTTTTGGACCTGTTTTTATTTTTTGCTTCCTGAAACTAGGAAAAAAGGATTAGACTCTCAATTTTTTCAGGAAAGATGGGATTTAAGGTTAGCTATTACAATATATAGCCATATGTGATGAGATTCATAAAGGAATATGGGAGAAATATGAAGTGTCTGAAGGTAGCGTATGTGCGAAAGATCAAAGCCTCCCCCTACACTTAGTTGAGAAGCATCAGTTTTATTTGCTTTTATATATATATATATATATATATATATATATATATATATATATATATTATTTTTTAAATCGTTAGTCAAGATAATCGTAAACTAATGCACCGATTTTATTTGCCACTTTTACTTCTTTATCATAATTCGGTTAATAAACCGAAATTGTTAAGTAAAATGTTGCTAAATATTTTGCTTGAACTTGGTTAGTGCTCAGCAGCTTCGATTTCGCCATCGTACCACCGTACGCCGCGAACGCTAACCCCAACCTGTTCTATTTCCAGACTTACGTGTAGAACTGTCTAATCGAGCTTGCTAGATCTTTAACTGTGTTATCACACTTGCACATTAAAATTTTAATATGATTCACATTAATTGTCGCTGGTGAGAGTCCAAATGTGTAATTTGTGTGTTTGAATCATTTTATATTCAAAATTTGATCTATTTGTTGATAAAAAGGTAGACTTGGCCCGCAAAATTTGATATAAATTGATTTATAGCATTAATGCGAAAAATTAATGCGATTTTCTCTTTAATTTTTTAATGTGAAAAATATTTATGGTTTAGGTAAATTTAAACTTATTTTTGCAGGCCAAGTCCACTTCTTTATCAATAAATAGAAAAACCCCAAATAATAAGCGACTCAAAGACACAAATAACATATTTGGACGCTCACAAGCAACAATTAATGTGATTCACATTAAAATTTTAATGTGCAAGTGTGATAACGCCGTAACACTTCCATTTAGTGAAATTAAGGTAAAAACGTGATTTGTTTTAGATTTTTACAAACATTGTTCGTAAGATGATCGCTTGACGAGCATTTTTTATTCTCTTATAAACATTTGTTCGTACATTTTCGTTTATCTGGCAAAAATTTACGAACAAATGGAAATTTTTTACGAATATTTTTTTTGTGTTTAAGAACATTTACGAACAAATGCTTATAAGAGTCCAAAAAAGGCTCGATAAGTGATCATCTTACGAACAATGTTTTCTTTTACGAATTTGTTTGTGGGTTATACGATTTACGATCATTTCGTAAGTGCTCAATAGGAATTTACAAACACTTACGAACAATTTTACGAAATATTATTTTTCTGTGTACAAAAAAAGGTATTATTGAAATATCTATTTTGCAAATTAAATAAATTTGCTACCTGAATCTAAAAAACAATTAAAATAAAAATAAAATGAGATAACCCGTGCTGCCGCACCCATTGCAAAAGTGCAATGATTTAAAAATGAAATATTGTGGGTGGAATATTCGGTCACTAACTACCGTCTTAAGATGTAAGACATTCTTCCTTAAATATTAATCAACAGAGCAATTGAGAATGCGAGACTCTTTTATTGGATTGCCTTGTGATTCTCAGAATTTGGGTTATAGACACTCCAAAGACGAAAGTAATATCAATTTCATTTATTGATTCAAGAGATTCTGTTCATTATGTCATTATCTTGCTTTAGCATACTTAAACAGCGAGAGAAGATGTTTAAATATGCAAAACACACCATTTGCAATTACAATTTCTTTTTCCACGAATTCAAATGAAAATATTTGTGAAATTTTTGCTTTACTCTGCAAATTGCGTTTTGGAGTGTTTTTCGCGTTTGGAGCCTTTTTGTAAATTCTGCACAACAAGAAAAAAAATATGTCAATGTTAATTGCAATTAATAAGGTATTTTAATTAAAGTGTCAATTCACCAAAATTCTATCGCGGTTTTCCAAGAATCGGTCCGTGAAACACATCAAATGCATTCACCTGCGTGTAACCGGATGAATACAATTTTTGGTCTCTGTGTATATGCGGTAGTTATTTATCAACGTCACATTTCACATTAACGTTGAATTCTGAGAAATGTAAAATTGTTAAAAAAAAAAAAAGTTTACCTCCACAACTCAATCTTGAACTGAGACATTTTCGATTAAATTAAATTATTGAACTCACAAAATTGTTTAATTGTACTAAAACCCAAAAACACTTTGTAAGCTATTTTAGGAACAATACTAAGCCACTTTTCAATTTGATGCTTAAGACATCTCAGCATGAAATGTGATCTTCTGAAAATATCATTTTTTATAGTAGCAGAATAACCAAAGTATGACAAGGAAAATCAGACAAGTAGCATCGCAATTTAATATTTTCATACATTTATGCTATCGTCAAACTCAGATATAATATTTATCTTTTACTAGGAAATTTAATATTTTCATTGTAATCCCAAGTTTCTTTTTTAATCATTTCTGATGTGTATCATTCTACTCATTTTACTGCATAACAATGTGACACTGATAGGATGATAATTATATATTGCAAAGCACTTTTTAAAAAAGTTATAAATGCAATTCTAAAAATATGTTTTCCACTAAAGCCAAAGTTTAATGATCTATTCATCTTTTAATGCAGACCGGGTGACAAGTACCAAGTTTAATTTGCAGCCCGTTCACTGATTAACAAAGTTTCGATGAAAAAGCTCTAATATTGTTGCAAAAATAAATTCCTTCAATTCATGTGAAAATGTGTAAACTGGACTATATAACTTTTAAAAGTTTTTTTTTCTGAAGCCAATCTATTATTCCCAAAGCAATGTTGATGATGAAGAGTATTTTGTATTTGTACCCCTTTCTCTGAATTTAAACATATAAAATCTATATTAAGACTATTGAGTATTTCATGAGTCACTTCGACCAAAGTCTTTTCCACAAGTTTGTGAAAATGACATCACTTACAACTAGTTGCGCTCACGGCCAAGAAGCAAGGTTTGGAGTATTTTTATTGACTCATAAATGTATTTCCCAAATTAAAACAAAAAAACTCACAATATTCAGCTTTTTGGTAGGATATTATATTGAAAAGCACTTTTAAAATAGGTAAATCCGCAACAGGTATCTCTTTTTAATAGATAACTTGTTCCGAACTCTATTGAATTTTCTGCTTTTTGAAAAATTTTAATCACAGTAAAGGCATAGACTTAATCATAGGGGTATACAGATGTTAAATTAGGCAGTAGAATATTCTACACTGAGAGAAATCCGAAAAAGTTAAAATAACATTCCCGAAATGTTAATTTTACCCTGCAGTATTGATCCAAAATCGGTGTAAATATTACCCTTTTTAGGTGTATTGGGGGTTAAAGTTACCCTTTTTCATGTTAATTTTACCCTTAAAAAGGTGTAAAATTAACATTAAAAAATGTTGATATATTTTTACACCTAAAAAGTGTTGAAGTTATGAGGAAAAAAAGTTAATCGCACCCTCTTTTTTTCTCAGTGGAGGCACACATCTTCATATTGAGAAAGGGGTGTCAAAGTGTCCTAGGCTCGCGAAGTGTTCGAATTCGTGACTTAAATGCTACACCTCAAAAGTAGGGGAGACTGGGGCAAAACTTGTCAAAACGCATATTTAATTCTTTCACGAGCTCTGAGAAAACTTAAACGCTTTATAATGAGCATATTCTTATAGAAAATTTACTGCTCTACAATATTGCAGAAGACTATTCTCCTCTGTCTCGAAAGAAATGTGATTTTCGAATCATTTTCTAAAAGTCGATTTTGTAGAGATTCTCAAAATTGCTGGGGCAAATTTTGTCAGTCTTCGGATAATTTGTGACGTTTTACTCTCGCAAACGTTAAAAATATCAAGTAGACATATTTTTATAGGAAATTTATTCTTCTACAACTTTGTCGAAGATAGTTTTTCTCTATCTTAACGAGAAATGAGCTTAAATTGAGCAAATCAGTATTGATATTTTCTGTAAACCAAATATTCTAAAAATAGGGCTCAAAATTTCATTATTTTTTATTTTAGATAATTCCTCCTCGAATCCCTTGAAACTTTGTAAGTTTAAGAAGGTTCATGAAGGCTATCTATAATAAAAATTTCAAGCCTCAGTCTCTTTTATTTTAGAAAATAGTGAATATTGAAATTTTCGTTTTGACAAATTTTGCCCCAGTCTCCCCTACTTTCGCATCACTTATCGTTTAATGGTTTTCAAGCGATTTAAACCGATTCATAAATCACTCAAAAAATTCCACAGAATATTTTAAGAGTATTAGAATTCATGTTCGGACAAAAATTACATATCGTTTTATAGCGGGTTCATTACCTGTTCATGACCGGTAATAAACCGGTTCATAATCGACCTAATTATTCAAAATATTGCAAAAAATAATTTAGGTGTACTATAATTGAATTTCGGTTAAAAATTAATTATCGGTTATGAACTGGTTCAAAACTAATTAGAACCAGATCAGTCTTGTCAGAAATTTCAAGACCTTTCCAACAAGCCCAAAAATGATCCCATTCGAGTGATAAATGTGTTTTCTAGAGGCTTTTATACCTTTGACCTTAAAAAACTGTAATTAACTCTTATTATTATTAGTATAATAATATCATGATTAGTACTATTCAACGATATTTTCGTATGTGGGCGAAATATGTTCGCCTAGGCAAGCTCTAAAACATATCCAAAAATGAAAAAAAAAAAAATTGCACGAGCACGACGTGTTTTCGAGAAATCCCAAAAAATATTATTTTAGAGGGTAGGGGAGGTTCGGGCAAAATAAGAGACATGTATTATGTAAAAATGTTTAATTTTCTTTTAGATGATCAGATTTTAATAAATTTCAGAAATTTTACTATTTCTGTCTTAAATTTTTTACCACATTTTTTTGACTCTAACGAATATGTAAATTTTTATTAAAAAAAAACGATTTTCAACAGCTAAGTCGTGAATTTTTAACTCAATATCTTTCCATTTCTTGTGGCCCTGGCACACCTTTTCATTTAAGTGAAATTCAATTGATTTAAATTTTACGTCTTACTCTTTCAAAGTTAAATCAGATATGGCTGTCTCTTGCTGTCAAATGAAAATTGAAATTTCAATTTCATTTTCAATTACAATTTCAATTTTCGTTTGACAGAAAGAGACAGCCATATCTGATTTAAGTTTGAAAGAGTAAGAGGTAAAATTTCAATCGATTGAATTTCACTTAATTGAAAAGGTGTTCCAGCGCCATTAATAATATGATTTAAAATTTCTATACTGTATTTAATTAGCTGTGTAGTTTCAGTACCAAACTCAAAATTTCCATGTTGCATTTAAGTTAAACAGCTCTGTACTAAAATCCAACCGCTGTGTTTTTTTTCAATTGATTTTGCAATAGTGTTCAAATTTCAATGAAATTTTTTTTTAGAACAGTCATGTACTTTTGAGATTTTTATTACTCTTGTAATGAATTTTGAATTTTGAGTATTTTCAGGCAAAACCTGTCAATTTATTTTTTTTTAACTAATTTTGCACAGTCATGTGTTAAATACGTTAAATGTATATCTCAAAGATTTTTCTATAATAATAATGCTGGCACAACATTCCATGGAGGAACTAGGCCTTCCCACAAGGGGATTTCTAGACATGCATTATTATTTTTTCCTGTACGGAATGAGGTTGTCAGTCCCATGCCCGTGGAATCAAGTGCAGTGAAGCTCACTGGATGTAATCCAAAAATTCCTGTTGACCTAAAGGGGATTTGAACCCGGAACACTTGCATCATAGAGCGAGTGCTCTACCACTTGACCAATTGAGTACCCCAAAGATTTCTCTATAAACAATAAAAAAGACAAAAATCTTAAGAGGAATTAATATAGAACAGCCTTGTACTAAAATTATAAATATGCTAACCTACTTTTTTTAAATTTTATATACTTTGACTCAATACAATTGCAAGTGAATTGCAAAGAGAAAAGTCTTGCAACAATCACAAAGAGAAAAACAGAAAATTAACCTCAGCAATGTTTTTTTCTGAGGTAAAAATAATTTATTTATTTAACTCATGAGTTAAATTACTTTTTCTGCGAAAGCACCAAATTGGCATAATTTAGCAGATTTTACAACTATTCTAGTGAGCAGCACTCACATGTGACGGGTTTCAGATCCCTTTTACCATGTTTTTTTTAGTGACTCTCTCGTGAGCATTTACAATATATAATTGAAGCAAATTTTCAATACCATTCCTACCTGTCATTATGTTCGTACTGTATTCTGCAACTTTGTTGCATGAAAAAATTACATCGAAAATGCATTGTTTACATGTAACGCATTTATGATTATTTTGTATACATGGTGCGTTCCATAGAAGATTGTGTGAATTAAACTCGTCATGGTTGTATCTCATTTGTGCAGTAAATAATATGCTATATATATGTACATGAAGAGAACACATTATGTAGCATTTCGTTTTCAAGTCATCAATATGATGAGGCTTAATTTACGATTGCAAAATCTAAATTACCGTAAGCATGCCAGCATTAATTTTCAAGCTTGGTACTTTGTAATGTATTTCCCGGAAAAAGTATTAAATCACGCTTGCAGGTTCTCTCGATTCTCTTGCAGAAATACATAATTTACTAGTGAATTCGAGAGTGAGTTGGTGTGCCACAATTTTGCTATATTTGAGTAAATGGTATATTTAAAAATCAATTGAAAATTAATTTATGCATCATGCGAATTATGTATCTTTACTTATTCGCTGTATTTGCTAGCCTGATATTTCCCACACTGAAGGGTTTGTGGGAGGGTTTTAGCAACAACGAAAAAAGTTTCAAACACACAATTCTAACAACATTGTATGACACTCCCACTCGTGGTTGAATTTCCCAGGAAGGAAGAGCAATTTGTCAAAAAATGATTAATTTTGCAAAAGCCTGATGTGGTATCGGACATAGATTTTTGTATTGGCAACGTGACACAGCGTTTGGGAAAATTGCAATAATTTTTTGTGAATAAACCACATGTGCTGCAAGCCAGCTTTCATTATTGGTGAATAATTTAATGGTTTGCAGTGCTTCCTGGGTGTTCCCTGTACCAGCTGTAAAAGCGAAAGTCTCCCACAGTTTGTAAAGGTACTCCTCTATAAATTGCTCTGTTCTGCATAGAAATTTAATTGTCTCCCTCACGATTTGATTTTAATTTAACTAAGAGAAAGTTTCTTTAACAAATTTTACTTGGACTTTGAGTTTTCAAGTAAAATTCTTCGGTAAGTGTATTAAAAAGTTCAAATGAAAAAGTTTGAAGTAACTATTCTTGAGAAAAGGAACGAATTCAAAATAATTAAAACGCTTTAAAATTTAAGCTAGCAGTTGTTAAAAGAATAAGAGACAAGGATTGCTATAGTGTGTATTTATCATTTCATATAGGCCTCTTCATCTGTAGTCTAATGTCTAACGCTCAATAAGTTTTGTTTTGTAAACATGTTTTCAAAAACTGCCTAAAGGAGACTGGGGCAGAAGTAAACACTCCAATTTTTTAAATAAATTAGAAGACGAGACCTATATGAATTGATAGCTACAATAGTTATCTTTGTCCACTGAAGAAATGGTCGACATAGGTCCAAGTAGTGTACATATAAATATCAGTATTTCGTGCTATAGGCGATACTCTTCTTTCGAACGTTCATGCCTTCGAATAATGTGACTTTTGTTTTATTTTTCCTAAGAGATTTACCCATGATTGTCACATAAATATCAATAATTGATAATAAGTTAACTAAAATTTAATATAGAAATGTGTAAATATCTTTGGAAAACTTAAAGAAAATTCATATTATTCGAAGGTATGAACGTTTGATGGGAGAGTACTTTCCCCTAAATCTCTCAGGAAAAATAAAAGAAATTTACATTATTCGAAGGCATGAACGTTCGAAGGGAGAAATTAGTTTGCAATTTTTCCAGGGATTTCATGGGATTGTCTGTTTTTAAATTACAAATTTAAGCATATTTGTCTTTTGTTTTGAACTACAGGATTTAGCGATTCTTTTCTTTCGGGCCTTGCCCACTAATGGCTTACAGCTCAGTCAGAGCTAGCCATTTTTCAATTCTCTCACAATGTTTATGGAGAGTACAAAGATTCTTTTACAAAGATTCTTTTCTCCAGAAATCCTTTTATTAAAAACGACTACTTGGGGTAAAAAGTAACATAAGCTATGGAGCAAAAAGTAACAAAATCCGAAACAATTTCTAATGTCCCACGGTGAAAAGAAACGTTAATGCTATGTCTCGCCGCTTTTTGTTTGCATTGGTCAAACGATTTGCAGTCTTTTGTGTGTTTTTAGTAAAATAGCTTAAAATGCGTTTTTTTCGCTCAGATAGAGAAAACGGTGTTTTACAAAGGTGTAGTGTAGAAGAATAAATTTCCTATGAAAATATGTAATCTAGGTATTTTACTTAAATTTACGGAATCCCGTAACAAAGCGAATCAAAATGTGATAGTAACTTATGCCTGATACTAGAGCGGTAAATTTCCTGTAAAACTGTGCTAATTAGAAATTTCTGGGGTGCTCGGGTAGCTGTAAAAAAATAAAATATCCGTTTTGTGACTTTTTGCCACAGTCTCCCCTACAGAGCAGCATCTTCTGTTTGCTTTTTTTTCTTTCTGCTCATTAAAATGAGTTAAATGTATATTAGAGTTTTGTACACACCGTGATGATTTTTATTCATGTTTGATACATGACTGGCATATACAACCTGCGAAAGAGTTTTCCACCGTTTTCACTCAGGAGGTTGGTCATCAACACTAAGACGGCGAAGGCCGCAGAGAACCGTACACAACACTCTTGCATCTTGATTAATTGTACTACTAAAGCATTGTGATGAATAAATCTATCTATCTATCTAGTACTTTCCCTTTTTGCCCCAGTCTCCCCTATGAGAGTATGTTAGATGACTAGATCAAGATTTTATTCACTCTCAATTTCAATTTCATTAAATATAATGTAAGCGTAAGCGTACATCGTCTATTCGCAGTTACAAGGGCAAAATTTTAAATTACATACGAAGATCAACTTGCGGGGGGGGGGAGTCCGCCGAAGACTCCCAATCGCTATCTTAAACAGTCTGACCTGTCTCTCTCAGGTAACGGCCAGACAGACAAACAAAGTGTTATGCGTGTTATAATTTCTCAGAAACCGTCCTAATTTGCAAAAATATGGGAAAAAATTGATCTGCGATAAATTAAAGAAGAAAATTTCGTTGGATCAAAGAATATTATTTCTCTCTTGGTACAGTACGAACAATAATATAGATGAACTGCTTGTTTTCACAAATAAAAAATTTGTAAATAAAACATCCAAGCACGTGAGTGAGTTTTGTAAGATAAAATTTGCTCTGTTTCTTAGTAATGCACAGAGGAGATTCCGGAAAAAAGAATTAATTAGAGCATTGAGAAGAAACAGCAGCAACAAAACGAGAGCAGAAAAGAGCAATTCAGCAGAAAATCTTAATTACGTTGTACGAGTATTACATTAGAAATGAATTCTGAGAAAATTATTGTGAATTTTATCCTTAAAATTGTCGAAATGTTGCTGATTAACATTTACAAAAACATTAGTGACTTTACCCCAGAGGCGTCAATTATCTTTTGTATGTTCAATTTTATGAATTAAAAAAAAAATAAAAATAAAAAGAAAAAGCCTGGATGAAGGCCATTGCGACCTATTTCGTTCGCGTGTGCCAAACAAGAAATTTTAGCGTTTTTCAAATCCATTTTGTTCAGCATTTTGATGATTCATTGGTATTTTCTGCAAATTAACAATAGCCACAAAATTTCGTGTATGACAATCGCATTACATAAATGCGAGACACCATGGCGTTCGCAAACCATAGAATTATTTCGTTTCAAAGTTGCTCTTTGCAAAAATTTTATACATTTGCCACAATATAGAATTTCATGATTACAGAAATTGAAGATAAACACAATTCATATTCCACGAAATTATTCTTTTCTCAAGTCATCTCAATTGCTTGGAAATGGCCGAGACATTATTCTATACATATTTTAGTTTACATTTGAGTGAGAAAAATGATGACATTATTTTCCTCATTTTATCCTTGAGTATATAATTTATTTACTGAGTAAATTTTATTATGTATTATATATAGTATACTATAAAATTCAGGAGAAGACGATATAATTATGAAAAACGTACACTACAGAAAGAGTTCTAAGCTTGTCTTTATTCTGGAAGTTCTCATTATTAGGAATATCGGCTCCCCCTGCAATAATTTTCTTTTGAGAAATAATTAAGTTAATTTTCCTAACTCTAAAAAAGTATAAAACGCATTATATACGACAGCAACTGCCACAGTATAATTGCATTCTGAGAATTTACTTTCATACAGTTGTGCAAAGACAGCTGAAGCCAAGCGTAGAGACAAGAGAATTGAGGCACACCCACAATTGGAACGTACAGTATCGCAAAAAATGTACACTACACAACGGAATATGCTTCCCTTGTTAATTTCGCTACGGTGTCATTTCTCAAATTTCCACTGAAAGCTGGACAATTTGTGCGAATATCTACGAAATATAGAATCCACTCACCCTCAGAATTCAGGGAAATCAATCGAGAGAACCGTCAAGGGTCACATTGAAAAGTCATGCCTTTTGTTACCAAATGAAACATATTATTTTTCGTGTTGGTTTCTCTATAATTAATTTCATGGGAATTTGGTCATTGTGTGAGTGTTTCTGATGAAATCAGTAGGGGTGAGTATAGAAGGCAATTTCCAGTTGTGAGGGATGCAAAAGGCAGGTTTGTAATTGAGGTGAAAGGACATCTTTTGCTAGTCTCTTTATTAGAATTTAAACCACGAGTATCAAATGATTTTCTATTACCGCTGAAATCAAAAGGAGAGCAATATATTTTATCCCTTTTTATTAAATTTGTTATCATGTCAAACGGTAAGAGATATAAAAGCTTCGGACCTTCTGTGAGTCTTCACACGTTGAGCAATTGTCGCGAATGTCGCTATAAGGGGTGGTAAAGCGTCCCAGGCTCTGCGAAATGCTCGAACTCGTGACTTAGATGCTATACCGCAAAAGTACTTTCGCATCATTTACCGTTTACCGGTTCTCAACCGATTTGAACCGATTCACAAATCTCTCAAAAGATCCCCCAAAATAGTTTTAAAAGTAATAGGATTGATTTTTAGATAAAAATTTTTTATAGATTATGAACCGGTTTATTACCGATTCAAAACCGATTGGAACCGGTTTAGTTTTGTAGGAAATTCCAAGACCTTTCCAGCGACCCCAAACATGACCCCATTTGCTTGATAAATGCGCTCTCTAGTGTCTTTTTAACCTTTGACCTTGAAAAACCGTTATTAGGAATGATTCAATGATATTTTCGTATAATCTCTAAAACATATCCAAAAATGAAAAAAAAAATAGCAAAACGCGTTTTCGAGCAATCCCAAAAAACATAGTTTTAGATGGGATGGGGAGGGGTGGGGTGGGAGGGGGAATTAAGGGGCATGTTAACGATCCTTGGGTCGACTTATGGGGGGTTCCCGAAGATCAAAAGTCTCTATCTCTAACCGTTTGGCCTCTAGAGCTAATGACAGCCGAACGGACAGACGGATAAAATCGTTACAATTTAACTGCTCGAACTCCACGAGAAAGCAGTTTCCACAATCCAATTTTTTTTCAACTTTTCACTATCCTGAGGGCCAATTCTTGAAACTCTCACTCGCATCCGCGAGCTCTTTAGTGGCCGAGAGAAATCAACTCGCACACGATTACTTTGTGTTATAAAGGAGTCGTTACAGAAGGATTTGAATTTGCGGGATGTGCGAGTTAATTTCTCTCGGCCACTAAAGAGCTCGCGGATGCGAGTGAGAGTTTCAAGATTTGGCCCTCTGGATCCCAAACGATAAGAGATATCGCTATCCGGTCTTCAGTGACCCCCTACAAATCAATATTCTCTAGCGAACTAACTTACCCAAATTACCCCACACCCCGTCTATCCCCTCCAAAAACACGATTTTTGACTTATCTTAAAATTGGCCTAGGCAATTTAGATCAGTTTCGGATATCTTTCAGAGGTAGTTCAGCTGAACATTTCGTCTATAGACACCTGTCACCTGGAGGATCTAACTTTCAACGGATTTGGTCAAATTTGGATTTTTTGAAAGGTTATGAAATCCAAACCTAACTGCATCGATCCACTTTAAGCTTAAACAAAATTTAAACTTTCTTTTATAGAAAAATGTCTGAAATTCTTAAAAGATTTAAAATGAAGCCTTTCATAGTGAATTATATGAAATTTCAGAAACGTTATTCGTAATTCGTATACAGAATATTGAGGTGGAATACCAGGAAAGGATGTATTTATATGTATAATATTAAAAAATGAAGATTGTAATATTTGCATCTCATATTGCATTCCTTATAGTTATCAGAGTGTGTCGTAGATAATGTGATATATGTATGTTATAAGGGTTTTTTTGTTGAAAACTTGAAAAATAAAATGCAATAACGAGTATTTGATTTTACTATAACATGAATTCCAAGAATTTAATTGCAATAGATCACCGCTAAGTCCCATTACTAACACCATTGCTTCATTGAAATCAATAATTTATCATTCCATATAGCATTCCTAATACAATTCATTATTTCAGTGGAATTCAATTATACTCTTTTGCATAATATCAAAGGAAAGCAAAAACGCACCAGCTTTGAAAATGATTCAAAGGAAAAAAAGAGATGAATAAATATATAATACAATTATATTTCCACTTAAATTTTTTTTTACAAATTGTTAAGGTGGAGAAAGACTACATTAATGTAAAAAATCGAAAACGAAAACAGAGAAATGCATATGCTGAATCAATTCTGGGAATTCTATGAAAGTCTGACTGACGAGTGACTCTGATATGGCAATGAGGTTTTATGAGGGTGAGTTGAGAATTGGGGTGTGGGTTGCACACAAAATTTTATACATTTCATTGCTTTAGCTCAAAGTATTGATTTGCCATGTTTATTGAAAAGCACGGCTTTTCATTGGAAAATAAATACCTACAAAAGAATATTGAAGTGGGCGTTTCCTTTTTATTTTTTTTTAATGAGAAATTTAGCCATAAGAACAGTGGCAAAACGTCCTAATAACTAAGACCAGTACCAAAAAATATTCGGATTACGTAAATTGCTCCCTCTTTTAATTCAAGCATTAAAAATGTTATTGCGTGATCAGTGAATTTTAGTTTAAGACGACAGACAGTGGAGGGTCAAATTTAGTGCTTTAAAGTTTTGATCATGTATATCAGGAATGGTTTTAACAAGAATGCATTAATATCAAATCTCCAAAAAATCATTATTTATATAAATATATTCTAGCGTCATAATCGATTTGACTCGGACTAAGCTTATGTGGTATTACAAGACCGTTCAAACAAATCCCGATGGAGTAAAATTTACAAAAAAAAATACCCCTTTGAGGTCCGTTTAACAATAACCTACATAAAGTCACAAATTACAGTGGGATGTTATAACGCAACAAATTCCATCTATTTCACAATATATTAAATTTATATATTCTCTAAAATTGTTCATCTTCATTTAGGAAAAGTGAATTTTACATGAATTCCGATATGTTTTTGAAAATATTGTTCACATTTGAGGAGTGAGAAATGTCATCTATACCCCCCAAATGTTCAAATTTGAGGAACTCTACTGTAGGTAATAATTGTTATGTTCTGCAAGGAAAATATTTCAAAAATACGACTAAAAATTTCGATATTTTTTATTTTATAAATTCCTTTTTCGAATTCTAAGACACTTACGACATTGAAGAATGTCTATGGAGGCTATCTATAGAAAAAAATTTGAGCCGCTATCTTTTTTACCTTGAAAGATATTGAATTTTGAATTTTTCGATTTGTGACTTTTTGCCCCTGTCTCCCCTACTTTCTTCTTTTATTAGGTATTATTAACAAGTTTGTTAGGTTACAAATTTCCCTCCATTTACAAATATTTTGACAAATCTTTTAGCTGAGATTTTTTTCTGAGTAACAATAATGCTGAATTCTCTGAGAGGGGTAGCTAAAAAATTAATATAATATAAAAAGAGATCCCTTCATATACACTTTTAAAAGTTTACCAACATTGGATACGGGATGATAGGCAAAAATAAAGTCGATTTGTGTAAAATTACCCATCTTCCCCTATCCAAACGTAAGCTTTTATTTTCCCAAATGTTATGGAGGATTAACAGAGGCCAGTATGCGAATTTTCAGGAAATTCCAGAAAAAAAAATCTTTTCATTTAGAAACATTACTGTATTAAAAAAATATTTTCGACAGAATTCAAAATACATGTTCAGTTATGTATGAATTTCCAAGATTTCATCATTTGGTTAAAAATACTCTCTTTTATTTTTCTCCACCTCATTCTTTTTTATGACAATTCATTGGAATTTCATCGCGTTCGTTCGATATACCAAGCAAATGACTCAAACTCCAAATAAATATAATTTTGCAAATCAAAGAAATTGAATGCTTACAATTGATATTTTTTGAGACAGAAATACACGTTTTAAAGATGTTTTTCACTTTTCAAGCTCTTAACTATTCCAGTCCATATCATACATCAGTGAAGACATTTAGTAAGAGTGAATGGAATATATCACAAAAATATCCGGATTTACTATTTCTATAGCGACAGAATTCAGTAATGTAAGTAGTAAATACTTAAATTTTTCACAATGGAATTTGTATGATATAAATTTATTTTCAGACAGAAAATTCCTTTATATGGGTTTTATGTTTCTTTCACTTTTAAACAACAATAATTTCTATTTTTAAAACATACTATAGTTCTTATTAACCCTTCAGTTGTATCTTTACAAAACTTCTTGCTATATATATCTTTTAGTAACGACAAAACAGAAAATTTGATAGAGCGTGGACACAAGAGTTTTAATCCATTTCGTCAATTGGCGAAAATTGAGTAATGACACTATTAAAAATTAACAACTAATAAGATGAAACTATTGCGTTTTTCTGTACATTAAAAAATCATAAAAATAAAATTATGATGTTGGGGGAAATGTGTAAAAATAAGGGGTGGCAAAGGGTGCCGGCTTTGTGCAATGTTCAAACTTTATGGCTCAGACGCTATACTGAAAAAGTAGCTTCGCATAATTTACTTATTAATAAAGTAATTTAGAAGTCAATTCTATGGGGAAAAGCATTAGTGTTCACGAGTTTGAGAATTTCGCAAAGTTTTTTAAACTGTGTGATTTTAAGTTCACCCTCAGTGATCTGAACGAATTTATGAATAAATAAAAAGATCGGTTTAGACTTTTCAAAGATTAAATTACAGTGCGACTCCAGTAGTATCAATTAATTATTTCCAGACCCGTTGACACTATTGGAATCAAGAGTGAAACCTCATGTGTCACTACTGGACTCCGTACGTATTGTAAAAGATAGCCTTTGACACTACAGTAGAACCTCGCTATAGGCCATCGCTCTATAGTCCACAATTTATCGACCGTTGATTTCAAAACACTGATTTTAAGTTAGGTTATGTTTTTCAGTACGCGGCATGCAGATGCAATGTTGTCATAATTATTTTAATATTTTTGGCAAACTTAATTGAGTAGTTGTGATAATTGTGATCCATAGTGAAGAGAGCGAGGACAAGTACCACAATCGCAAAGAAAGTGGAAGCCGTCGAGCAATTTCAATACTAAAAGTCGTTGATTATTTTAAAAAATGACATGGACTATAGTGCGACCCAAGTGTCAAATTTGGAACCAAATATGGCCTATAGCGCGGCTCTACTGTAGAAGATTGACATCATCGGACTCATCGGAGGTTGACACTACTGGACTCTCACGGTACAGTAGACTCTATCAAATTTGGGCATTTGGGATCGAAATGTCAGCTGAATTAGAGAGAAATTCGGGCAACATACTTTTTGAAATGCAATGATTTTTTATTCATCTGCATACACATTGAGTTTACACACTCATATATCGTAAATTGCATGAAAATCCCTTAATAATGCAAAATCACATCAAAACTAAGACAAACCATGCCAAATTTAAGCATATTTGATTCATTTGATAATCATAATCAAACCTGAAAAATGACAACAAACTTTTTTCAAATGTAACCGCTGCCCGATTTGAAAAGTACCCCGATCTTAAAAGAGCCGAGTTATAGTGGGAGTCTACTGTATTTCCAATGAACCCAAGCATAACCTCATTCGTTGATAAATACGCTGTCTAGTGCGTATTTTTAAGCTTTATCTTTAATTTAAACTTTTAGCCTTTGATCTTGAAAACCTTAAAAGAAATGATTCAACGGTATTTCTGTATTCATATTCATATTTTTATTTTCAGGCAGTACATTTTCAAAAATGAAAAAGGCGCACGATGCTCTTTGTATAAATTCAAAAAAAATGACTTAGTAGAGAAGTAGAAAATGGACTTTGGGTGATTCCAATGAAGGGGGGTTTTCCGAAGATTACATTTCGTTATCTACAACCGTTTAGTCTCTATAACGACTAGAACGACGGATCAGACGGATAAACCTAACATTTATTATCAGAAACCGTTTAATTTGTTAAAATTTGTTAAAAAAAACGTGGTTTCTAAGGGATGAAAGGTAGAAATTTTGGGGATTAAGAAAATCAAGAGGTACTGCTGTTTCGATAGAGTTCCAGAACGAAAATTCTACAGAATTATAAATGTCGATTCTGCTCTGTGGAATATTTCCCCATTATGTCATGAGCAGTATTTTCATGAATAATGCTTTGGGGGTGTTTGGGATTGGGATTGGATTATGTGCTAGTTTTTATACAATACATTTTTTTCGAACGGTTTCTCAGAATCTAAGTATATGGACTTCTAATTGTATTTTCCACGTAATTCGCCCTCGTCGAGTTACTGTTCGGTATGTGTTGAAAAATTACTCGTGAAGCGTTTACCATTGACTAGGTGTAGCAAAATGGGCAGAAATTAGTCAAAGTTCGCAACTGTGAGTTGGAAAAAGGTGGTATAAATGCAAACAAAACAAAAAAAAAAGAAAAATAGTAACTCTTGGTGGTTATACTCTCCACTTTACCATTCTTTCTCACAACACACAAACCATGGTATTTGAGCCTTAATGGCAAATTCTTCTAATTACTATCTTTGCTGACGATTACTTGGAACATATCAACGAATCTCTGTGTCTCTCTTTATTACAGCATTGCGCTAGAAATGTCCAACATGCAAGACAGTGGCGTGCTATTGGTGTTTGTGTACAATTCCAAGAAGAAATCACACATTTTACATTATTATAGCAGCTCTATATAGAGAGTATGTCGGAATAAAAAAAAAATATATTTCACGTGTAGAATGTATATAATATGGCATAAGTGGTGTATAAAATGCAATGTTTTTATTGTGATCACATATATTTTCTCTTTTAATAACTGTATGTTCATATGTAGTGGAAAAATGGGTAATACGAAAGTCTTATGCAGTGCATAAGACAATCTAATTCTTTCTATTGAAGTCATTTTGTTTTTGCTTGTTATGCCTTATATTTCTCCTGAATCAATTTATGTGATCACGTAGTGAGAAATACGAGGAATAGGGCAATAGTTTCATATGGCCTCGAAGGTGGTAAGGGACAGCTGTAACCCGCGCCAATTCCCATGTACATGAGGGGGAAGACGACAATATCAGACACTCACCATTCAATGCTGCGGTATCCTTTGGCACAGCAATGCAAACTCTTAAATTGATTCAGAACAGCATATTCATGGTTAACCACTTCCTTGGTAAATTGTGTGCTGGTATCGTTGAGGGCGAAGAGATGGGATGAGCAGTGATCGATTCCCGCCACTCTGCTCACCACATTTATCAGTAGGATGAGCACGAATTTCAATTTTGCAAGAGACCGTAACGATAATTTGGACATTTTCGGTTGAATTTGCTATCACCAATACTTTTTTTTTCTTACTAAAAACAAATTAATATCTATTATGAATCACATACACTTCCAGTCATTCAAGATAAGACTCGGAACTGGTAGTCTACTAAGTCTTATCACAACAAGCACAGGCTCCGCAAAATGATGAATTGTCTGGAAATCCAGTCAGTTGTGATAACTTCTCTAGATACCGCCAGTATTCCCAATACATTCACTGCTGCATCTCGAGAGTTCAAGAGATTTCGCAAATTGCGCAATGCAAAATGCTATCATTATGAGGAGTACTTATGTCTGTAATATGGGTTAAACCGCAGAACTAATGAGAATTCATAAGAAATAATTCTTCAGTGAGAAGAACCGCTATTTCACAACGAAAAATTTTAGGCCACGACACTTTCACAGGAAATCTCACTTGCGTGTGATGGAAGTTCGTTAAACCGGTGAGATTTCATCAACTCCTAAAGACTACCCACTTTATGATTAACCACTGAATTCTGAATAAAATATATTTTCTTCCTTCGGTGGCAAATCAATAAACCACTGAGCACAGTTCCTCTGACGCTACTTCTGAGAATTTTGGCAAAAAAAATACCCCAAGAGATTACAATCGCGAACTCTACAAACGAACAACCATTTCCGTGGCTAGTTACCAAGCGACTGAATGGAAGTGAACACTGAATGTGCCGAAGAGCTCTGCCGCTCGACGACCTGCTGAATTCTAAGGAAAGATAGAGAATCTGAAACGCAGAGTCGAACTCGCAATATTCCGCATTGCCATCTCAAATTAATTTCTGGGAAATTGTATTCTGCAATAGCAAATCCTCAAGAGTTTATCTATGACTTCCCCGAAAAATCAATCGAACTTATTGGATTAATATACCATCCTCACTGGGTGGATGAATTTTATAGTCCCATACTAAGCAACGACACCAACACACCGCTATTCAAACTACAAAGTACTATCTTCACGCATGGCACGAAGTACTTCCAACTATGAATCACTAGCCATTGCAAATTGGCATGAAGTTTCTGATTTTCCACTTTTAAAAGTGCTCTCCGAAAGACAATTGCAACAAGGTAGAAGAGAAAATAAATTTACCTGGAATAGGTCAGGGGGTAGTTTTACCCATCCCTCTCTCTTCCTTGACCTTGCACATTTATTTCCTTCTGTGCCAGGAAAATCAAACAAACGTACTTTGTACACTTTGCATGAGGTGAGATATAGGAAGAAAACGAATATATCTCTCAATGTATTAAGTATGATGGTTAGGAAAGTAATTCCGAGAAAGGAATGTATGAGAACAAAAATGAAAATTCTCTTGAAATAGGTAATGATGTAACACTATCAATTATTCATGTATTTCCTTTCCAACAATTTTTCCCTGAACTAAGGTAAAATCTATAATTACTAGTTAGTTGGATATTGTGATATTGTTAAATAGGTTTAATACGACTTGTGTGACTTACATAATCAAATCTCAAATATTACATTTACTTGATTGCAACATGACTTTTAATCATCCACGTAGAGGGGTTGAAGACCTCAAAATTATAAAGCTTAAAAAGTTCATAATTTTACACAAAACCAATATAAAACCGTTGTAATATGAAACTCTTCTTGATTTATTTGAAATGATGTTCTGTGATACCGATACGGCGAACAGTGCTATAAAACAGAAACAAACTCTCAACGATTTTGAACAAACCTAGTTCAAAATTTAACAGTTACTTTGGCGTGCAATTCTTAATCTTTATTATTATGTTTAAAATACAAGAGGATTTAATTAAAATCAATGCTTACACTATTCAATTAGCCTGTGTGTATTGTAATTTTCGTTTTCAGTTGCGGGATTTCACGTTGATAGACGTAATCCAAGCTGTATTGCCAAGTGGAATACGAATAACAGGGACATTTTCAATTTCAGGGGCGAATTTGTATGGCTCAGGACTCTCACTGTTTACTTCATAAGGTTCCATAGAAGTTCTAGCGAAGTAGGGTTCTGGTTTTTCAGTTTCAGCCCTAGCATAAGGTTCCAAAGAAGGTTCAGGATCACTAAATCCAGCATAAGGTTCCATAGATGTTCTTGCGAAGTAGGGTTCTGGTTTTTCAGTTTCAGCCCTAGCATAAGGTTCCAAAGAAGGTTCAGGATCACTAAATCCAGCATAAGGTTCCATAGATGTTCTAGCGAAGTACGGTTCTGGTTTTTCAGTTTCAGCCCTAGCATAAGGTTCCAAAGAAGGTTCAGGGTCACTAAATCCAGCATAAGGTTCCATAGATGTTCTAGCGAAGTAGGGTTCTGGTTTTTCAGTTTCAGCCCTAGCGAAGTACGGTTCTGGTTTTTCAGTCTCAGCCCTAGCATAAGGTTCCAAAGAAGGTTCAGGATCACTAAATCCAGCATAAGGTTCCATAGATGTTCTAGCGAAGTAGGGTTCTGGTTTTTCTGTTTCAGCCCTAGCATAAGGTTCCAAAGAAGGTTCAGGATCACTAAATCCAGCATAAGGTTCCATAGAAGTTCTAGCGAAGTAGGGTTCTGGTTTTTCAGTCTCAGCTCTAGCATAAGGTTCCAAAGAAGGTTCAGGATCACTAAATCCAGCATAAGGTTCCATAGAAGTTCTAGCGAAGTAGGGTTCTGGTTTTTCAGTTTCTGTTTCTATTAGTAAATTAAAAACTTTTCCAACAAGCGATTCTATGAAATGGTTTCCCTCATTTCTGTTTCCGTGAATGATGTCCCATAAATCATCACGTGTCACATCGTTAAGCCTCTCGTTAAAAATAGGTATGACTGTATTTTCAACGACGTTGGTAACTTCTGGATGGAAGTTCTCCATGATAGCTGGCAGCATATCACTGAAAATATGATTCCACAGATCACCAAATTCTCCACCGAAGAGAAGATTGTGGAAGTTGGTCTGGAATCTCTGCAAACGTGAGCGAGTACGAAAAGATCTCATTTCAAGTGTTCCGGTGTGTCTCTGACCAAGGATAGCATGTCCGTTAACGTTGAGGTCTAGAAATATATCATTACAATTTTAAAAGCACTTTAATTATCTTTTGCTTTCTTTAATCTTACTCCAAAAATCAATGGTAAATGGGCCATGACCGAAGATGGGAAGAATACCCACAAATCGTCCACGAAGATCGTACCAATTTCCAGACAAACTTAAATGGGGTACGGTAATGTCGAAATCAAAGCGAAGATTTTGCCAATCAAGGCTTATTCTATTGACGACAATATCATTTAGGCCTCGGATTTGCACTCCTCGCAGATAACCATCCAAAGTCACAAGAGAATTTCCAAAATCAAAGCCGTCAACGTCGCGAAAATCAACAAAATGTGGATCAGCAAAATCTGCGATTACACCCCTTAGCCACCTTGTTACAACTTCATCGAGAATCGCGTCTGTAAGGCACAAGAAATAACATTAATAACACTGTGCCTAAATTGAAAAAGACATAAACTTTCTCACTGTTATTTTCTGGCGCTACTTCTGCGAAATCTCCCAAAGAAGCCGCATGGGTTGAGGCCAAAAGGCCAAAGATCAACAACACCAGTCGCATTTTGCACTAAAATGCAGAAAAGATTTTTTTTAAATAAAATCCACAAAAAGGTTCACTTCAATTTATTCAAAATCACTTACACTTGAGTTGCGAACAAATTCTATGTGAATTCGAATCATTTGATGGCTGCCTTTTTATACTCCTGGCTCTATCATATGTTAAATAATCCCTTGTGGTCCTAAATCATTGAAATCTCCGACTTATCGATACCTATTATCGCATCTTTATGTGAAAATTAAGGCAAACGAATAAGCCTTCCAATCACTTTTCTTCGTCAGTGTTCCCATGATAAGGTTTGATAAACAAAGACCATTGATTGGGGAACTTTTGACACCTAATGTTGTGAATTATCAGATTAAAAGAAATTTTTCATCGTCTACGACAGAGGTTCAAAGACTGATGAAATTGATGAGTGATTTTATTGATTAAAATTTCCCAGACATTAAAAGCCTTAAAGAATTTTTAAATAAAATTTCCAATTTCCCAACATTGCGAAACAGCAATTATGATAAAATAAATTTAAGAAAAATGTATCGAATTTTACAAGATTTTAAAATCTTGTAAAATTCTGAGGGGGGACTACGCATGAGATACGTTACGTTTAGGGAAAAACGCGCTACCTACGTACGATTGAAGGTTCGGACAACACATCTTTTTCTATGTTCTTAATGGATTTTAAGAATAGCTCTTTTCTGGTAATTTGAGGTATTAGACCAGCCAATAAAACATATATTATTATAATAGGTCAAATTAATTTAAAACACATTAAAAAATTATTTGTTCGAAGCTGAGTCGTCCGAAGTTAACACGGTTTCCCTTACCTTTGTAAATTTCTACATCATTAAAAAGCTGAATAAGTAACATAAGAATTAACCTTAACGATGTATTTCTCAATCAAATAAACGCTTTATAAAGAATTAGGGGAGACCGAGGTAGAATTAGTCACCAACTGAACTCTTTCAGTGCGTATAATTTGTACAAATATGTTTGTATGAGACGGATAAATATTTCAATGAATAGTAAGGGAAGTATATATTTAGAATAAAGAGTGGTTTCCTTAATATTACATCGCAGGCAAACTATATAAGATATATCACTATCTAATACTATACATGGCTAATTCTGCCCCGGTTTCTCCTAGTCCTAAGGTTGCTTGAAAATATTCTCATTTTTTTTTGCTACCATTTTATCTTATGTGGGCATATCTGTTTTTTTTTGTAAAATAATATTAGTTGGAATGTTGTGAAATATGTCACAAGTATCCTATGTATTCTACGGAGGTGCGGGGCAGTTTCATTTTTCGCGATTTTGGTCTATCGAAGTAACATATTTGAAATAATTTTGAAATAGCTTCAATACAGTATTAAGGTACTTAGAACTAGATGAACTCTAATAGGGTTCTAAAAATGTTGTTTTAAGTTCTGAAATTTCATCTATTAATCCTTCTCAAAAAGTTTGAAATATCCTAAAACAAACGAAAATTAATCATTTAAACATATAAAAAAGAACATGTGTTCAAGATTTGTAAGCTTTTTCGAATTGTAAATTTTATTAGCTGAGAATCTTGACAATCTCAGATTTTGAATTAAATTAAAGGAGTATATTAAAGTAAATTATCGAATTAACATTATTTTAATAATTATTAGTAGTTTTAAATAAGATAGGGAAGAGCCTGCATGATTGAGACGCAGCACATTAGTTTTTCATTATTTAAATCACTTAAATAAATGTGACAAAAACACTAATTGAGATATTTTACTAAAGTCTATATTAATGAGTATATTAAACGCTATACAAAATTCCAAGACAATTATTTTTGAAAATAATACCATCAAATAAAAAAAATTGCCTCAAACATGCGGGCTCTCCTCTATTTAAGGTAAAGTGTCGTCAAGTCGACCGGTTCCTCAATTCGACCGGTAGAGTTATTTATTCAATTTATTTATATTTGCACTAATATTTGGCGTATGATGTAACATTAATAGGTCAATTATTCCATAAATAAATACGAATCAGTGACAATTTTATAGAAATTCACCATTAAAACAATCAAATATTGACCACCGGTCGAGTCGAAGAACCGGTCGACTCGAGGGCACTTTACCTTATCATAGGAAAAAATATTAAGATGTTTCTGATAATTTAGCTTTAACCTTTTAACGACGAGATACTTTTTACGGACTGAAAATAAACATAAAAATTAAACTGAGAAACAATGATAAGTCTTACATCTAACCTTTGAAAGTCCAACAGAGTCTGATTCGGTGTATTTTGTGCTTCTATGAACGATAGGGACAAAAATAGCCCAAAAATTTAAGTAATTTTTCTGACAATACCAATGAATAATATTTTTCGCTTTAATGAAAAACATATTACGCATGAGTATTGTAGTTTTTATTGACAAAAGGGTTTTGCTTAAAAAAAAATTGGAAGTATAAAAAATAAATAAAATTAATTATGAATTTGAGAATTTAAAAATTCTCCATTTTTGAGCTTAAATATTTACTACATAGCAAACAGCTAGAGACTTGTAAAAATATTCTAGATTCCTTCAACCTTCTAATTTACAATTATTTACAGACATAAGAAATAAATTACTTTAGGTAGTCAGGAAAAATTATTTTCTTTATGGGACACCGGTGTTCCAATCGTGTTTAAATGGTTAAGTTCTGATGGTATGAGAGGAGCAGTTTAATGTAGGCTCACTGAGAGAAATCCGAAAAAGTTAAATTAACATTCCGGAAATGTTAATTTTACCCTGCAGTATTGATCCGAAATCGGTGTGAATAATACCCTTTTTAGGTGTATTAGGGGTTAAAGTTATCCTTTTTTCATGTTAATTTTACCCTTTTTACCCTTAAAAAGGTGTAAAATTAACATTAAAAAATGTTGATATATTTTTACACCTAAAAAGTGTTAATGTTATGAGGAAAAAATGTTAATCGCACCCTCTTTTTTTTCTCAGTGCTCACGAGATACTTTTATATAGCCAATAATTATCTATTTTAATTAAAGTAACTTCAAATGTTCTTTAAAAAACTTTTAGTCAATTAAGTTCGAAATTTCAGTAATAAGCAGGGGTGGAATGATAACTTTTCGACACTATCGAATCGACAGTATCGATAAATCTATATCTGTTAGATTACGTGAATGACGACTTTTTATGGATTGTTGGATCATTCATTGGGACATTTTTAACAGAATAATACTATTGATAAATATCTATATTAGTTACAGGTAGTGTAGCTATCGTTTAAAGTGTTCAGAATCGACAGTCGATAGTATCGAAAATAAATTATCATGTCACTTCAGGATTTAAAACAAAAAACAAAAATAGTTTTTTATTGTTTTATAAATAATTTTGAATTGTCAATTTCATTGTAATGATGATAATAATTTTGCAGAATATTTTCTGCAAAATTTTCTGTAGTTTTGGTAATTATTATAGGGATTCATGATTAGAAAACATTATCAAAAATACTGTTATACTAAAAAAAGAGAAGTTATAAAGCGTTTTAAATTTAGAAATACTTTGGCAGTGCCTAAACCGTTGTATTTTACAGAATAAATGAATAAAATTGAGCAATTAATAACGAATTATGACAATATTTTAAATTTTCATATTTATTAAAGAAGTTTTATTCAAATTATGTAATGAAATTCTTGCTCAATTATATTTTTGTATAATATCTCTAGTTTTAAATAAACGCAAACTTTTATATCCTAAACTGATACATTTTTGCGTGAAATTACTACGCATTGGGGAAGTTTCACGCATTCTGCCAAACAGGTGAAATCACCGTTCCCCCAAAAGATCAATGAAATTAAAGGATAATAGCTTCTAACTATAATCCTAACTGTTACTCACAGTATATATACTGAATTTTATTTCGGTTTACCATTTTTATATAAAACGACATCAAAATCCAATTTGCAATTTAGGAGTGAAAATGCCCCATCCTTCCCTATTGATATGTCCTGTGAGAAAATATTTAATAACAATGCTTATAAATTTTAATATATTTAATTTTCTATATTCCTTTCTTGAAATGCTTAAAACTTAAGAAAATTCATGATAAGGAGTTAACGTTTCAGTTCCTCTTATCTTGAAATATAAAGAGTTTTAAAATTCTTGGCTTTTGAGTTTTTAACCCAATTTTCCCTAGGGTAAAGTGGTACAAGTTAGACAATGGTTCAATTCGGACAGGGCTTTTTCTCTTTATAAATTTAGTACTTCATTTTTATTTGTATATTTTTAATGCTTTAGTTTTATAATTTGGTTCCTTGTGATTAAAAACAAATTTTGTATAAACAAATAAAAAGCCATGTCCAACTTGTATTTTACCCTACTCATATTTAATGGGATGTACGAAATTTGGTACAATTTGTAACTATTTAGTAAAACTCTTGAATTTAAGTTCGAAATTCATGTCAGTAACTGTTCTACCCTCTCCTAAATGCATCTTTCGATTTGAAATCTATAAGTTGAAGTCTTTCCAAATAAACGAATTAACAATCTTATATAAATTTCTAAACATTGAAAATGTCATCCGTATGATTGAAAATCTTTTAATACAAATGACGTTTTTTTAATATATTAGTAAAATATTACCATTTAAGTTAAATATTGAAAAAAAATTGCAACTATTTTGATTTTCCATGTGATACTGTTCACTTCCATTCTGTGGTGTTAGTTTGTTAATTTTGATTTCATTGATTACAATCAAGATGGATAATTTAATAGTCAGTCTATCGTTGATTGAAAGATGTGGATGAAAAAAAAATTGTTGATTCTGTGAAATGTACCAATTGCCGGGGATACCATTCAGAGAGGAGCATCAGTGACGAGATTGGAACGTACGTCGTGTTTAGTACTGCAAAATATTGACGTCATTACATTTGGCTTCCCCTTAGGACCCCACCAGGGTGGGTATTTTTCCAGATGTGATTTTGCGCATGCCGAGGGGATGCCTTTATCACAGCGTAGATGGGAGAATTTTTCGCCAAATTAAAAAGACCAAACACGTCACTGCGACTAAAAGCGATCATCTCCAGTCAGTTGAGAGTTTTTCCTCAAAGTGTCACATTGTGCTCTGTTCAAGTTAAAAATCGCGCTGTGTGGAGAGGACAAAAGTGATGATTTTGGCCATTAAAAATTTATAGGCTGAGAATACAAGGAGCTCTCAGAAGAACCGCAGGACAAACTGTTGTGCAAAAAAAAAATACTCCAAGGTGGGATAATAAAAGAGTCTGTGTGTATTTTTTTGAGGTGAGAGACAAAAGGGATGATAAAGGCACTATAAGTAGAAAAAGAAATCTGTGAGGAATTTTTAAATGTAAATTAAGTGCAGATATACTCGCAAAATTTATTAATACATACAAGATACATAATGTACAAACATATATAAGTACTGCGGCATTTCTTTTGAGACACTCCGGGTGAATATGCAAATGAATTAAAGACGAAAGTGATTTTGCGGTCAATTTGAAGTGGCAAACAGGAGAAGCTTTTCTTTAGCTTTTTCACTGCAGAGAGAGTGGGAGAGCGAACATTTTTGCTAGGCAACATTTTTTATTTAAATTCACGACAACACCTGTGAAGTTGGTGAGATAAGCCCGAAGAGAGAGAGAGAGAGAGAGAGAGAGAGAAGGAGAGAGAAAGAGAAGAAATTTTTTTCGCAAAGTTTGGGAAAAGTGTTTGCCTTTGAGACACGATTTTTCCGCCTGAAAAAATATATACACCTTGTGCAGCAATTTTCCCATACGGCCACACCATAGCTGACCCCTTCGATAATTTGTAAGTAACTAGGTAATGCATGATACGTAGTAATGCATATATATATAAAAAGTTCGCTCTAGAAATGTGAATACCGCAGAGCTTTTGTCATAAAAGCTACAATTGCGTGTTCTATCGTATACAAAATTCTCCTTATATAATTTCACCACAATCTTTATGTCCGATATGGGTTTAGTATAGAAATATTTTGCTTCATATATACTTTTAAAATTTTAAGCACATTATAAGTTTGTACAATACTTCTTCTTGTGTTATACATAAGGTGAGCTTATAACGAAATTCAACTTTTTTTTTTTAAATATATATTATGTACATTATATTTAACTTTGGGGTATATTATGTATATGCAAAATGGCGGATGGATGGTTGAAAAGTTCTAGTGCCGTGCTTTTTTTTCCTCTCTCTCTCATTTTTTTTTATTTTCAAAACAAATTTTGAACAAACAGAAATCAATTTTCCACCCTCCTTACCAAATCCAATTTGTATCAACAATGTCTGCATAAATGACACTCTTCATTTTATTTCCATCAATCAGGAGACCGAGAGTTATAAGAAAAGACACCACATGATTTTTTTTATCATTGGGGTAAGTGGGTGGTGGGGTTTGGTTTTTGGAGAATGGGAAAATTTTTTAGATGAGACCTTTTGACATTTTACCGCTGAATTCACCCATCTCAACGAATCTATCTGTACCGAATGGAGTATTTATTGAGAGATTTCTAATTGATTTATCTCTCGGTGAGATAGAAATTGAGTTGTATGCCAAAAGTTTTGGGATAGGCGCAGGGGGTGCATATGGAATAGAATTATGGAGAACAAAGGTGATATGTAGACCGTGACTAAATGATTGAATCTTCCAGGCCTTCGGATAGATGGAAAAGTTAAAACGTTGCATTTATCCTTCGCCATTTAACTTGGCAAGAGCCAGGTGTAGAACAATAAAACACATCCACTGGTACAATATACATATCTCACACTTTATACTATCGCTTCGTATCTATGCTTTGTATATATAGAGAAATATCTGGATATGGCATAATATCGATTTTCGCGAATTGTACACATGAACTCAACCATCACCAGAGCCCCGCTTTTCCGTAGCGTCCCGCTTTACATTTATTGCAAAATTATATATATATATATAGCTAGGCACCATATAACCCACCCCCTACCAGCATTCCAACTGGGTTGGCTGGAATAAAGAGTGTTTGTGTGAATTACCTTAATATGCATAAGTCTAATGTGAAATGTGCTTTCAAGTGGAAGACACATAAATTCTCATTCTCACCTCTCTCTTACCTCCAAAAGCCATTCCTTTCAGATTCTATACACTCTCCTGCAATCCAACTCCGGAGTCTTTAATGAATTTTACTTTTAAGAATAATTTCCCTATTACCCCAATAATAATGAAGTCGGTGAGGAAATTATGGCTCACGTTCCGTTCCATGATGAATGTATATAAATAATGAAATGTTCAATTTCACTTTTTATTGCGCCATTAATGCATATTATTTAAAATTCATTCTCGCCCTTTTTTTTCGACGGATTTATTTTATATGTTTATTTATTCTCTGCAGGGTCACGAATTTAACTGAGCAAAAAAAAAAAAAAAGAAGTGAGGCAGAGAGAAAATGTTACGATGGGAATTGGGATTATCCAGCCATGAATCTTTCGTTAAAATTTTGCGTCTCTCCTGCCAGCACATGACAATGAATTTTGTTGGTCTCAATTCCATTGCAAACTGCAGCATAATTTGCATATCGTACCGTCACGATGGATGACACAAATGAGGATTATTGATTTGTCGATATTAACCAGTTTAGATTGTGTGTGCATATTTGGCAACAATGCATCTGAAATTTGTCAGTATCATACAACATGCCACTAATCCCAACTCAAATACCAGAGAAAGCCCTCGTGAATGAGCATTTGATTAAAATTAATGAACATTGGATACACTCAGCAAAATATTTCATCCATATAAGGATTCTTCATACAAAATTCATTGGAGTCCTTATAATGGGCAGTCAAGTTGAACATTCCATTTCAAACTTGTTATTTTTTGCCACATGAAAATTTCCTTGTCAACTTATCATTTTGAAAAAGTTTACAAAAATTTTCCATATGAGAATTATTAATCATGTAACTGTACCTGTACAGCTTTCTTCATAATCATGTAAACCTGCGATACTAATCAAATCACAAGGTAATTGCCTGCTTTCAGCCACTTTTTGAAATTTAATAGGTACCTATATGAGCTTTGGGGACTTACCTTACTCAACATTTAGTTAGTTCTAATGGACGAATATCGATTAAGTTTTAATAACATTATTTTTTTAAGGGGCTTTATTTTGCTATGAAATAGCGTATATAGCATTCAGCTCATTCAAATTACTTCCGCACTTCATAACTCATTTGTAACTGAAAAAAATCAACTTTTACAACTTTAGCAGTAAAATGTAGGACAAAATTAATGGTTGTACAAGAAGCTTTTTCCATTTGGATGAATTGCACACTCGGAAAATTATTATGCCTCAATTGTAAAATCACTGGACGACCTTGTTTTTTTTATTGTTAGAAAAAGAAATCTAAATATTTTCTAGGCACGCATATTCTGATTTTATAGTCTCTATCTCCATAATCCTAAATTTTTCTCTTAATTCATTCAAAATACTAAAAGCACATTGAAAAGAAAGGAATTTTAAATGGTTGTCTCATAAATCTTTTAACTTTCAATACAACTCTTTTGTCATTTATTAATTATTATTATTAAACATATGGGTGGCATAAAGCTTTTCTTTATGCCCCAAATACTCAATTATATTTAGGGGGAAGGAGTAAGCTCACTATTTAATGTTAATAGTCAGAACGTTTAAGCTCATTATAATAGCATGTTTAATTACGATTTTATCATAGATTTTACTGAACGTTGCAAAATTAAATGATAAAATATTAATAAAAATGCTCCAAAATGGATTACACTGAAAGGTGAATGAATAATTATTTGGAATTTTATGTGACTTGCCATAAAAGGAAGTGGGTCCTTTAAAGGACCTTATGATTTATTAGAAAGACGCAAAAGAATTCTTAGTCAACATTTTTGCTTGTTCAATTGCATACCTAACAGGAATGTACCTCTAAGGCTGCCATTTGTAATCATATCCGAGATCAATCTAAAAAAACTTTTGATTCTTTTAAATAGTTTTTTTTCTCACTTCTGCTTAGTTTCCTTTCTTTGTTTAATCTTCGATCATGCCCCAATTTTTGTGTTATATAATAAATAAGAATTTTTAATATTATTCCATAAAAAATGTAGGGGGAGGTGGGGCTACTTTGAACTGTGGAGCTAGATTGTTATACGCTTTCTTCGCCTATTTCTCAATGAAGCTGATCCTTACAATTATTTTATTTAGATCCATAATTATTTTGTCAATCCAAATTATATCATGTTAAATCCCTGTTTCCATTGAGTCGTATAACAATGCAGCCCCACAGCTCAAAGTAGCCCCACCACCCCCTAGCATATTTTTTGAAAAAAATGCTCTAAAACTTTAAATATCGGTTTTACTCAAAGTAAAAAAATGCACTGAATCTTTTTTTATTGACTGAAATTTGGGTATATAAAAATTTTACAAAAAAAAACACTTATTAAGGAAAGAGCTTATTGGGATATGAGACCACTTATTACTCTGCGATTATTATACTTCTACACTCTTAGAAAAGTTTAGACGTAATTACTAATGAAAATTAGTTGTTCGGGCGATTATTATCAAATCTATTTAAAATGGTTCTTATATTCTTAAAACATTATACTCATAATAAATTTATTAGTAGTGAGAATATAAGACAATATTTACGTGGATAAGTTGCGGCAATTATTTCATTATGCTTTCATACAATTATATTTGCTTGTGTTAATTAAATGAAATCATTATCCCAACTAATATTGGTCACTAATTCCTTTTAGTTCTCACAACCAATGTAAATAGATGGGCCTATATTTTCATAAAGGTTTGACTACTTTTCCAATAGTAAAGAGTGATTTTTATTTTAGTAATGCGTTGAAGCTCTTTCGAATTTTAAGCAACTAATAAGAAATATGCATCACAATGAATGCTATATAGTAACCACAACTAATATGATATAGTTATTACAGCCAATAAGATGGGTATCAACCCCATTTATTTAGTAATTGGAAGTAATATGTTATAGTACCCATTACTATTTTGATTTAGTTGTGATAACTAAATGAAAAGGATACTTTAACTAACTGTGGTCAACTATTTCATTTAGTTACCCAAACTAAATATATAGTTGGGTCTATATTTACTATATTTTATAGTTCTAATAACTGCATATGAGCTTGTACGAACTATTTTTTTCTAAGAGTGTATATGTACTGGTTCACATCTACCGGTTTTGAGGCACTCAATCGGTCAAGTTATAGAGCTCTCGCTCTATGATGCAAGTTTAGTCAGTCGAATCCCCTTTAGATCAAGATTTTTTTGGCATTAAAGGTGTTCTAATTGCATCCACTGAGCTTCACTGAAAAATAATAATGGATGTCCTGATGCACTTCTTTTGCAGGGAAAGGCTTAAGTTCATCTACGGAACGTTGTGGCACTAGTACAGGTTCATAAAATTTGGAATCGTTTCAGTTAGTTGTTAACCGTTTTCGTATTTCAAAAATTATTTCACAAATTCGCTCCCAATGGTAGGCAAACATGCATAATCCCATCAGGTGCATAATCTCGAAGTGCAAAATGCCGGAACTGAGTGTATACATTTATGTACAATTTCTTCGCACACTTTCAAATGAAACTGGGGATTAACGTGATCTAATTTATCTCTACAAAACAATTGTGGAAGTAAATAAAATAATTGGAAGACCTGGGGTGGAATGATAACTTTTCGACACTATCGAATCGATACTATCGATAAATCTATATCTGTTAGATTAAGCGAATGTCGACTTTTTACGCATTGTTGGGACATTCATAATTGTGACATTCTTAAAAGAATGTGACTGTTGATAAATATCTGTATTAGTTACGAGAAGTCCTGCTATCGTTTCAATTTTTCAGAATCTACAATCAATAGTATCGAAAATAAGTTATCACCCCTGGGCTGGAATGATAACTCTTCGATACTATCGAATCGATAGTATCGATAAATCTATGTCTGTTAGATTAAGTTTATGTCGATTTTTTACGCATTGTTAGACCATTTACTGTGACATTCTTAAAAGAATGCGACTGTTGATAAATATCTATATTAGCTACAAAAAGTGCAGCTATCGTTTAATTTTTTCAGAATCGACGGTCGATACTATCGAAAAGAAGTTATCATGTCACTCCTGTTTTTTTAGGAATATGCGATAATTTGTATATCAATGTGGCCCTATAGCTCAAAATAGCCCCACCTCCCCCTAAACGGCTTAAATACGATAAGTGCTACTTTTTCAGTAGAAATATTTTTTTCAGATTTGGAGAATAAGAACTGTCGCTAAAACATACGGGCGAAAATGCGGTGCTACATAAACTGTCCCACCATCCCCTATCTGAATAAATATTGTATTTAATTTTTGTATGTGCTGTGTGCTTTCGTTAGGAGAGCAAATGAGTCTACATATTGTGTTTGACTCAGCAAAATTCCAACATTTTGCTAATTTCTACACCCCGATTATTCCTGAATGAGTGAATGAGATAGATAAAAAACAATAATCATTCTAAAACAAATTTAGATATAAAATGTGCAAACAAAAGTAGTGGTTTTTGCATTAAATATGGAAATTAATTTAAGATAACTAAAACGTTTCCCATAAATTTTCCATGGTCCAAAATTACAAATAACTGGGGTATGGTGGAGTTGGATATAATAATGGTGTGTCTTAAACCTTAATAATTTCTGTAGGTTATACCAGCGTTCTACATCCGAACTTCATTATATAGCAAGTCCACCTTCCTTTTCTTGTGCAGATGAGGGAGGCCTACATACATAGGGTCGGGCACCCCACCTAAATGCTAGTCCACATGAATATTTGCGGTAGAGTAATGTGCAAGCTAGTACCACCCTCGGGGCGGATTTATTTAGGATTGGGCAATTGAGGGGACAGTATCGCCAGTCCAACTAAATTATTTTACATGTCGACCGGGGCACATAAGGAAGTAATTATCGCACAGTGGCCACTAGGGAATGGGATGGTTGAAACATAAAAGAGGTGGTCAACTACAAATGTCCACACATCAAAAGGTATTACCAACCGATGCAATCGATTCATGACAAGTTAATTTGGTCCCCAGTCGACATTAGAAATTGTTTC
Organism: Phlebotomus papatasi; assembly: GCF_024763615.1. Classification (NCBI taxonomy): domain Eukaryota; kingdom Metazoa; phylum Arthropoda; class Insecta; order Diptera; family Psychodidae; genus Phlebotomus; species Phlebotomus papatasi. The sequence continues at coordinate 56,184,981 of NC_077222.1, forward strand.
CTATATATAGCTTTTGTGACTATCCTTTTCGCTTTAACATTGCACTAGTAACCGAATACAAACATTCTATCGTTTTCTGTTGCGGATGTTGAAATTTTTCTGGTCACGTCACTATATGTCGCTATTCCTTTGGGTTTGTCATGCAATTTCTGAGGCAGAGCTTCTATACTACTTAAGGTTAGAATAAAGTGCTAGAAAATTTCTTCGAAAAACTATTTAAACATTTCAAGGATAATTAATTTTGCCAACTCTGAGTGTATTACATAAAGACCCACATTTGAGTAAAATGATATAGAATTTCATGAAAATTTTGAATATTTTCATACAGCCGGATTATATTGAGATTAATCCTAATTTTGTCGAGCCAAACGTGAAATTGAATCCTCATTGACAGATGGGATTTGATGATTTGATTATATTGGATTTGCCTCACTCGCATCAATAATTTCTGAATGTTACAAAAATAAATTTGCAAGACAAAAAATTAGATTAGAGTTAGAGTTTTGGTATAATCCAATAGCATGCTAATGCGGTGATGTAAATGGCCTCATAGAGTTTCCTTTTCCTCAAAGATTCTAAATTACTTCATATGACTGTGTAATTAGTTTTTCTGGCTAGGAAAAAAGAAAAATAATAACTAAAGTCTTTTATTCATAACTCTGTGGAAAAATCATTATTTTTAAATTACGTGCATAAATTTTCTGCCATATAGCTATTTTCTTCCCAAACTCTTTACTATTTCCTTGGCAATGACAAAGAGGAAAACTTAGAGTGGAAATTCTCACTGAACTTTACCACCAGCACAATATAAACCTACATTGACAATACATACCATATCTTTTCTATTCATAATGGCCAACTTTTTTTGCTTTTCCTTAATAAATATATTTTTTGCTCTCACATATCACTGTATATGAACGATTTCGTTCTATATTTATTTAAGTCGATTTTGAATAGGTTATCATCCCATCGTTGTCATATAAGAATATTAACAAATTTAAAAGTATGGAAAGAAATTACCAATTAAAATTTGGAAAAAAATAAGCCTCATTTTAAAATCAGGAAATAGTGAAATGATAGGGGAAAGTGACCTGCCTTTGAATGCAGCAGACCTTTGAATGCTTCATTTTTTTCTTATTTTCCAAAGCTAAAATTCCATTTTGTTAATCGAAGTTAATAGAAAATAGAAATGAGAGAAATCCGAAAAAGTTAAAATAACATTCCGGAAATGTTAATTTTACCCTACAGTATTGATCCAAAATCGGTGTAAATATTACCTTTTTTAGGTATATTAGGGGTTAAAGTAACCCTATTTCATGTAATTTTTACCCTTAAAGAGGTGTAAAATTAACATTAAAAAATGTTGATATATTTTTACACCTAAAAAGTGTTAAAGTTCTGAGGAAAAAAAGTTAATCGCACCCTCTTTTTTTCTCAGTGTATTAACTATTCACGAAATAGAATTTTTGCTTTGAGAAATAATAGAAAAATTGAAACATTCAAAGGCTACTGCGTTCAAAGGCAGACCACTTTCCCCTATATATCTTATGCCCTAGACACACTTACGACTTAAGCCGAGAAACGACTTAGTGGAAAATGATGGAAATGTATTTGACCATTATCTAATATAATTACGCTAAGCCGTCTCTCGGTTAATCCTCAGATCCGTCAAGGCCCTTAGGCTTGGGTTTTATGATAGAGAAAATTAAATTATTTGTTTATTTATTTTTTATTACCGGTGATTATTTATTTTGATTTTGTTTACAAATTTTTGATGGTTTACAATGTGAATGAGAAATATTCCTTCAGATACTTTTCATCATTTCAGCAGTCGAGTTGGGATCAGGGGTCCCAACGGCTTAGAGCCGAACGCTTTTACCACTTGCACCATGGACTCCCTAATTAACCATTCAAAAATTAAAAAGAAAAGTTTCAAATGTAGGTGTTTTAAATGAGGTTGTTATGTATATAGAGCTAGTAAATCTTCAAAAGAAAAAAATCACATTAACGAATTTAGAATTATTGTTTATTGCGCATTGTCTAAAAAAACAATTTAAATATAATTCCATGTTCTTAATTCCTATTTTAAAATTAAATAATTTAATTTATATGATACTATTGCCGTATTCGAGATTCAGTTTTTAGCAAAGTAATACTGAACTTGTGAAATAAAACCCTTAAAGAGGTAGTGAAAACGAAGTAAGAAACATTGCTGAAAAATATAAGCTACGATTTATATTAGCGTGGTTGGGTTTTTGTTATGAATATACACAATAAGCGAAAATCCAATAAAAATGGCTCAAACAGACCTATAAAAAACGAACAAAAACATCTTCCATTGTTAAAATCGTAAAAGAGACCAACAAGAGCAAACGTAATATTGGGGTAGCTATAAAATAACACACCCCCCATTTCGTACCACCTTTTTTGCCTCTCCTCGACACATAATCATCTGGAGAGATGTGCGTATCACATGTGCTTGTGACTCGGGGCATATTTTCAAATGCGATTTTCTCTTTGGCATATCAACGATACCAAAAACCCCCTCAAAATACTTCTCTATTTGTCTCAAACGGTTTACAGAAGTATCACCGACGGGTGTAAGAGAAAATGGTTGAATTTTTCCAATTGAGTCCCTCTCAATGTACGATTTACTCGCATCTGTATCTTCTATTGTGCTTAGTGGTGTTTCCATACCTTTCGTGGAGAGAGAGAGCTTTTAGATAAAGAGAAGAGAACTTAAGGCATAATCGACTTATAGTAACTGTGACTTAGGTGACTTATTTCTAGACAAAACACGGTTGGCATTAAATACTTTATTAAGTACTTAGTACAATGCTTTAGTATTTCAGGATAAAGAATAATCAACTTTTTACTAAATTTGTGACAATGAGACAAACAGCAGCTTTTGGTGACGAATAGTGAAAATAACTAACCATGGCTTAAGTGCAAGAATATGTACTAAATTAAGGCTTAAAACTTACTAAATTAAATAGTTTATATTAAGGGCGTTTCCAAATAGCTATTTCATCCACATAATTGTCTTATGGAATCTTATTGCGACATTATATTCTACAATACAATTTGGAGAAAAAATGCTTCTTTAGTTATAAGTACTTTTTACTAAGTGCATTAATTGGGGACTTTAGACTAAGCACTTTTTAGGTAATTACTCTAAGATCTATAAGACATTTTTTTTTGTTTCTTGGGAACCGTATTATATTTTTTTGCATATTCGGCACAATTGATCTCAGTTCTGTTAATTGATCTGGAAGTACATTTTTTAGTTTTGTCCCTTTACCGCCGCGCGTCACTATTTTCGTTAATGCCTTAATTAAGGGCTTATTAAGTATTAATTTTATGCACTTTCACTTAGTCAAACATTTTTTTAAGCACGAATAACGTCTTTAATTATAACACCTCACTTTGTGTTACTGGAGTCGCATTTATTTAAAATAACTATAACTATTTTAGGCACTCAATGGGTCAAGTAGTAGAGCACTCACTCTATGATGCAAGTGTTCCGAGTTCAAATCCTCTTTAGGTCACCAGGAAATTTTCTGGCGTTAAAAGGTGTTCGGATCGAATTGCATCCAGTGAGCTTCACTGCACCTAATTCCACGGGCATGGGACCGATAACCTCATTCCGTACAGGAAAAAATAATAATGCATGTCTAGAAATCCCCTTGTGGGAAGGCCTAGTTCCTCCATGGAATGTTGTGCCAGCATTATTATAACTATTTTAATTTAAAGAATAAATTTTTCAAGTTCAATTTGAAGGTGTCCTATTTTGTCGCTCAATTATCTGAAATTCATTACAATCTCAATTTATATGGTCTGAAATGAAAACCTTACATCATTGGATCGGGCCTAATTTTCACATGAACACTTCTCCACAATCATAAATGACGAATATAGCAAAGGTTCTCAAATATGAACGATGGCTGAATTCAAAATGTTTTGTGACGAAAGTTTTGCATGCAATCTCAATTATTGTCATTTTCTTCTGGTGCTTCCTCAATAATATCGTATTATATTAACTTCCTCAATATATTCCATTTATTTAACATTAAATTTTAATGATAATTTCCCTAAAGTTTTTTTCTTTTAATTTAGGGTAAATGCATTTCACATGAATTCCGTTACGTTTTTGAAAATATTCTTCACTTTGAGGATTGTGAAATGTCATCCTCCAAACGTTCATATTTGAGAAACTTGACTGTAAGGGTGGAGAACATTTAACTTAGGGCTTTATTCTATTTTCAAATGGAAATGAACCCCATCGTAAAGCTTCACAATTAGTTTTTGGAGCTAAATTATATCACGATAAGATCAAGTTCCATCTAGGAAAAACAACTTTATTTCGAAGGTGACACAATTCAAAGATACCCTAATACCCTCTACTACAGTAGACTCTCTCTCAATCGGGCATATGGGGAAAAATGTTATGCAAATTATCAAGAGATTCGAGCGTCAAAGTCATTGTAAATTCCATAAAAAGCGCTCAATTATAAAGAATCACGATAAAATAAGAAGAATTACACCGAATTTGAGCAAATTTGCTTCAAAATCAAACGTGAAAATTGTCTACAAAATTTCTCGCCCGATTGAAAAAGAGCATATTGAGCGAGATTCTACTGTATCACTAGAAACTAATTTGTCCGATCATGCGGCCTATATAGATTGGAGCAAATTTTGATTCATTGAAAATTTGTTGAAATCCTTGAAAAGTCTTAACTGAATCGGTTCCACCCGGTAATAACCTAGCTATAAACCGATAATTAACATGTAGCTTACTAATAGTAGCGGTATAGTGTCATGCGTTCAAGAGTTTTACAGAATTGGGACACTGCCATCGTTTTTTTTTTTTTACTAAAAATACATAATTTTCTAATGATTGCATGCTTTCTTATATCCTTTGTCTTTCAAAGTTCTAAGATCTAAGCTCATTTTTCCTAAATATCTGAACTTTATAAGTTTTCACACCTCTCCATCCAAATTGCACTAGCTGTGATGTCTTCTGTGTGAAACAGAACCGGAGAGACGGTGCGCCGTAGGAAGCGGGAAGAATAAGATAGAGCTTTCGACGGTGAGATACTGTCGACGAAGAAGTGAAAGCCCCGAGTGAGAGGCAAAGTGTGGAAAATGTGGGTGAACAAAGGAGATGGCGTGAGCGAAACAAAGACATTTCGCGAAGGAAAACTAAATTTCAGGGGATGCTTAAGAATGTATATGAAGATAGGGATTGCTAAATGGTTGTATGTGTAAGTGGATCTGTGTGTGTGCATGTCTGAGGGAAAATCGCAAATGATACAAGAAGGATATTTCAGTGGCAAAAATCGATTTCACTCATTTGACTGCTCTACCTTCGAGAAATTTTTCAAGGTTATTTCTGTGTTCGATTTTACCTGTACCGCGCCATGGGTTGGCAAAGGTAACAAAAATTTTCTACACTAATAAAAGCTCTCAAAGATAGTTGGAGAGTGGTAGTCAGATACCGCAGAAGAATTACAAATTTATTGGTCAAACAATGAAAAGTTTCGTGCTATTCGGTGTTTGGTTGGAATGTGTAAATAAGCCCTATGCCCTTCAACTGTATTTATCCAAATGGTTAAGGTTCTGGTTAAGGAATGGGTTTGGGTGTCATCCGAAAGAATAAAGATGTTTGCGATGGGTAGGATAGAAAGAAAAAAAAAGGACAGAGAAAAAAAGGGTGACTCTCTCAAAGAAGTGAAAAACAACGCAAGTGACAATTCCTTTACGATATGGCAAATTGGAAGACCTCCATAGTCAATGACTGTAATATTTACATAGGGCACTGGCATATAGCTCTCCAGCTTTGGAAGAAGGAAAAGCCAAAGGGAAAATCAATAATCTTGTGGGTTTTTTTTTTTGGGGTGATGGGGAGTGAGCATCGTTGATTTCTACAACAAAAGCTTCACACATTGCAAATAACTTGACTTCTGGCTACCCGATTCGCCTTGATACACCACACCATTGTGAGTGCTTAATAGGGTGAAAAATGTTAATTACACGCATCAATTGTGTTACAAAATTAAATGACACCATGTATGAAAGATGAAGATTCTTGATGATAGAGACAAAAGCTTACAATAGAATATTTAATGATGCAAAAGCTAAACGATACTTTCAGCTGGTTTCCTTGATATCACTCCAACATGCTATTTTCCTTTCCAACCGAACCTTCTTTTAATTCAACATTTCACCCAAACTTCCTTATTTCCTGTGTATGAGAATTCTTTGTGACTAATTGTGAGTAAAAAGGGTCAATGGTTTTAAAATGAATGTAAATTTCGTATTTTCTGAGTGAAATGTTTTACTTTTGTCGGAAATTCAGTAGAGAAAACCAATTTATTTTAAAATAAAATCTTTGTATATATAGTTCTCCCTAAGGTCCCCAAGCTTTTCATTTCAATATAAAATTTTCTGAGCAAATGACAACTTAATTTTCCGCATTGTGATATCATCAATATAAGAACATCCCTTTAGAATTCGTGAAATGTCCTGTCAGAAAACTTTTTCTATAATAATTGGATATATAAAGAAAATATAAAACATTCATCCTCTTTTATACCTCTTCTCATCATCTGAACTGTTAACACTGTTTGTTGAAATAATTTTTTATAAGTCTAACTCGCAAGCCACAAAATATTTTTTCTACAAATTTAGGATTTGCACATTTGTTCTTAAATTAGAAATCTATAGGGAAAAATTGCAGAACAATCTAACAAGACACGCACGATAGAAAATGAAAGTTTGATATTATATTTTGTTGGTTTCTTTAACTAATATCATATTTGAAAGCAATACATAATTTCTCAATTTTTGCAGTGATGTTTGCTTTGCAAGAAATAAACCTAAGCTTAAAAGAAATTTTAAATTTTCTTGAAAGAATACTGTCTCAATTTGGTTTCATCTCTAAAAACCGCTTTTAAAACCATTTCGAAAATAGGGCGGTTAACCGGTTTTTCGGTAATCGGTTAACCGTTGTTGGAATCACAACTTCATCCATATTAAAAAACAGACGGACGGAAAGTTTTTACACACAATGCTTGTGATCAAGGAGGGAGTGGCAAAGCACATTCAGGCAAAACCTGAGCTTCATCGGGGGAAATGAAATCTGACCTAGGATGATATAACCACTTTTCGCCAGTGATCCGCTTTTCGCCACTGCTACAGTCTTTATGGAAGCAAATTCCCTAGGCTTGTGTAAGAAAAACTCTTCAATATGAACATAAATTTCTCTAGTGGGTAGAGGCCATTAAATCACTACAGTAGAATCTCCCAAATTCGGGCATTTGGGACTGAAATGTCAACCGAATTAGACACAAATTCGGGCAACAAATTGTTTGAAATGCAACGATTTTTTGTTCATCTGCATACTCATATTGAGTTGTTTACATGCTAATTGCTATTATAAATTTCATGAAAACCTCTTAATAATGCAAAATCACATCAAAGCTAAGACAAATTATGACAAATTTGAGCATATTTGCTTCATTCGATAATCATAATCGAACTTGAAAAATGTCAACAAACTTTTTTCGAATTTAACGGCTGCCCGAATTATAAAGTAGCCCGATCTTAAAAGAGCCGAATTAGCGAGAGTCTACTGTATTTCTTCGATTTAAGAAATAAATGAACCACAAAGTTATTTAAATTTTAGTCCCCCTACTTATATAGACGAAAAACATGTTTAATTAATTTGAATTTATTATTTTGAGTATTTTTAGAGCAATATCTCAATCAGTTGATCAATATATTTTTGTTCATTCATTAAAAACCACTGGGGTAAAATGAGCAAATTCCAAAAGAAAGATACTAGAGACTGGCCATTGGTGACTGTTTGTCTCTATGAGAGATGTTAACAATTACTTCAAAAGTATATTTAAATATAATCAGAGTCATGTAGCATATTTAAACACTTTTTCTTCACTTGATCATAAAAGTCATTCAACAAAACGATTTAACACTTTAGAGTCAAAAAATAAATATCTTAATCCTTCCATATCCTGCTTAATTTTAATTAAGTTCATCGAATATAATATTTCTAATCAAATATGCTACGTGTCATAAAATTAAAAAAAAATAAGATTTTTAATTAAATAACTTGTCTATCGAATATTTAGTTACACTCGTAGAATAAAAAAAATTAGTTACTATTTCTTTTTATATTTTTTAAATTCATCGTGACAAGGACCAAATAGATTCAGGCTAATCTTCGAAAATATTTAACCTGTAAAATTTAACAGTAAAAGATTAGATAAGGAAATTTATGCAATAGAACTGTAATCGAAGATCCTAGGCCCTCAGTATATCAAAGTTTCAGATAAATCTTTGCTGCCAAATTTTACAGGCTAAATATTCTCGAGGACGAGTTTAAGTCTATTTGGGCCTTTATGGCCTCTACACATTAGTAGCAATTTTCGAAAAATATTGTCATTGTAAGAAAATTGAAGTTTCTGCCTATATGGGAAATTTTCATTGAAAAAACATATTTTTAATAAAAATTGATGCCAGTGTCTGATTTTGGTCTTGATACCCCTAAAGTAGTTTCGCATGATTTACCAGTATTAATAAAGTTTTTTAAATGTTAGTTCATGAGGCAAACTTCGTGTGCACACAAGTTCGAGCATATCACAAAGTTTTCCACTATGCAATTTGTTTTAAGAATAGCAGTTTACAACCGATTTAAAACGGCTTAGACGTATCGAAAGTTCTAAGAATCTATCTAACCTTTGACGGCCATTTTTGTATATGGACGAAATGACTACCTACAGTGCCCGCTTCGTTATACGCATGATTGGGAGATAATATGACAGATGTCCGCTTCGTAATCCGGGTGGATTTTTTTTAATTTGTTCAACGTCTCGAAAATATAATACAAGTTTTACTTGTAGAATTAGAATAAAAGTTTTAAAGAAGCTTAAAAAGACATAATTAGAGAATTATATGCTATTATACTTCATTTATTAAACAAAAACATCACAGGATAATTCATTTTCATTGCTGAACATACCATTCATACATGGCCTCAAAATTATGTTAAATGTAACCGTCGATAGCTCGTCCGGATTACGCCGATCCGGATTAGAGAGCGGGCACAGCAACCTATAAAGCATAATTAAAAAAAAAATAAGACGCGTTTTGATCAGTCCTAAAAAACATGGTTTTGGACAGGTAGGGGGTAATAATGAACTTTTGGGTCAACTTATGAGGGTGTCCCCTGAAGGTCCCATGTCTATATCTCTAACCGTTTAGCGTCTAGGTCGGATGACGGCCAAACCGATCAAATGGTCGGTCAATCAGACACATTAAGGGATAAAAAAATCAAGAGATTAGGTTAATCGTCGATTGTATCGACTGTCATCATATCAAAATTACTCTTGTAGCAGAATTTGATGTAAAAGATGACGTTCGTGTGATCGTTTAGATAAAATGAAGATACGATAATAAACGATATAATTGTTGATTGTGTTGATATAACTGCACTCTCGGTAGATTTAGAGTATTAAAATTTACATATAATTTTTATTTTTATCTTAATTTAGCTTTAGAAATTTAGGTTTAGGACAAAAATTATAAAACAAAGAAAGATTCACGGTTCAATAGGCTGTGATGGTAAACGGCGGGGTCTCAAGGTAAAAATGAACGATTTTACAGACCCATAAGAACTTAAATAAAAATACGTAAATATATAACAGGATTATCTGTATTCAAACATTTTGTAGTTTTTCTTTCTCATACAAATAATCCATGAAAATTAATATATTATATAATATTAATATTAATTAAATATATTTATATTATTTATATATAACAACCAATACATTATATTATATATTTCAAACTCTTGATAAATTGTTATACAGATTAGCAACATTATCGACAAGTTTCTATAATAAAAACTTACATTACAAATTTTGAAATTTAGCAATATCATCAACAATGGAAAAGCCCTACTTCGCCTTACACTAACTGTAAATTAAAACGACAATTTCTCAAAATATTCCTACAAATTGGTATTACCTATAGAAGCTTTGAACTGGAAAAATTTGAATTGACTATATTCTTGGATTTCGGGTAAATTAAGGGATAATGCATTTGATTTCAGGCGAATTAAGCCCCCTATGAACATTCGTGAGTTTGATATAAAGAAAATCTTCGAATGGAGAAGTTGGAAAAAGGTATACTCGTATATTCATACGTTGATTCTTTTTTCTTCTTATATTATTTCTCCCACTTTCTCTTCCACACGTCTTCTCTTGTGACTCCATCATCCATGTGCCCTTCTTCGCTGAATATTTTCTCTAGCGGTCCCCTATAAGCCGGCTGTCGGAACTCGGAAGCAGCATATAGGAAATATGTAGTTGTTCTTCTACCCCTCATAATGGCTTTGTGCTCTATAGACACAGTTTCGAACGAAATAGAGAATTGGTTTTCCTGCATTTTCTCTCTGCCTCTGCTGAGCTTTCACTACATATCCCAATACCCATCCCCAATACACACCAGTACATTTTTGTTATAAGGCCAGAATCTTCCTTACAATTGCTCTATATAGCTCAGAGTCTATAGTCACTCCACATTGTGCTTCATTAATTTTAGAGCCGCGTACACTGTACGTGATCTTTTGAATTATTGCATATATATGTATATATATATATATATATATATATATATATATATATACACATATATATATAGACATATATATATCTTGCTACCTGATACAGTTGGCAGGATCAAAATGAAAGTGATTTTATTCGAAAAGACACTTTAACCGCTCTTTTCCGCTCCGTAAATTATCAGTTGCACATACTTATACATACCAACATGCAATATAAAATCAAAAACATGGTGACTTTCTTATTTAAATTGCAATTTATTCCTTATCATTTTTCATGATGAAACAATCTTATATATCTGTATAAGATCATTGGAGAGGGATTTGAGTGCAATTTCGACATGTCCTTGTTCATCCATCGTCTCACTGATTGAAGTGATACAAGTGCTTCATCCTCATCATCTTCAGCCATTCCAAAATTTCTCAACACAATTTCCACTTCACATCTTTTCTGATTTCTTAAGATATATAAATTTTCTGCACAAAGAATAGAAATTCACGCTGAATTTTCTATCAAATTTCGTTATTTGAAGAAAAATGGTGAACATTTTGAATTTGATTTCATCACGCTTTTTGGCTTTTATGGAACGATTTATATGCTGTTTTATATATCCATTTATATATTGATCTAACATTTTATAATAAACACATTTTCAAAATTCTCCACATTATATTACATACATCTTCTCTAAATTCAGAATTATTTAATACCTTTCCAGACCAAAAACGTTTTAAATAAAGAGGAGGATTTATTCTTGGTGCAAAACTGAAAAGGAAAAGAAACCTTTTGAGGTGGGCGAAAACGAGAGAAAATTTATTTCTCCAATAACGTGGTATCTCGCATAATATGTTTCTACATGTGCATTTGAGGTGTTGACAAACGGTGAGTTTAATATTTAATTTGAGACAACCTTTTTTATTGCTTTAAGAATATGGAAGTCAGTTTGAACATATATCGTGCTTGAAATTAGGAATATAGAGCTTTGGACAGTAAATCAACAGTTTTGTCAGTAAAATAATTAATTTTGGCTAGTTAAAGAAGCAAAATTAATCAGAAATGACTTAAAACCAAACTTAAATTACCAATACACAGATAAACATTTTTTTTTCAAAAATATTTCATTACATTTAAAATTTTCGGTTTTTGCTTTGATTCTACTAGCCAAATTTTATTTTTATTGGATCTATCTATTTACTGAAATTCTGCTAAAATTACTGCAACTGAAATATTAGAGCAAAAGTGATCAGTTTCCGGAATTTCTGGAATTTTTGGATTCGTGTCCATTATTTTGAAATCACTAATTCATAAATGTTGAAAAAATTAGATGGTCAAAATTGGTTTTGTAAAAAAAAAATATTTCGAAAACAATGCTCAAATTTCAGTTATTTTACAAGTTTATTTGCTTGAATTATTTAAAACTATATGGATGTATAAAGAGGTTCATAAGGGCTATCTATGGAGGAATTTTTAAGCCTGGTTTTATTATACATTAAAAGATATTTGACTTTGAAATTTTTGGATTGGCATATATTTTCCTTCAAGTTGTCTGTTTTTCCGCACAATCTTGGTTGCACGACAATTTATCCTTAAATATTGCAAAATCTATGAATTAAATTTTTTCTTACCCAATTAAAATTTCATCATACCAAAACGACAAAAAAATTGTATTGAAGAAAATTTTCCATTGGCTATAAGTAACAATATCCTTAAGGATACTGTTACAAAATCAATTTGCCACGTGAAGTAGCAAAAAAAAAAAGAAGAAAGTAAAGCTCCCCGCATCGTCTTTCAGCCATTTGCTCTGGCTAAATAAAACCGCAATGGTGCTTTTCTCTCATACTATGACATTGATTCTAAAAAAAGAATCCGAAAAAATTCTACATAGCGCTTAACTTGCAGGTCAGAGCTTCATTAAGTGGGACACTTTTGGGGATTTATCCACTACATAGTACAATATCTAAATAAAATTCTATAGTAGGAGGAATATGTTGCCTTTTAAAAGAAAATTGATTCAATATTTATCTACACTTTGCTATCAAAAAGGCGAATATGGAAAAATTGATTTTGAGGTTTTCAATTAGGTGGGCGAAAGCACAGCTAAAGTAAAATATCATTTTACCCAATATTACCCATCGTGGGAGGACACAATGAGATAATATTGGCTATTCTGATTCTGGAGTATTGATTTTGTCACTTAAGTGCTATATCCTAATAAAAAACAAACATTTTATCAATTTTAACTGGGGTTTTCTATACAGTTTCCACTTTTCGTTGAAATAAAAATAGACTTTATTCAATTGTTCCCTAGCATTGTAGCAGCAGCACATATTTATGCAAACCTTCACCTGGTCGGTAGGGCCCTATCAATCACACCTATAATCACTTTTGGATAGATACTAAGAGACAAAGAGAATTGTTTGTACGGTCATATTCCGGATAACACAAAGTAATTTTTCCTTTCAGTATTTTGGAAATCCCTTTAATTAACCATATCGTTTTTCAATACTTAATAGATTTATTTAATGATTCTTTTTCACGAAATTGAAGTATTGTATTAGCTATTAAAATATAATATTATTATGGGTCATATTCATTAAAAATACGTTGAAAAAACAAGGTGTTCGAAGTTTGAAATGCCCGATGGTAGCGCGCTTTTCCGTAGTTCGGTTTCAAATTTTACTCTATTGAACTGCTCATGAAGCAGAAATCATAACTCTTTTGTTTTGTAATTGAATATCTTCACAAATAGATCGTGGATTATGAAATAGCTTTTGGATGTTTACGATCTTTCGACTTAAGTTAATTAATAAGGGATATATTCATCTTGAAACCAATCGTAAAGGGTTAGATCCTCAGAGTAATACTACGGAGAGGGCAGAAGACGTTTGAATAAAAAATCAGTGTAGGGTAACTGTGCCAAATTTCGGCATAGTTGCGTGCAAGCGCCAAAGTCTCAAGTTTGAAATGTAACATTTTTAATACAAATTGATTTTTTTATTTCTTCTTTTTAAGGAGTGTTGCTTGGGACTTTATACGCAGTTTATCATTTTCATTTTCACACCAATCATTCTTATTCCATTTTAAAATAAATAAAAATGTAGACACAGCTTTGGTGGCTTATTTCGGCCACCTACATTCTTAAAGTTCCTTGCCTTCCCAGATTTTTTTCAGTGTCTTTTCACACTATCTCATTTATCGAAACAATTTTTTTGTTATGTTTTTGCATTGTATGATCTCTGGAGTACGCAAAAACTAAAATTCATTGAAATTCGAGGAACAAAAAAAGTGGCCGGAATTGCAAGCCGACCGGAATTTGGCACACTTACCCTAAGTTTTCATATAAAATAATTTTCTTCAAATTGAATAAAATTAGTGTAACCTGTACTGAATTCTCGGGCGATGCATGCACTTTTATAACGAATTGAATCACTTCACGCTTTTTTTGCTTATCAAAAAATCGAGAAAGATATTCTTTTCCTTTTGTGGAAGAACATTTTATTTATACCGGACCTCGGTCGCTAGACATCTAAATCTAAAAAGAAAGTTGAACATGTACTCACTAAAGGAAACCCTCAGATTCAAGTTCTTCACTGATCATGAAACTTTATATTTACACTTTCAAGCACTGTACTACATCACTAAACAGGATCCACTCCACTTCTTGGCCAAAAAAGTCATCTTTGTCTTAAAAACTGTTCACTAAATTTTACTAACACTCTGAACAACAATTGAAAAACACATGCGTTAAGGAAACTCGATTTTATTTGAATTTTTGAGGTCGCTTCAGATTATCCTTAAAAAATGTCCTAGCGCGTCCTCTCCGTAGTATTACTTTGAGGTCTGAGGTTAAATCTCATCGCTAATTATTTTTAGTTAAGTTTTTTTTTACAATTTCGGTTTGCGTGCATTTTTATTTATCTTCAAAAATCAACATATAAAAATTTAAACAAATTCCAAAGTTATATTCTACCCAGCTTGTCAGAGATTACTATTAGATTACAGTAGGGACGGTTCCTTGCAAGCATCGCTACATCCAGGCTTCTTTTTGGGTCCATTATGCATCTCCAATTAAATTATCTACTGTTAAGCCAGAAATTATCATAATGTCACCAACCACAATAGATGTAAAACAATGTGTGACTTAAAAATTAAAGATTTTTGAGAATATTTTCTTAGAAGCATGTAAAATTTTTATATACATTCTATTGCAGTTGAAAAGTATATATTGATAAATTAATGCTTTATCATGTATTATTTAGAGTTTGACCTGATGCTAAAGTAATTCTATTTTCAGTTATATTACTGTGAGTCATATTATACTAAAAATAACATTTTATATTGTGCTAATTTAAAATTTATCAGCAAGAGATGCATTATACCTGTTCTTCTTCATTATTTTTAATTTATGAATAAGATAGCGCGCAACTGGGCTATTGCCAAAATTCATATTGTCAATGATAAGGGGAAAAATGTTGAATTTCAAAGTATGAAAAGAAGCACTTGAAAAGGCCTTGTTTATGCTTTAGGGCTGTTGTGTAAAGAAAATCTTATGAAAAACCTCTGTGAAACACATTCTAACATTTTGTCATCCTTTAGAAAAGTAGATGATATACCCCCTAAAGGAGTTTCCTTTTCTTCCTTAATAGGTTTCTCCAGGATGGAGATTCGGGGCATTGTTGTCACCACAATGCGCCCCTTCACAGGCATCCACAGCGGTGTTGACCAAATGTTTGTAATATGTCTCTTGAGTCTACTTGGAGTGATGTGCCAATTGGCGGAGGGTCGTCACCACGACCTAAGCAATACGCAATCATTTAAGTCGGGGCCAAAGCACATTGCATCCGTGGAAGCGGCAGCGGTGTCAGTCTTAGGCGAATCAACATTAGAAGTATCAAGCGAGAGTGATGGTAAGTTTATGAAAATATTTTCTCATCCCAGAATAATATGTCTGACCATCCTAATTTGATCCTTTCTTGACGTTCGTAATTTTCAATCATCCCTCAACATATCGCACGTTTGCAATCGAATTGACATACTGGACTTTTCTTTGCAATTTACGAACTGTAGTAGGAAAATTTATTCATTTTCAACTAATTGTTCATAATGTTATTGGAATTGCCGCCTTAAAACATTTGAGTTATCATTCCACTGCTTTCTAACCTTCGTTGCTTCACGAAAGTATTCTCAGTTAATACTAATACGTTTGTTTTAAATATTCCTAAATCATAAATAAAAGTTTTCATAACCCTCAGCATTTATTATTTCTGTATTCTTATTAGCATTAATTTAAATGTAATATCGTAATAAAATTGAAATTATTTCACAAAAGAAATTAATTGGTGAGGAAGATCAAAATTAAGGGAAGTGTACCACGGATCGGAATGTTAAGAGACGTGCTCCATAGTTAGTTGAATATATGAGTTCCAAAACACTATTTGGTATTTTTTTACATGCCAATTGATATATTAGTGATCCATTTAATCATTTTTGTTTATCGATACTTTTGCTAATTACGGAAATTAATAATATATGGGTGTAATTGTAAGGATGCAATGTGTTCCGCGAATCGGAAGGGACTTAATAAGGTGTTCCACGGATCGGAAGAGGGTGAGCCATGGATCGGCAGATGTTTTTGATGAGGATACTCCTGATTTCTTGGCATCTAAGTCACTCTACAAGGCTTCATTGAAGCTTCTTTGTCATCCTTACACTGTGTACTGTGTATTTACATGATACAACTTCTAAAATTGTTAAATTTAATGAAAATTTCACTGGTAAATTGTTCTATCACAACAAAAACATCTAATAATGGCTGTGAAGATGGCAGCTGAGCGCGCTGAGTGCAATTTTCCACGAAAAAAATGTGCCGATTCGAGGAAGAGATGAAAGAAAACGTACTTGTTCGCAAAAAATAATTTATTTTCATTATTCCTTGCCGAAACAACAAAAAAAGTGCATTGATAGTGAAATTAGAGTCACTGAATATTCATTTTTTAATTAAAACTGATTTGTAAATCATTTTAATCAAACCTAATTCCTCATATTCTTGCAGACAAATTCTCGCGTGAAATATTGAGAAAGTGATGAATGGCAGATTTTTTTTGCTAAGACTCTGATACAGTTATTCAATAATTTAGGTAAATAATAGCAATTTTGTTTGAAACTCGACGAGAAAATTGGTTCTGTAGATTAAACATGAATTAACGTGATGCATATTGCTAAAGAAAATTACTGAAATACAGTGAATAATTTTCAAAAGTACATTTTATTTTGGGGTGCCGATGCGGGACAACCTTCCGATCCGAGGAACACTAACAATCGCTGGTACATTTACCTTATTTCATTATGAAACCAAGTTCAAAATATTTGCATGATTTTTTGCAAAAATAACTCTGAGTTTTAAGGCTTACCCATATGGATAAACTGGGTTAATTTCTTATAAATTAAGATTTTTTGTATAAAATTTAACTCAGGATTCGACTATTAATGGCAAATGATCTATACAATTCTGAAAAATCAATAAAATTTTTTGCTATTTGGGTTTTTGAGACCTTAAAAAACTGGGCTAAACCTCTAGTCATAAGACCACTTTACAAAGGTTTGATTTCACATTCTTCAGAAATTTTCTAATTAATTTTTGATATTTGAAAACATATTCATTAATCAGAGTTGATTTATAACTTACAGTAGGTTAGCAGTTTTAGTTATGCTACCTGAAAATATGTTCAAAAAGGGTTATGCTAATTTGTTTGCAAAAGAGCGATATATCCTATTTTACACACGCTTACACACCCAACACACCTTAAAGTTAATTTCCTCTGCAGCGTCCCTAACTAATATTAATTTAGATTAATTTCAGTACGCCCATCCTCATTCCATCCTGGCCACTTTTCTCGTCTGATGATGAGGGATAAAATGCACTTGAGTTGAATGAAATTGTACCCAAGCTCCATTTAAATTTTCTCCAGTTTTATGATACATATACCTGGGGTGTAATATTTGAATACTTGTCCCACTTCTCGTATACGTGCGCCGGTTGCCAGAAAAGTTGTCGGGCCGCTCCATATAAACAGAATACAAATTGCTTTTATATTTATTTTTCAAACATAATCCCTCCTGAGGTAATGCATTAAGTGTTATCTGAAAAAACCATTTAGGGCTTTTCTGTAAGCTCTCTAGATATATCCATACCTTTACGGTTTTAAAGATTTTGTAAAGAAGATTGAGACAAGATTAATTGATCAGGAAAAAGGTATAAGGGAAAATTGTTTTACTTATTGATTTTTATTAATTCCATAATTGAAAAAGTTTCTAGATACGCTGATTAGTATAATGATAGTCAATTGTATGTTGCTTTTATATTGTGAATATTCTGGATGTAACAAAATCTGATTTATGTGGAAAATCAGACAAATATAAAGTCATTATGGAATGAAAAGTTTTGCAAAAAAAAGGGCTACATTTAATGAAATTTTTAATTTCAAATCATTAAAATTTGTAAATCTCAAAAATGTCTATCAGTACAGCAGAAATTTGGTCTCATATCTCATATTTTCTCATGGCTTTAAAAGAGATAGTTTAAAAAGACATTCTTATAAAAGATATTTCTAATAGAAGTTATTGAGATTATAACATATAATGAATATTTAATAATTTCCCATCATAAAATTGCAATATCACAAAATCTACAAAAAGTCGACATTGTGCGGGGGTAATAAAAAAGTGCTAAGTGATGTACGTTGTTGGTCAATAATACATTTCTAATAAAAAATGAAAATTGATATTTGGATTAGATTCTAATTACTGCAATATATTCAATCGGAAATAATAGTTTATGATCCTATTCACCAATCATTAATCCATATGAATAATAACATATTGTAAAACTGGGAGTCACCCCCTCGATGAAACGGAAGTATGACAACCACAATTTCCTTTTGACTATTTAATTATTAAAACAGAAATGTGCTAGAGAAAGCACAGAGAGACTCTATTATATGGAAAAAGCTTTGGAAAATAATTGTGGGGAAATTATCTATATAAACTGAAAGGAGTTCTCTAAAATATATTCATGCTATGCATAAAAAAAAACTCAAGGGAATATTTTTTCATCCAAAATGAAAATTCGTCTTATTTAGGCCACAGGCTTTTTTTAAAAGAGAATCTATCATAAAAAAGTTTTGTGGGTTACATGAGAAAAATGTAATATGGAAAAACTGCAGAAACTTGAGTATAGGATTTTCTCATATAGCGATATTTCATATTTTTATTGCTGTAGTGAAGTTATAGGCCATCTTATATTTCTCTGTTAATCCGCTGTAATTCAGATTTTAATCCACCATAATATAGCTGGTGTTGTGTATCTCTCTTACGATATTTACCTTAGCTCTGGGGCATCGTCCCTTACCATGCAATACTCATGTTAAGGGTGTAAATTCTCCCTCCAATTCAGGTTTTTTTTTTCTGGTTTGGGGTGGTCAGCAGAGATATAGCGTGTCACACACAAATTCCCAAAAAGCTTTCCCGTGTGTATAATAAAAATTCACAATGTGCCTTCTGCGAATAAGGCAGCAAGTGCTACAGCAGTATCGTTTCTCTTCCTGCACAGATACAATTTTTACCCCCTATCTTGGCCATGGTGATGCAGTGAGAGTTGTGGATGCGGAATTGGGCACACTGGAGCGTGAAGGTGTGTCTGCTGGGAGTGACGGCACATCTCAGCCACGACGTCGCAATATCAGCCGGCGCGAATCAAATCCGGATGCTGAGGAAAACGATCCTCTGATTGTGACAACGGATAAGGGGAAGGTGAGAGGTGTTACATTAACATCTCCAACGGGTAAGAAGGTGGATGCGTGGATGGGGATTCCGTACGCACAGCCACCTGTTGGTGCACTGCGCTTCCGACATCCACGACCGGCCGAACGGTGGTCCGGAATCCTCAATGCCACAACCCCGCCAAATACGTGTGTTCAGATTGTCGATACGCTATTCGGCGACTTCCCGGGCGCCACTATGTGGAATCCTAACACTAACCTTACGGAGGATTGTCTCTACATTAATGTCGCAGTACCACATCCACGTCCCAAAAACTCACCAGTTATGCTATGGATCTTCGGTGGTGGATTCTACTCAGGAACATCCACACTCGATGTGTACGATCACAGGTATGATTCACTGTTCTTCCTGAACGGAGAATTGAATTTATGTAATGGCTTCGACAACCAGAATTTTCATTTCAATACAAAATCGATAAAATCATTATTATTAATTTAAATGTACCGGGTCATTTATATTTAAACTGTTTCTTATATTATTTAAAGTACAAATTTTATTTAGTTTACAATGTAGAGTACGGCGCGGCGTAGTAATTTTGAAGGGAATATATATTTAAAATATCAGATTTCTTCGAATTTCCTTATTGTTTGAAATATGCAAAAGGAAAAGACCACGCAGAATTCCATGTCTTCGTGGTCTTCCTTTTCTTTTTGCCCATATGAAACAGTCAGGAAATCTCAAAGTTCAAATTTAGATTTTGTTCAAAATTGCCCCTTTTTACCCTATACATGAAAAATGTCCCTTCTCATTCATTCTAAAGATTGAAAAATCTTTAAAACCGGACGAGTATTCACAAATGTGGCAATCGAGTCAGATTCTCTTTGGTCGTGCCAAAGACCTCACCGTCCAAGAGCTGAATGCGCTCTTTTCAATTACAGCTTACCGATGTCAAAGATAGATTTTCTTTTTAAAAATTTAGAAAATTGTCAATTTTTGTCTTTTTCAGATGAATTTTAGGAACTATTGTTCTCGTGCAATCATTATAAATTCTATGCTGCTAAATGCATAATACTAAATAACTTTTCATTTAGTAAAAGTTTCACAATGATTACATTCGGTTTTATATACCCAAAGTAAAAATTTACTTGAGAAAATATATCAAAATTTTGTATAAAAACTTTGAGTAACATGTAAATGATTCGCCCTATTTGTACATAATTTTAAATACCATTATCCATGATCCTTGGCAAGTTACATATCAATTTTTCAAAATTTTATTTTTGCTGTGAACTCATTCAGGCATGTCAATGTGGTAAAAAGGGATTAGTTCACATATAAAGTAGATTTTCCCATTGATATCAACTTCTATCGATAATTTATGTGAATTATTTTCCTTTCGAAATGTTTAAGCTTGATTTCTTAAAATATTTTGTTATGTACTCTAAAAGATATCTATAATCGCTCGTTGTGGCCATTTTAGTCTCAGGGGAGACTGGGGCAAAATATGTCAAAACGAAAATTTCAATATTCACTATTTTCTAAAATAAAAGAGACCGAGGCTTGAAATTTTTATTATAGACAGCCTTCATGATCCTTCTTAAACTTACAAAGTTTCAAGGGATTCGAGGAAGGATTATGCAAAATAAAAAATAATGAAATTTTGAGCCATATTTTTGGAATATTTTGCTTACAGAAAATATCAATACTGATTAGCTCAATTTAAGCACATTTCTCGTTAAGATAGAGAAAAATTATCTTCTACAAAGTTATAGAGGAATAAATTTCCTATAAAAATATGTCTATTTGATATTTTTAACGTTTGCGAGAGGAAAACGTCACAAATTATCCGAAGGCTGACAAAATTTGCCCCAGCAATTTTGACAATCTCCACAAAATCGACTTTTAGAAAATGATTCGAAAATCACATTTCTTTCGAGATAGAGGAAAATAGTCTTCTGCAATGTTGTAGAGCAGTAAATTTCCTATAAGAATATGCTCACTATAAAACAAGTTTTCTCAGAGCTTGTGAAAGAATTAAATATGCGTTTTGACAAGTTTTGCCCCAGTCTCCCTTATATATCATCTAAAATTTCTTATACTTTAGAAAATAAAATAATTAATTTATTTTAAATCAAATTCTACAAGTTTCGCCCCTTTTAAAGATTGATATTAAAGCTAAAAGAAAAAGCACAAACAAAGGAATATTTTTTTTACCATATTCTTGTATGTATCTTTTTTTCGTAAATTGTGTAAAAAGATTATACCTCTCAATATATCACAATTTTAACACTTACAATTTTAATAAAAGTTTTAACAGTTCTGTCTAAGCAATTTTTTTTATAATTTTCGTTACAAAAAAAACTTAAACCAATTATATAAATGATCTTTCGCTCGTATCTAAATATCGTGTAAAAATACGATGTGTTGTACAAGATAATTGGTACTGATCATTGCTAAATTTCCAGTAGAAATCAAGAGAGATTGTAAAGAATCTCAGCTAAAAATACATTTACGTTCGTCAATTTTATCTCAATAAATGATTTTGGTTTACATCTATCTTATAAATCTTTGAACACTTTAGGACCCTTGTAGCGGAGGAAAACATCATTCTGGTATCTATGCAGTATCGTGTGGCTAGCCTGGGCTTCCTCTATCTTGGTACTCCTGATGCCCCTGGCAATGCGGGTCTTTTCGATCAACATCTCGCTCTGCGATGGGTACGAAATAACATTCATAGATTCGGCGGTGATCCTACAAGGGTTACACTGTTTGGTGAAAGTGCCGGTGCTGTGTCGGTTTCCATGCATCTACTGTCGTCTTTATCACATGATCTCTTCCAACGTGCTATCCTTCAGAGTGGTTCACCAACGGCGCCGTGGGCCCTCATTACGCGCGATGAAGCCATCAATAGAACCCTTCGCCTAGCCGAAGCCGTGGAGTGCCCTCACAATCGAGATGAGCTATCTGAAGTGCTGGAATGCTTGCGTAGCAGGGATGCCAAACAACTGGTTAACAATGAGTGGAACAATCTCGGAATATGTGAGTTTCCTTTTGTACCAGTTGTAGATGGATCCTTTCTTGATGAGTCACCACAGAGAGCAATGGCAACTGGCCGTTTTAAGAAGACGGACATCCTCACGGGAAGTAATACTGAGGAGGGATACTACTTCATCATATACTATCTAACTGAATTGCTGAGAAAAGAAGAGGGCATAACTGTAACACGTGAAGAGTTCCTCAAGGTAATACACCCCTTATACACTCTCAATCGAACTGATGCCAAGATATTGCCTCATTACTATTCCTAGGCTGTTCGAGAACTCAATCCCTATGTCAATGGTGCCGTGCGTCAAGCTATCGTATTTGAGTATACAGACTGGACTGATCCGGATAATGCTCATAGCAATCGAGATGCACTGGATAAAATGGTTGGTGACTATCATTTCACGTGCAATGTGAATGAATTTGCTCACAGATATGCTGAGGAGGGCAACAATGTCTACATGTATCTCTACACCCATCGCACCAAAGCAAATCCATGGCCACGCTGGACGGGAGTTATGCATGGGGATGAAATTAACTATGTATTTGGAGAGCCTCTCAATCCTTCACTGACTTATACGGACGAAGAGAAGGAATTCAGCCGGAGGATTATGAGATATTGGGTGAACTTTGCAAAGACCGGGTAGTGTATCTTTAGGACTTTGACCCATTCTTATAGTGTACTGAATACACTAAGTTGTATAACATTTTATTTATTTATTTTTTGTACTTTAGAAATCCCAACCCTGGATTTGTATCAAACCTGCCCGATTGGCCAAAACATACTGCTCATGGAAGACAATACATGGAATTAGGGCTCAATACGACTTACCTCGGTCGTGGACCTCGACTAAGGCAATGTGCTTTCTGGAAGAAGTACCTTCCTCAATTGATGGCTGCCACGAGTGAGTGAGAATCCAATTTTGTCGCTTTCTAACATATATTTTTAAAATTTTAAACATTCAATAGCAATTTGTAGTTATATATGCTACATTAAATCAAGAGTATATTTACAAAAATAAATTAACCCTTTCAAGATGATAAAATTATATGAGCTAATTTCTAGAAAAAAAAACTATAGTCATTCGAGGAGAGATGGAACACGTTTTTTATATTTCAATATTACGGACACGTTTTTAAAGCGAAACACAAACAAATCTCACTGATTTGTCATTCTAAGACTCTAGATATAGGATATCAATATCAGAAAAGCCTAGATGAAAATAGTGACTTCGAAAAATTAGATTTAAAAAAAGTTGCATTTTGAGGCACTCAAAAAAAGTTCGGGTGAGATGGAACACCCCTAATTTTAGTAAAATATTAGGTGTGATTCCTTCTAATCACACCTATTTTTATTTTATTTTATTAATTTAGAATAAAATATAGATTTTTGATAAGATGCTATTTAATTGAATTTATTGGAGTTTATTTTTGGAGAAATCAAAATTTTTGTCCCTTTTTTGGACACTCAAAAATTCAATTTCTATTTTTTCATACAATCTTAAAGGTAGAAAACTGTAATTTGGGGGTGTCTTTAGAATTTTGAAGGGCATAAATAGACAAAATGAAGTGGAGATCGTGTGTAAGGTGTAGGCAGGAAACGAAGTGGTCCATCTCTCTCACTGTTCCAATCTCTCTTCGAATTACTTATATTTTTCCTATTGTGATTGTCTAAGAACATCGTTTTGGAACATAATCTGAAGCTTAAAATGTAATTTCTTCGAATAAAAAGCTATTCAGATCCATGGGAACGTTTCTGTACACTTTGTCTACATCCGTCAAAGTCGACGCAAAATGGAATAAAAACAGAATTTCCCTTAAAAACGATTCTTATGTGTATTTCGTTTTCCTAAAGGTCCTAATAAGATTTTTATTGATTTTTCTCTTTGTGTTCAAAAAATGATTTCTTTTGGGCTAATCCGTCAATTCAACTAAAATCCGGGCTACACTCTCCTTCACACTAAATAGAGCGTCTTATCAATCCCGGATGATAAGCATCTGTATATACAATATTTAATATTAGACTAGATGTATTGCCCCTCCTCCTGTTTACAATTTTCTTGATATTCTGGAGCCCCCTTAACCATTGCTGACTGGACCTTTCATACTGTATCCGCCACTGATTACCAAATTCACTGAACTTGTTTTAAAAGCAAAACCCTTTTGGTAATAGAAACTGCAGTAAGGGAGACTGGGGCAAAAAGTCACAAATTGAAAATTTGAAAATTCAATATCTTCCAAGATAAAAGAGATAGCGGCTTAAATTTTTTTCCGTAGATGGCTTCCATAGACCTTCTTCAAAGTCGTAAGTTTTTTAGAATTCGAACAAGGATTTCAGAAAATAAAAAATATTGAAATTTTTAACCCTATTTTTGAAATATTTTCCTTGCAGACGATATCAATTTTGACTTACTTATTTTCAAAAATTGATGCACTGGTAAATATTATCTAAGTGATTTGGACTCTTTGAATACGAAACATACGAAACCACTATCTATTATTTAGAATTTTACAAAGTTTCTTTTCTCCAGAAATCGTTTTATTAAAAATGACCCCTTGGGGTAAAAAGTAACAAAAGGTATGGAGCAAAAAGTAACAAAGACCGAAGCTATTTCTGATGTCTCACGGCGAGAAAAAAACGTCATTTCCATGTCTCGCCGCTTTTTGTTTGCATTGGTCAAACTATTAGCAGTCTCTTGTATGTTTTTTTCTAAAATAGCTTGAAAAGCACTTTTCTCGTTCAGATAGAGAAAACTGTGTTTTAAAAAGGTGTATAGAAGAATAAATTTTCTATGAAAATATGTCACCTAGCTATTTTTTTAAATTTACGAAAGCCCGTAATAAAGCAAATCAAAATATGATAATATCCCATACCTGGTACTATTTGCCCCAGCATTTTTGACAATGGTCACAAAATAGAGGAAAATGACTTTCACAAAGTTGTAGAGCAGTAAATTTGCTATAAGACTGCACTAATTAGAAAATTCTGGGGCGCTAGGTTAGCTTGTAAAAAAATAAAATATCCGTCTTGTGACTTTTTGCCCCAGTCTCTCCTACTCATTATAATATTTTTCATAAGTGTGAAAATTATTATTCATTGGTATTCTCAATCTAATTTAATATAATTGTCAGAAAGATTTCTTAAATTTTTGGGCTATTTTTGTTCCTATCGTCCATAGAGGTAAAAAATTCACCGAATCAAACTCGGTTAGATATAAGACGTTTCATTGATTTGTTTTTATTTGTTTCATTTATTTTTTGAATTTCAGTCAATGAAAACCGTCTAGTCGTTAATGGGTTTTATATTAATTTTTGCCAAAATTTGTCAAAATGATTCGAGATGCAGCGAACACCAAATGCTGAAGCTTAACAAAATATTGCTAACCGTTGTCGACATCAAGCTAAAAAAATGTTGTCTTTAAGACTTCTCTTGAAAGGGTTCACGTTTTTCAAAAATTTCATGAAACTTTTTACAATATTTGCAATATATTTATATTTTTAAATTACGGTTTTTTACGGTGATGCTCTAATAAAATTTATTATAAGAAATGCGAAAAAGGCTCAAATGGAGAAAACCATGCTAATTCATTTGTTGTTTTATTTCAGTCGAGAACAGTTCAACCAAAAATTGCACCAACGTTGGAAACCAATTCGTGAGGAATCCAAATTTTTCAATACCCACAACACTATTAGTCATACTGGGAATACTGAGTGTCAACTAATGACGCCCTTCCTGATCAAGAGTACCACAATTATGTGTTTCGTCACAGTAATTGCTATTAAAATTTATATACTAAATTCAAATGTGAAGTAACGCGATTTACACATGATTTATTTTGGAAATTATGATTAAATTTAGTTGTGATTCATGTTTTATTCGCCAAAGAGAGAAAAAATTAAAAAAAAAATTGTGAAAAAGACAGTCCACCCATATTTATTGCATCCATCCATCATCCAAAAAAAAAGAAAAAAATGAATTAGGCTTATATTATCTCTTAAAGAGTATTCATTATAACTTAATTATAATATGTAATTAAGCAATTAACGCAAATTGCATTGAGTGGAATTTAAACGAACATGCCCTCAATATGGTTCAGTTCTATCAAATAAATTCTATATATATGCACTACTAACCTATGCATATTTGTAGAATTCTATGCATCGAATGAACCATAAATTAAATGTTCAAAATGTACGATGTCCCCATGAGATTAGGCACTAAAGGAGGCGTAACTGTAGGGCGGATATCCTGAAGAAAATCCATTGCAGATGGCATTACATTGGCATAAGGGATGAAAATACTATCGGTCATAAATGTAGTGGCTTTATACATAAACAATATTTTATTATGTGATGTAAGAAATAATCAAATACTAACGATTGCAAAAGTCTCGGCTTGACTGAATTATTAATTTTATTATGTAAAACTAAAAAATATACCTTAGAGAGAATTACATTAAAGAGGAAGAAGTATAAATTGAAAAAAAATGAAAGAAGAAAAAGAAATTAATATAGGAGATAATAAAGAAAAGATGTTCAGATAAAAACATATCATTTAAGCTTACAATTTAGTAGGATGACTAACAAAGTACTATAAGATATGACCATTTGAGAAAAGTCTACAACATTCACTGTTCATTCAACTAATGAGGGTAATCGGCTTAAAAATTACATTTTTTTTTCAAATACTCTTAATTTTGGAAAAAAAAGGATAAAATGAATAAAATATAGTAAGACAAAGGGGCAGAACTTTGACCGAATATATCGGATAGTATAGTGTATAGTCCTAATTTTTGAATCTGAAAGTTTTTGAGATTGAACTACAAACTACAACTTGTAACTGCAACGAATTTTTTCAAGTTGTTGAAAATTCAGTTTTAAACTCCTTTTCCATTAATTTACATTTGTAAATCAATATTTAATAATGGTACATAAACTAGTGCAAAATGTTGATGTGTTGCTAAAAGCCAGTTTTTAAGAATGTCTGCTAGAGAGATAGGATTCAATCTCTAATGTCAAGTCAGCCCGGTGTCATACAAAAATACTTTATGACGTAAAGAAGAGACAAAAAAAAAGAGAAATAATTATCATGGAAAGCCAAAGAAAATAAACTTCCAACTTAAGTTTTTTCCTGTTGCTATAAATTTCTAAAACACTGTTTTTTCATCACAATAAAATCTTTTGCTTAAAAACTCTTTCTACTTGAAAAATCGTTATATAATTGAATTTCCCAGTCTTTGCTGCCTTATGTATTGTGAACCAAATAAAAAATGAAAACAATAGGTTTGACAAGTTTAGAATATAAAAATAAAAATAGATGACATTTTACGCTTTTTGAGGCGAAAGAGGAAATAAAAAAAGGTTTTTCAATAATGAAATTTTTACACCTACATATTTAATAAAAAAAAAGATGAAAAATAATTAGGAGAAATTTGTCTAAATATCGTTCTAGTCATAAAAAAAGGAATATGGAAATGCTTTTAATTTTAATAATGGTGTAAGTGTAAGTGGAATAGAACAAAAAAAAATGACATAAAAAGTAATGTCCTAATACAAATTTTCATATTGACATTGTTTCCTACAAAAAAAAAACCTTACTTGGTAAGAACAACGTATTTCTACTAATTTTTACGAAGAAACCCGCAATCATTAATTTTTTCATGGCATTTCTACCTTTCTTTTGTTTACCTACAAATAACGCACCATGATATAGGGAAGACGTTTTTCTTCTAATGTAAGAGAAATAGCGAAAAATGTGGAAAAAATACAAAAAAAAAGATCAGTATCGATAGTAAAAATCAATATTAATAGAGAATGAGTCAAAAAAATACTTGTTATTTGTGCATAAAAGCGGATTTACCTGCACGTACTGTTCCAATATGACACGATAATATGCGTTAAAGAGTAACTATAAAATGAGGTATTTAAATGAACGACCAACTAAATAAATTGATTAAAAATTTAAAAAAAAAGGTAAAATTACTAGTCATGTAGTAAATTTAGTGTTATGAAAATATATGTAAATAGTATATGGAGCAAAATAATATTAAGAAAATTGAAGGAAAATCTACAATAGTTTCCTAAATAGAAAAGAAAAAAAAGAAAGAATCTGTCTGAATGAGACGGTATTCATTATTTCTTGAAGTTTGTTCACATCCGATAACAAAAGAAATAAAATAGTTATGTAATGAATTTCAGACGTTTTGTGCTTAAAATACTAATTAAGCTTTGTAGTAGTGAATAATTCTAAAAAAGAAAAAAAGGAAAAATGAAAAGGATGACAGAGAACAGTTTGAAGTCGTTGATTGAACCAGTGAGAAGAAAAATGAATACAAATTTTAAAAAAAATGCAATCACTTAAAAATCGTCAAGTACTGTGATGTGAACATAGCTTCGATTTCTAATTTCATTCAAAAGAAGAAGGAAAAAAAATAGAAAAAAGAATTAATATGAAAAGTTGGAGTCAAAAGCCATCACAACTCAAAGACGTTTGCTGCAAAAATTCAGTCAGAAAACTACAAAACAATGGACTAATGTTTCAATAGGAGATGTTACTAAAGTGAATAAAAAAGGGGCTAATAAAGCATTAAACTTAATTTACAAGAACCTACAACATTAAAACTTTTACTACTAAATACATAAATAGATTACAATAATGGATATTGATATAAAAAAAGACAAAAAAAAAGAAATTTAGTATGAATCTCAAATTGACAAGAAAATTTAATAAATAAATTTATGTAAAATTACTCAAATGAAAGATATATACTACTCTCGGTAGTATATTGATAAAAAAAAAAATGAATGACTTTCTCAATTGCTCCTCAGAAAAAAAAAACCTTTTTACTATTGTTTTATAACTGACCTACACAAACAGACTCGAAACTCATGAAAATTCGTAGAAAAAAAAATATAAATGAAACGAAATGGATATTTATAGCGTTTAATGAACCCCTACGATGATGAAAAACAAGAAATGAAAATTTATACAGCAACTGATGAAAAGCTAATAAATCACGCTACATATCTCCATTGGTGCAAAACTATAATATTTAATATTTACTAATTATATACACACATTATATAGAACATATGAAAAAAAAATTAATAAGGATAATAATATTATTCGATTGTATAATAATGAAAAATGATAAAAAGGAAATATTGTGACACATATTTATTCAGTAACTGCAAAACAAACCTACAGAACATTCTGTGTTAGCACATCAAATCCGTTAGAATGGAATATTTATCTAATAAAGAAACGAAGAAAAATTGAAAAACTACAGATTTGTGCAGGAAATGGCTTTTTAGATTCACCTAATTTAAAATTACAATAAATAAACAATTAAAAGTACAGTAAATCTAAAATATGTATATCAAGGTTGAAACATATTTGCATAGAATATAGCATAGTCAGAAAAGTTCGTTCCACACAGAAAAAAATATTTTGTAAAAATATTCGTAAATGTTTGTGAAATCCTATGAGGGAGTTACACTGGTAAAAATAAAAGGGTCAAATTGACCCTTTTCAAAAGGATGGATCGTATTTGACCCTTTGAAAGGTTCACTTTTGTATCTCTTGAAATTTACTATGCACATTTATAACGAGTAATCATGTTTTATTGTAAACTTATTACTGATATCATATTTCTCTCATCTGAGCGAATACCAAAGATCACTTTTTCATTGTTTTTTTATTCGTTTATTCTGGAATTAAATAGATGTCAAAACCGTGACCCTTTCGAAGGGTACCTGGTGACCCTTTCAAAGAGTCAAATATGATCCATCCTTTGGAAAAGGGTCAATTTGACCCTTTTATTTTTACCAGTGTACGAAATGCTCGTGAATCGTATAACCCACAAACAAGTTCGTAAAAGTTTGTATTTTTCACAAACATTGTTTGTAACATGATCATTTGACGAACATTTTTTGTACTTTTACAAACATTTGTTTGTAAATGTTCGTAAATACACAAAAAATGTTCGTAAAATTTTGTCATTTGTTCGTAAATGTTCGTAAAATACTCGACAGGAAAACAAACATTTGCAAACAAATGACAAAATTTTACGAACATTTTTTGTGTGTTTAGGAACATTTACGAACAAGTGTTTGTAAAGTACAAAAAATTTTCCTCAAATGGTCATGTTAGAAGCAATGTTTGTGAAAAAAGTACAAACTTTTATGAACTTGTTTGTGGGTTGTACGATTCACGAGCATTTCGTAACTCCCTTATAGGAATTCACAAACATTTACGAACATTTTTACAAAATATTTTTTTCTGTGCATGCATTCGCATGTGAAAGTTGCTGTTACATTTAAAATTTCTATGAAAGCGTCGACTTTCATCTTGTCTGCATTGATCTATGTTTTTCCTTGGCTATATTCTATGTTAATGTGTAAACATAACGAAGATTATGATTATACATACATCAATTTACTTAATTTGACACAAATGTGCAAACAATTTAAAGCTCATTTTTTTCTGAAAAATCCTTAACGTTTTATGATTATAAAAACCAAATTTCGAAAATATCTATCAAGAACGCTATTATTTGACTTATACCGAAACATAGAACATGGAACGGAATTATAGTAAATTTTAATCGAAAGCATGAAAATAGAACTTTTTTTTGATTAACCCATTTGTTACCATTGCATTATACATCATACGCGGATTGAGTGATTTTAGATAATTTATTACTGGGCAATTGATATTCGAATTTCTGTCGGGAGTGGATTTTTAATTACTTTAGTCCTTCAATTACTTGGAAAAAATAGCCGAACAGAGATGGGAATACATTTTGTTGTTCTCTTCTCGAAGTCATACAAAACATTTGCTCAAAAAATATATTAAGGTTTATGGTCCGAATGATGCCACTGCACTATTTGATGCCACTTTGAATAAAAGGGTATTTTTTCAATATTAGGGTAAGTGTACCAAATTTCGGCCACCTCATTTGTTTCTCAAAATTCCATGAATTTTTTGTTTTTGCGAATTCTACAGAATATACAATGCAAAATAATAGAAAAAAATATCCATTCTACGATCGGGATGATGTGAAAAATACTTTGGAAGAATTCCGGAAGAGCACGGAACTATGAAAACCAAGGTGGCCGGAATAAGCCACCAAAGCTATGTCTACATTTTTATTCATTTAAAAATGCATTAAGTATGATTTTAAAGAAAATAAATACGATAAACTTTCTACAAGATTCCAAGTAACATTCCTTAAAACAAGTGATAAAAAAAATCAATTTGTATCGAAAATATTACACTTCAAGCTTAAGACTTTGGTGCTTGCAAGCAACTATGCCGAAATTTGGCACACTTACCCTATGATATTTTTGAATTATGATATATATACAATAGTAATTTTTGGATATATTTTATAATTAGAAAATATTGTAATATTGAAAAATTACCCTTTTATTCAAGGTGGCATCAAATGGGGTAGTGGCATCATAAATTGTAACCGCATAAAATATCTTAGCAGTTCTATCGAATTCACTGATTGGTTATAGTTTTATAAGCTTTCAAGCTTTAGCCAACCATACATGATGCAACTGAAATATTTTATGGGATTTAATAGTAAATTATGGATAATGTTGAATGATGTCGCATATTATTTGCAGAATCTCTCTGACTGAGAGAGAAGAAGTTACAGAGCAATTATTCAGTGAGTACTTTTTTAATAGTTGTTGGAGTTTTCCGATATTGCTATATAAAGTGCTAAAAACGACGTAAAATATTTTATAATTTCTAAAACCTTTGAGATTTACATTTGAAAATCTTCAAAAGTTAAGGTACTTAAAGAATTAGTCACATGGAATTAAAAATTCAATTCCACAAAATGTTTCAGTCTAATTACATTCTCTGGTTGGCTGAAAGTTATAAGCATTAGGGGTAAAAGCTTTTCGAAAAACTATAAACACATTGGAAATAAATATTTTATGGGGTTAAATATTTTAATAGAAGTGAACACTACTAAGGGCTAGGATTTTGAAAGCTTACCAACTCTATTCATTCAGATAAAGAGATAAGGCTAAAATATTTCGTTTCATAAAATATTTATAGTGTCATCGTGTTTCCTAATTGACTAAACCACTAAAGCTTAAAAGCATTTGAAACTTTTAAATTTTCGTCAACGTGGAAAAAGTGAAGTAACTAAAATATTTAATGGGATTATTATTTTTTTACGTAGAGATAATGCTTTATTTTTATAAATATTGTAATTTTTTTGTGGAATATTTTCTGAAAGCATTACGGAGCTTTTTTGACATAGACGGACATAGAGTTTGATATTTTAGTCAAATGATCGTGTTCCTGATAAGATTTTCACGATGTTTTATCATTAACATTTCTATAATTTAGATTTTAATAAATTAATTCTCAACTGGAAATAGTTCATATTTCAATGAATTCTGATGCTAAATTCAATACAGAATTTACAATTTTGGCCTCGAGAAAAAATCTTTTTTTTTTAATTGAAATTCATTATTACACTCAATGTAGCCCTAATAATTTTAAATTAAAAAAAATAATTCTATTTATAACACTCTCATACGAAGTCCTTTAGGGGGAAGTGGGGCACTTTTGAAAGTGGGGCACCTTTGAAATTGGGATTTTTCTGCTATTTTTAAGTGGAATTAAGCCATATCATAATGTAATTGAGCTTCTCAATCTGTTTGTGCAGCTAAATTATATCACGAAAAGGCTCAATTTTATTAAAAAAAAATAGGTGAAAAATCCCGATTTCAAAGATGACCCACTTCCCCCTATACAATTTCTTGTGCAAATCTGTAAATTTAGGAAGCAGTGTGGTGTGAAATTATTTATTACGGAATTAGATATGAATTTTTGAAGATCTTTACGTCATAATAAACACAATGTGGGAATAAATCAATAAGGC
Organism: Phlebotomus papatasi; assembly: GCF_024763615.1. Classification (NCBI taxonomy): domain Eukaryota; kingdom Metazoa; phylum Arthropoda; class Insecta; order Diptera; family Psychodidae; genus Phlebotomus; species Phlebotomus papatasi. The sequence continues at coordinate 56,218,360 of NC_077222.1, forward strand.
TTAACACATCACACCACAATAAAATATCTATATATTTCCTTTGATTTGATATCTCAATCTATACAAGTTCCATTTTTCTATCTACTACTTTTCCTCTCATCACCTTTTTCACATTGTCCATAAATTATGTTGTAACTCAAGATAAATTTCTTGCTGTCACGGCAAATAACACCACAGTTCATATACAGCGAATTAGTATTTACTATATACATGGAAACTATCAATAGGATATTTTCTTTCATTATTTTCTCTCCCCAAAAAAAAATGATACTGCATTTGACAACTAAAAAACGTACTCTAATAATATTAGAAAAAACCTTATTGAAGGCATAATTTGAGGCGGATAGAGGTCATATTACAAGGAGAAGTATTTTTAAATTTATAAGCTAATTAAGGGACACTTAAAATTGTAGTAGTTGCGCGCTCATATCACGTATTATCTCACATAAATTATGTGCTTTTGATGAAAAAAGTAATATTGCATTACCTATTTGTCACTGTTGTCGAGCCTAGTTGATTGAATTAAAAATTAAATAATTTCTATTATTAGTTTTTATAAAGCTTCGTGATAATTCGAAGGATTGAGGGAGGATTTCTTGAGAGAAAAAGTGAATTTAATTTATATTGATTTCTTTATTTTAAACTTTCAATATTTATTTTAAAGCATTAAAGTTTAAGACTTAAAAAAATAGATTTCTAAATCTTAAAAATTTCTCAACAGCAAAAAAAGTCACTTTTTCTCAAAAGAAGTGGTATATTGTTGGGAATATTTGGCCAAATGTAATGTGTAATTTATCAGATATTTCCTTTATAGGCATTTATAATAATTTCTCTACAAAGAAAATCACTGATTAAATCAAATGTCTCCACATCTTTTAAACTGAATGAGATATTTTGAGTCACATATGCATGATGCAAAAGCTTTATGAAAAAACATTGTTCATGCATTTCTTTTCTACATAAATTGTTGGAAGAAAAAGCATTATATAAATTTATGTAGCCATAGTAGTTGTACATAGTGTCAAAACTAAATGAACATTTATTTTATTTAGTCAACGTACAATTGTTTCTCTCTCAAAGGATAAAAAAATGATATAATAAGAAATGATTAGCTCAATATATTAATTGTGATAACCATTATTAAAAAAAAAATGCACTAAACGGATTTATCGAGAATAAACTTTGAGGCTAGAAAAAAAATGGAAAGACAATGTGAGGCAACTGAGAAATGAAATAAACACACAACTGATAAAGAAATCTTATATCTAATATAGACAAAAAAAAGGAGTAATATAATTATGAGGAGATAACTAGTGGAAAAAAAATAGAGAAACAATAATCGTCACAATATAATTGTTACATGTTGTTAACCACATCTCAAGAAATAACAAGACATTATAAGGATTATTGAAGAAAATTCCTAACACTGAATAATTAATGTTTGAAATGGACAAATGAATATTTCTATTATAAGTTGAATAAAGAAAAAAAAAAGAAAAATTATCCATGAAGAAGCTTCATTTGTGCAGTTATGTAATTTATAAATTATTATTATTGCTATAATATTTGACAAAAAAAAAGAATTATATTAATTAATGTGATTGTTATCCCTCCTTCCATTCCAGAATACGATGAATTTTTAAGTAGATAAAAAAGGAAAGAAAAAAAATCATTACAAAAAAGTAGTTGGGCCTAAGAAAATGCTAAAAAATAATTACAATAATTGCAACACAATTACATTACAATGACCCATTACCTATAATTACTTACAAAATAAATAAAACATTCTGAAAACAAAATACTCTTGTCTTTTTCTAATTCACCTTTTATGCCAAAAATGCATTAAAAAAAAGAACTCTTTTCTACTTCATTTTTTTCACAACCTCTCCTCTCTCTTTTTAAACTCTCGTGCATAACACCACACATTTAGAAGACCACACTTAGGTGACATAGAAAATATTGAGAGAAAATTTGCTAAAAAAAAAGATCACTAATTTTTACATGAAGATGATAAACTAAATATTTGCTAAAGGATACCTTTGAAAATGATAATGAAAAGTGAAATATTGAATTAGTAAAATTTACTAAAAAAAAAAAAGAAATGCTATATATTAAAATTTCCTAAACAAGTAATGTAATATCTGAAATATGTAAAATGCTTTGTTAAATGTAAATGTTGTGTATAGATAATATAAGAATACACACAATTTAAATGAAAATTCTCTCAAAAAAACGTCTCTTTGCTATATTACTAGCACCTAGCCTCGCACCTAGCACGTGTTCACGACTGTTATTTTTTTCAAAAATTTGAATATGAATTTTTTAGTACAGCAGGCAGCGCTATCGTGGCCATTCCGCAAAATTGTATTGTTTTGACGTTTCTGTAAACGAAAAATTTTTACCTTTTGCATTTTCCTAGAAAATTTCTAATTTTCTTAGATTTCACTCAAGATTTCTTGGAATATAACTGAAAAATAGTTTTTTTTACGACTTTGAGAATTTAAAATCAGTGTTTTGTTTTGAATCACTAGAAATATTGTGCAGGTTTTCCTTGTGAAAAGGAAAGTGTGCTTGCTTGGATTTTGTCAACAAATTCCCAAAAGCCATGGATATTGGTGAATTGTTGGCTTATAAGCCGGAACAGACACCTAAACGTAAAAGTGATGATGATCCAGAAACAGATGAACAAGAGCCACCAACTCCGGAGCGCCCATCGAAACTGAGGAAATCATCCTACGACATCCCTGACACACCTACCCGGGATTCGAAACCGCAGGAAGAGGAGGAATCCTTGTCATTTCGATCGCCAGGACAGGCTGAAATTGAGAAACTCAACATTATGCGATACGTAGAGAATGAGGCAGCCGATGTGGATATCCTGAATGAGGCTGGCTTGCGGAAACTCGTCCTAATATTCGAAAAGCGAGTTCTTAGGAATCAGGAGATGAGAATCAAGTTTCCTGAGAACCCAGAAAAATTTATGGAGACGGAATTGGAACTGCACGAAGTTCTGCAGCAACTCCATGCCATAGCCACTGTTCCTGATCTCTATCCTCTCTTCGTGGACTTGCACGCTGTTCCAAGCTTGCTGGAGCTGCTGGCGCATCCCAATACAGATATTAGTGTGACTGTGTGTGATTTACTGCAGGAGCTGACGGATGTGGATATCCTTCATGAGAGTATCGAAGGAGCTGAGGTTCTGATTGAAGCGCTGAGGAAGCAGCAAGTCTGTGCACTTCTGGTGCAGAATCTCGATCGTATGGACGAGACGGAGAAGGAAGAAGCCAAAGGAGTTCATGACACACTGGCTGTTTTTGAGAATCTAATGGAGATCAAGTCGGAAGTTTGTGTAGAAGCTGCCAATCAGGGACTTATGCAGTGGATTCTCAAACGTCTAAAGGCCAAACTTCCCTTTGACGCCAATAAACTCTACTGCAGCGAAATTATGTCAATTCTCATCCAGGAGAGCAAGGAGAATCGGCTGCTGCTGGGAACACTGGACGGTATTGATGTTCTACTGCAGCAATTGGCCATCTACAAACGCCACGATCCGGCCACAGTGGAGGAGAGGGAGTTTATGGAAAATCTGTTCAACAGCATGTGCTCAGCTCTAATGGCAGCAGAGAATAGAGAGAAATTCCTCAAGGGTGAGGGCCTACAGCTCATGAATTTGATGTTACGCGAAAAGAAACTCTCGCGCAATGGGAGTCTCAAAGTTTTGGACTATGCAATGTCTGGACCGGACGGAAGGGACAACTGCAATAAGTTTGTGGAGATTTTGGGACTGCGGACAATTTTTCCGCTCTTCATGAAGACACCTAAGAGGAATAAAAAAAGACTTCTTGGAACAGATGAATATGAAGGTAAGAATTCTTTACAATTTTAGACGTATATGGTTTGTCTCGAAATTTTACATCTTACGATTGGGCTCAAACTTTCCGAAAGTACTTCTTTAAACTTCTCGTTTAAAAAAAAAAATTGACAATCTCAAAGCCAAAGCAAGCTATCTTAATAGGACTCTTTGAAGAAATAGCGAGTAAAAAAATTTTAGTTCAATGCAATTGTCAACATACTTGATCACACAATTTATTTTATTAAATGTGAGAAATACTTTGTATATTTTTTTTTAATTTAAAATTTACTTAGCTAGAGCTTAATTGAAGTTTTTATCCGTTTCGGCTGACGGGGACACTTAAGCTCAATGTGAATCTTTATACTCCAAAATTTAACTCAAAATCGAATTTTCACGCATTTTGAACAACGAGTTGCAAGAATCCCGTGTTACATAATATTTCTGCGTCGCCTGGAAAGAATTCTAGCTACCATAAAATTTTTATTAAAAATCTGAAATATGATTTCCGTTGTTACAGTCACGTGTCAATATTTTTTCTATAAGGTAAAGTACCCTTACTCGACCGGGTTCCTCTATTCGACCGGTGGGTCAATTTTTTAATATTTGATGTTGAATTTAATCTATTTCTATGAATTTGTCACTGATTCGTATTATTTAAAGAATAATTGACCTATTAATGTTAGATCATATACAAAATATTATAGCAAATATAATTAAATTGAATAAATAAATCTACCGGTCGAATAGAGGAACCGGTCGAATAAAGGGTACTTTACCTTATGCATATAAAGTTTTTGAATGGTACCAATTTCAAATTTATGTCAAGCCTTAATAAAAGACGCTTTATTTGATCCTCTATAAATACAATTCTTTCAACCGATCCATAGGCCTTCAATAAAATAAAAAAAAACGGTGCTGGTCAAAATCGCGAAGAGACAAAATCCAGAAAAAAAGTCCAGAAAAGCCAAAATACTGAAAGCCAAAACCTGAACGCCAAAATCCCGAATGGGCCAAAATCCAGAAAAGAAAAATCTCGAATAGCCAAAATCCCGAACGCTAAAATCCCGAAAGTCAAAACCCGAAAATCAAAATCCCGAAAATTAAAATCGAGAAGAGAAAATACAGAAGAAGTCCAGAAAAGCCAAAATCCTGAAAGCCAAAACTTGAAAGTCAAAATCCCGAATGGGCCAAAATCTAGAAAAGAAAAATCTTCAATAGCCATAATTCCGAACGCCAAAATTCTGAAAGTCAAAATTCTGAAAAGCCAAAAACCAAAAAGTCACAATATCCCAAAAAGCTAAAATACCCATGGTAAGGAACCGACCGACGTAACAATTTATTAACAACAACAATCCGGGGATCGTCGGGTGGGAAAATAAAAAACTTTTCTCACAGAGCTTTCGGTGCCCTACGCACCTTCTTCAGTGGTCGAAAATATCAGGTTTCTGGGGCTTTGTATTTCTTGGAGGCCAAAGGCAAGTCTTCATTTGGTACATGGGTTCATGGGTACAAGAAAAGAGAGGCTCCAAAGAAAAGAAGAGTGACTAGCGAAAGAAAGGATTTTATTTAATTTTCTTTAACTTGTATAGTGAATTATTGTAAAAAGTAGAATATTACTGTAGAATTATTCGTGAATCGTGTGAATCGTTAGAATCAATGTACCCAATGAAGACTTTGGCCCCCAAGAAAGACAAAGCCCCAGAAGAATCCTGAAATTTTCAACCACTGGAAAAGGTGCGTAGGGCACCGAAAGCTCTGGGAAGAAAAGTTTCTTTATTCTGGGCTGAACTTTCCCACCCGACGATCACCGAATTGTTGTTGTTGCTAACACACCGAACGCCAAAATTTCGAATGGTCAAAATCCTGAAAGGATCGAAGTTATACAGAGGCATTGTCTTTGGACGAAATGGGCAAAACAATGACAGAGAATAATGTGTGGAACAATTTCCCCAGAAATTTTTTTTTGCTTCCAACAAGCGTGGGAGCAGTCGTGGGAGTAGCTATGATACGGGCTTCACCTAAGGCTTAGCCATCTGGCTTAACTCCTCTAATTCCTTATCAGGCACGATTTTTTAGGTAATTGTTGTTTAGAATTGGATATTAGGGGAAACTGGGGCAAAAAGTCACAAATGGAAAATTTCAAAATTCAATATCTTCCAAGGTAAAAAAGATAGCAACTTAAAAATTTTTCCACAGATAGCCTCCGTTGACCTTCTTCAATGTCGTGAATTTCTTAGAATTCGAACAAGAAATTTAGAAAATAAAAAATATTGAAATTTTTAGCCCTATTTTTGAAATATTTTCCTTGCAGACGATATCAATTATTACCTACTTATTTTCAAAAATTGATGCACCGGTGAATATTTCCTAAATGATTTGGATTCTTTGAATACGAAGATGCTATCAATTTTAGAATTTTACAAAGATTTTTATCTCCAGAAAATCCTTTTATTAAAAATGACTTCTTGGGGTAAAAAGTAACAAAACGTATGGAGCAAAAAGTAAGAAAAACCGAAGCAATTTCTGATGTCTCACGGCGAAAAGAAACGTTATTACCATGTCTCGCTGCTTGTTGTTTGCATTGGTCAAACGATTTGCAGTCTTTTGTGTGTTTTTTTTTCTAAAATTAGCTTAAAAAGAGCTTTTCTTGTTCAGATAGAGAAAACGCTGTTTTACAAAGGTGTAAATGAATAAATTTCCTTTGAAAATATGTTATCTAGGTATTTTTTTTTAATTTACAGAAGCCTGTTATAAAGCAAATCAAACTGTGATAATATCCCATGCCTTGTACTATTTGCCCCAGCATTTTTGAAAATGGTCACAAAATTATCTTTTAGAAAACAGCTCGATAAATGTATTTCCTTACAAAATAGTGGAAAATGACTTTCACAAAATTGTAGAGTGGTAAATTTTCTATAAAACTGCGCTAATTAGGACTTTCTGGGGCGATCGAGTAGCTTGTAAAAAAATAAAATATCCTTTTTGTGACTTTTTGCCCCAGTCTCCCCTAAGGACAAATGATCCATTAGATTTTGAAAAATCATTAAAATTGTTTGTTATTTAGATTTTTGAGACCTTCGGGAACTGGGCTAAGCCTTCAGTCTCAAGCTGGTATGACACTTTTAAGACTTCGGGATTTTGACTTTTCAGGATTTTTGGCTTATAGAGATTTTGCATTTTGAGATTTTGACCTTCGGGATTTTGAATTCCGCGATTTTGGTGCTCGGAATTTTGACTTTTGGGACTTTGACCGGAACGCAAAATTAATTCTTAAGGACTTTTTGTAAAATTGCAACTCCAAAATGCTTTTTATTATTTTTAAATTTTAAGAATCTCTCGTTTAAACAAAAGTTTTTTTTAGACTTAATTACAGAGGGTCCAAAAATTAACATACATGAAAATGGTTTTTGATATTCCAGAAAAGACCTTTTCGGATGGTCCTCTCTGGTCCTTCTGATAATGCAAAGAAGTATCTGCTTAACTTATGTTATTTCTCAAATCTACAATAAAAATTGTTATATTCAAAATCGGACAATCTAAGGGCAACTTCTTAAGACAAGCACCTTGACCGCCAGGGATTTCCGCGTAGAACATATCGCTTCTCCTAACGTCTAAATTTTTATAAGGTTTATAATAAATTGTGTCTATATCCATTTTCTCCATTAATACACTCAGTCCCGGCATTATGCACTTCGAGATTATGCACCTGACGAGATTATGCACATACAATTATGCAAGTTTGCCTACTTTTGGGAGTCAAGTTATGAAATCATTTTTTTAAATACGCCTGAATGCATATACTGTTTGTGCCGCGGGAAATTTGAAGACGCTATGCTTATTTTTCAGCATAAAACTTTAATTTCTTTTATTAAGGTAAAAATTTTAAATATTCTAACAATTTATTGAAGAATTCTGGCCAAAGAGTACTGTTTGTTGATGAATTTCTTTTAAACAGTTGAATCTTTTTGTTCTGACTACTTTTACTCCGCGCAAAATTCGTTCTACGACCGATTCATTCAAAAGAAATCGCCTGTGGGTATGCAAATTTTCTCGATGCATAAAGCCATTTCGCGCGTTTTTTTCGGTCTTGAAAATGTGCATAATCCCGGGACGGAGTGTATTTCCTCCTTGAATAAGACTTAATAATAATAATAATTCATGAGGAATGAGATTCCCAGTCTCATGTCCCGTGGAATCGACTGCACTGAAGCTCACTGGATGCAATTCGAACACTTCATCGCTAGAAAAATTCCTGGTGACCTAAATGGGATTCGAACCCAGTATACTTGCATCACAGAGCGAGTGCTCTGCTCATTGAGTGCTCACTGCTCACCTTGGCTAAAAAAAAATCGCAATTGGCCCACCTTAAGAATCCCATCTACCATAAGCTGACCAAGCTTTGTATTCATTTATACTGAATAATCTAAATTTCCCAGAACACGTCTGCTCGATCATTGCCAGCATGCTGAGGAATTGCAAGAGTGGCCAGAGACAGCGACTTCTGGCTAAGTTTACAGAAAATGACTTTGAGAAAGTTGAGCGTCTGATGGAATTCCATATGAAGTATTTGGCCAAAGTGGAAGCAATTGATGAGAAACTTGAGGAGAATCCTGATGAAGTTGAAGATCCAGATGCAAACTATCTCACTCGGCTTTCAGGAGGACTCTTTACTCTTCAGCTCGTGGATTACATCATTCTGGAAATCTGTGCAACCAACGAGGTAGTCAAACAGCGAGTCCTGAAAATTCTCAATATGCGAGGGCAAGAGATGAAAACCATCAGGTCGGTCATGAGAGAATATGCGGGAAATTTGGGGGATGCTGGAGATAAGGAATGGCGTGATCAAGAAGAAGCGCATATAATTCAACTTGTCGACAGATTTTAATAAAAGTTTTTCAATGGAGGTAACATTTTTTTTTATTTGAAATTATAAGTCTCTTTTGGACGCTTCCGAATGAAACCATTGTAGAAATCTAGTGCAGACATTGCCCGTTTCCCCTCAATTCCCACGGAAAGGATGTTCATATAGGTGTCCTGTGAACATTTTACAATTAAGCACCTTTCGAGTTTGTGAAAAATAAAAGATCCGGGAGGTTTTTCTCTCAGGGCGGTTAACTGACTACTTGAACTCAGTTCCCGGACAGAGATGGCTAGTAATTTGAGAGAGAATTCTTGCCAAGTCGTCACGAGATGCTTGAAGGAATAGTAAGCTCGGTAGATATTGAAGATCTCATTGGCTTTACAATGTTCCCATCTCACAGCTTCTGGCTTTTTGTTCACTTTTGGTGCATATAAAACTCCTTCAGAGGATTGGGGTTTGGCATTAGCTAAGGAATCCTCGAGATTCTCTAAGCATTCAAGCAGAAGTGATCCTCCAATTTGAGCCAAATCATCATGAATCTGAGGCATCAAAGAATCTGGTTCTATAGGGATCCTTCTTTGGGCTAAAATCTCGCCGATATCGAAGTGTTTGGGCTTGATTCTCATGATACTCACTCCAGTCTCGGTATCACCCTTCATGATGGCATGGATTATGGGAGCAGCTCCTCGGTAGCGAGGCAACAAACTTCCATGAACATTGATCATTCCGCTGAAAAGTATCACAGTCAATATTAGGGGTAACAACGAAAGATATTCCAAATTCCTCACAGTGGGAAGTTCTCGATGAGGGATGAACTCAAGAGATGTCCAAAAGACACCACAATTCCAACGTTAAACTGCCCTCTAATGTCATTCTCATTCACTGGCCATGAGAATACTTTCAGATTCTCCCTTTCTGCGTACTTCTTCACGGGATTTGCCTGAACTTTGGTATGTGTCACCACACAGAGTTTCTCCACAAAAGACTCCTGCTTGCTATTCAGAAAATCCATATTATTCTTCAGGATTAATAAACCCAGATAAAAAGACATACAAATTTTTATTGAGCAATTCCAAACTTGCCAAGGAAAATTTATCGTTCCCGAAGAATAACACACTTAATCGTTTGCGGTGAAATGTAGACAAATGTCGAGACAATTTAAAAATCATTTCAATATCCTTTTCAGTAAATCTGATACATTTCTATTTTGATAAAATTTAATTTGTAAACAAACCCACCAAACACCTTAAGAAAAAAAATTGAGGTTAGATCGAAGAAGCAGGGCTGGCAATTTCGCACAAAAAATTTTTAGTACATGAAAACATGGCGTCAATGTTGAGTCGTAGTGTAGTGCTTGCTGAAGGTTTTCTTCGAAAATCCGGACCTAGAGTACGTAAAAATAATTAAAAATAGTATAATAAAAATCTGTAGTGATTTATTGATTAGGTAAAAGTATTGGTTTGTTTGAAAATCACATATTTTAAGGAAAATTTTAAGTTTTTCTCATGCTGTTCAATGACTAAAATTGACGTAACCGAGTGAAGAAAAAAATCTCGCTAGAACTTTGTTATCTCAGAGAGATTGTGATTTAGTTTTATGCCACAGATAAAAAATAAAAAAATATTTTTTTTATAATATTTGTGCTCATTTAAGAGTTCAGAGGGAAAAATTATATTGAAGACGTATGACATTTTTTATACAAACAGAAGAAAAAGTGCAACCATAGATTGAAGAAAATTATTCTTTAATTTTCATAAGAATATTTTTATTATTTATTATGATGTACCAAGCTTTTTGTCATTTTGTACATTTTTCAGTTTACAAATTTTTATTCAGATTACAATATGTATGAGAAATATGTCCATTCAGACGCTTCAAACATTTGCACCGGGCGGGACTCGAACTCACAACTGTGACAATCGAGCCGGGGGCCACACCGCCCAAGAACCGAACGCTCTTACCAATTGTACTACAGACCCTCCTTTCACAAGAATATTTAGCAATGTTGTTTTCTGTTTTGGAATAATATTAGTATAATTCGTAATGCCCAACGCACAATAACTTTTGTTTAGTAAACATGTTTTTGACATTTCAATGAGAGTGAGTAAGATCTAGATCTAGTCATCTCGCTCATTCTCATGCGAAATGTTGAAAACATGTTTACAAACAAAAGTTATTGTGCGCTGGTCATAAAAGGCGAATAAATTGAAAATATGCCTATTTAAATATTTGCAATATTCCGCTTACTAAGAAAATTATTTTAGAAATGAAAGAAAAAATGTTAAAATATTTAAAGATGCTTTTTTTGGTTTTACATTATAAATAAGTTTCAATGAGGTAATTTAGAATTGGAAATACATTAGAATTAGATTCTCTTACAAGAAGCAGGTGAAGGCTAAAAGGCTTCACACACACTGGCTTCGAACATTTCATATTAAGGGCGTACCCGGGATTTCAGTTAGAAATCCCCTGAAATTATACATATTATAAAGAAATTAAAAATAGAGAATATTTGCCTATTTTTATTTATTTACGCTTGAAAAAAATAAACGTAATGCTATGAGGGGCAACACCCTTGCCATGCCCCCCCGCTAGGCCTTTAATTTTTCGAATTTTATAATTTCATTTTTGAATTGGCACAATACAAACGTACAGAAAAAAGTCAAATTTAAGCAGTGACTACATTTATAACTTTAAAAGCAGTAGAAAGTAGAATTTTCATGCAAGTGTCAGACTTTGTCGATCAATTAAAAAAAAATTAAGCCCATTTTTGGAAAGATTGCATTTTTTACTGACTTACACTTAATATTTTAATCAAACTTTATTTTTTCTTGACCAAATTTAATTTTTTATTTCTTGTTTTTGCTTTTTTAATTTTTGCTTCTAGGGGGGGGGCAGCTGCCGCCCTCTGCCCCTAGCTGGGTACGCCCATGTTTCATAATTTTCCCATATTCCTTTAATGAATCTAAGCTATTTATGGCAATTATGGCAATATATTTATTTTAATATCTTTTCTTAAGTCACACATTTCTGAAAAAATAGTTCAGATCCATTGAATCAATATGGAAAAATATCTGGTGTACGAAGCCAGGGTGTGTAAGAAACCTGAAAGCCATCCCCTACAAGTTTTACACTCAAGAGAGCTAAGATTAAGATTAAGATTTGTCTATGGGTCGGTTATATTCCTTGCGGAACCGCTGCACCCAGGCCACTTATTTGGGCCCATTATGCACTCCCCATTCTCCTGTTCTATCTTAACCCCAAAGACGAGTAAACCTGCTCCATATCACAGTGCTCTGTGTGCGTTCTGATACACACAGTACCGCTTTTACATCACGTTAAACCAACCTTGGTTTGTGGATCTGGGCAGTGAATGAGTATTTGTATTCGACTGAACTCTGCATGTCGAAACTTATTTCCTATACCAACCTTTCTTTTTAGGCGGTTCATTGTCAA